>NC_134851.1:58572521-58889609 GCF_965363235.1 Mytilus galloprovincialis | reverse complement strand
AAACATTTGTATCACTACATTCATTGCAAATCAATTACCTCGGCATTAGATTCATAAGTATCATTATCAGATTCTGTAACAGCTACAGAAAGATTGTCATTCACTGTAAAATTTCCAGCATTAGTCATACTGGTGATTGCATTTTTTTGTATAAATCACCTTTATTAATTTTAGAAAAATTGACATTAGATCTGTCCATTCTATTTGAAGAATGTTTAAGTTTGGTGTTTTTTTTTCACTTTTCTTAAAAAGATAATTTAGACTCCTGTCTGTAGGGCAGATACATTTGTATTTATTTGTATTTATTTTATTTTATTTTATTACATTCTTGACAAATTTGATTTAAAACATCAAAGTAGTTTGTGGAAGTTTTTTTTCATTTTTAGAAAAAAATTTTAAAGATGAAATGACTATATCTTCTTTGCCATTTTTGTTTAACTCCAATACAGATCACAAAATTTCTCCTTATGACAAAATGATTGACAGGAGAAACAAAACACAGGTTTACCATGCCTACATGTATTAAGGTCATGACCTTTTTCACCACAGTATTGACAGTAATCATTGTCTGATGAAAGTTTAAGATTTTTTACATATTGATCAATGTTTTGTAAAAATACCATTGCTCCCATTTTTGTAAGATGAATGCCATCTCTTTGATATAAAGTCTTTTTGAAATAACCATAGTCATCATAGAAACATTTGCTATGATCTATATATTGTAAATTGTAATAGTCACACAGATCAAATAGAATTTTATGAACCGGTTCAACATCTGTATCCTTTCTTAGGGGTACACTTGACACAATAATGTTGGTGTTCATATCTGCTTTAGATCTGAGCAAGTACAGCAAACTTTCATAAATCTCTTGGATCAAATTCAGGTTGGCACCAATGCTTATATCATTCCCACCAATATTGACAATGCTTGATTGATATTGCCTTATGTCTGTATCTTTAACAATATTGATAATATCAATAATTCTTGCACCTCTGTTTGTTGATACACGGGTGTTAATCAGGTCTTTTGTATTTATGCTTTTCAGAAGGGAACTTCCTATCACAAGAATGATGTTGTTATTAAAATTTCTACTAATTTTCTGTTGTTGGGATCCATTCCCAAGTCGTTTTCCCTTGTTTTCCTGAGAGCAGGATTTAGAGATGTTTTTAACATCAGGAGTTGGTTGTATGCACCTTTCAACATTTTTTTAATGCACCTCAGGAGGGGATGTTTGCATGGAACTGTCCATTAAATCAGGATGAATTTGAGTTCCAATGCTATTAGTTTCAGGTTTTGTAGTTACCAGTATGTGGAAATCATCAGTTTGTGTATAAGCATCACAAGAAGTAACTTGTGTCCCTTTGTCAGTTACAATGGGTTTATTGTTTATCAAATTCATAAGATGGCAAACTGTTTTCTTCAGTTCAAATATTTCTTCCTGTAGATTAATACTTTCATGATGATTGATGTTAATTGGAGATAAAGTATTAAAATCTAACAACAGTTCATTGGTATCAGGTGACTTCCTGCTGGGAGTGGAAGTGATGACAGTATTTGTGTTGATTGATGTCATGCTGTGTACTAATTTTGTTTCTATCTCTACACAGACAGATGTCATGTACTGCACAACATTAGGATTGGTTTCTGATACATTGGATTTTTGTGTAGATCTAATCTGGTTTATAATACTGATGTTTTCATTATCCTCGAGTTCATTATGTACATTTTTAAATTTTAAATTTTTTAATCATCCAGTCTCTGTGTGTTATAAAAATAATATAGTTCTTAAAAATCTTAAAAGTAATTTGAACCAAAATATACACCCTTTTCCTTGAATGTGTAGAGTGTTAGTGGACTCATATATGTGAAGAACAACTTTCCCTTCCCTATCATCAAAAGAATGCACAAGTCCGTTTTTACCTCTGTCCACAAATTGTTCTTCAGAGTAGTTTCCAAACAATATATTTTTAAATATGTTGTATATTAATTATTTTTAAAGTTAATTACATAGGACAGAGTTCTGTCTGTACAGTCATCAATGTTATATAACTCACTTGATTGAAGAAAGTCAAAAGCCTCTGAAACACTTTTAAATCCAGAAAAGTCTCCAAGAAAAGATGTAATGTTTTTAAAGAATGTTGATGTTAAATTCATATTTTTAAAAATTAGTTTAAATCATTATTTATCCTTAATGAGATGAAACTTGCAGAAACACATCTTATCACTTCAACTGCTTTGTCAACAAGAAATTACAAACAGTGGGTAAAATCTGAATCAATTTCTCATCAAGGGTTATGCTCCACGGAAATAGAATATTAGAGCAACTATAGTGTGTCTTTCTGTGTTGTGATGTTACATCATTGTTTCAGATAAGGGTGAAGGTTCAGTACTATTAAAATTATATGCATATTACCATATTTGTCTTCTTTCAATAGTCAAATTTCAAATATTTAAACCTAATGTTTTAAATTTTAATATTTAATTGTCTCCACTTGTGTAAAAAATATCACAACACACATGATGCAGTGGTGAAATATAAATATGTTATAGATCTGCACAAAATATTTTTTTACAGTAAGAATAAACATATATATATTGCATGTTTTTTTCAAATAATGAAATTTCTCCTTTCAGATAGTTATTAGAGTTTGGTAATGTGACCTACTAACTAGGATACAATGCTTTACAAGACTTCTACTTTCACATATTTATTAAAGTTTGGTAATGTGACGTATTATTAAGGATACAATGCATTACAAGATTTCTTCCTTTCAGATATTTATTTTAGTTTGGTAATGTGACGTACTATTTAGGCTACAATGCATTACAAGACTACTTTATTTCAGATATTTATTAAAGTTTGGTAATGTGACGTACTATTTAGGCTACAATGCTTTACAAGACTTCTCCTTTCAGATGTTTATTAAAGTCTGGTAATGTGACGTACTACTTAGGCTGCAATGCTTTACGAGACTTCTTTCAGATATTTATTAAAGTTTGGTAATATGACGCACTATTTAGGCTACAATGCTTAACAAGACTTCTTCCTTTCAGATATTTATTAAAGTTTGGTAATGTGACGTACTACTTAGGCTGCAATGCTTTACAAGACTTCTTTCAGATATTTATTAAAGTTTGGTAATATGACGCACTATTTAGGCTACAATGCTTAACAAGACTTCTTCCTTTCAGATATTTATTAAAGTTTGGTAATGTGACGTACTATTTAGGCTACAATGCTTTACAAGATTTCTTCTTTCAGATATTTTTTAAAGTTTGGTAATGTGACTTACTATCTAGGCTACAATGCTTTACAAGACTTCTTCTTTCAGATATTTATTAAAGTTTGGTAATGTGACGTACTATTTAGGATACAATGCATTACAAGACTTCTTTCTTTCAGATATTTATTAAAGTTTGGTAATGTGACCTACTTTCTAGGCTACAATGCTTTACAAGACTTCTTCTTTCAGATATTTATTAAAATTTGGTAATGTGACGTACTATTTAGGCTACAATGCAAAACTTATATTCTTGACTTAGTACATGTAAAGGTGTTTCCTTGTATAAATCTGAGTCTTGAATACCGATATGTGTATCCCATATGCATGAGAAGTTTGTATTTTGCTCGTAAAGCGGCGGAAATCTTTAATTTAAAATAAATAACGTATAGTTTGCCATATATTTTGGTACTGAGTAGACTGCGTGTATCAATTTCAGGTATAAAATTCAAAACGAGGCAGCGGAAGCCATTTGTGTTGCTTCTTTGTTTTCAATTTCTGAATGATATATATCAATCGACTATTTATTTCCTAATCTTTTACAAGACATTCGCCCCAAGGGTGACTTGGAAATAGAATTATGGTCACTAAGTCTTCTCCCGACTGGCAGTAAAACGCTTGCCGAAGTGGGGCGTTCGTTTGGCTGTGCGGAATGTATTAAGTTCGCAGTCACGTCCGGTCAGATTGGGGACGTAAAATCCGATGTCTCGTGTAAAGAGAGTGCCACGATCTTTGCACGTTAAGAACCCTTGCAACAACTCTTTGAGGGCCCGTGGGTGGCCTGTTGCAAGGCAAAATTTCTGTCCCTATCCAATATACCATTATTTTCCAGTGGCAGTCCAAATTTCACCGACCATCATCCTGAATGGCCTTTATTATGACACGACCTACCTATTGTATTTATTGTGAACTTATTCTCGTCCTGAATGTGCATGAAATACTTGCCACTGGACGTTTAGCAACCAACAATCAATCAATCAATTTACAAGACATTCACAGTATTGCTAATCATACATGTCAGATATAAACACAATATTGTTTATATAGGCTGTTGGAGCTATATCATATTTATCGTAAAGAGACAATAGACATTTTAACAGCTTCTACATTTCTGAATATGGACTTCGTTCAATCATTTATATATACATGATATAGTGTTTTCAACTTTTTTTCATATATTTCTTTAACCCATTCTGACAGTGTCCGGTTCAGCTTCTTTTCATTTAGCCCATGCTTTTGAGTAGTCCTCAATAGGATTAATAATTATTGAAAGCATGACTCCAATAAATATGTTGGTTTTTCTGAACTTAGGACATTGATATATATACAACTCGTCTAAACATCAACCCAACAATGTTAGATCTGTAAATTTGCGAAACTTTCCTCGCCGGGATTCGAACCCATGCTTCTGAGATATCGTGACACCAAATCGCCTGCACTGCAGCCGTCCCGCTAGACCACATGACCACCTGGGCTTCATAAAAAATGAAGCTTTCGGTGGCCGGGTTTTACCTTTTCACCTTTTAATCTAGCGTCGTACTACAGTACACGATATATAAGGCATGGAGAGACGTATTTATAAATATAATTATTTTCTGTGACTGTATCTTACATTATTCTTCATGAGTTAAACATTTAAAAGCTTTTCAATCAATTTTTGTATTATAGTTTGATCGATTCTGCAATCAAATTCAGGTATCACGAGTAAGAAAGTTGCGCTTTACAATATTAAGAATTCACAGCACGTGATAATAATCATACTAAACTAAAAGAGGCAGACACTTTGATTTATAATAATAACACATTATAAAAAAAATTAACGTACGCAAATGTCCTCATTAAATTCAAGTATCTAATATACAATCATTTAAAATATGCGAGCCCGACACCCTCTCCGCATCGTTGATGAAACGAAGAATACTTAAATTGAAAAACATAATGTGTTTATTAATGTGCTACCTAAATCCATATAATGAGTCAAAGTAGGTGTGGAAAGTCTTTAAAATTATATGTTGTTGTTCCTCTGCAGACAAAGCCTCAAACAATATCATATGTGTAGGTAATTCGTATTACTACTAGACACGTGTTATCAAACAATTTGGCATAAATGAAAACTCTGGTAATTCTACGTAAAAAAAACCCCGTAAACTTCGAAACAGATGGAATAGTGTCATACATTGTACCACAAGTCCTCTATTGCCTCATTGACTATTTCAATAAACAACACATCTGAAGACTAACCTTGTTTGTGTTGGATACATAAACTCTACAGGACTTCGTAAAGAATTAGTGGAAAATTTGAAATCTTTGCTTTTCTGAAATACATTTAATCAAGACCAACGATTTACCAATTCTTTACACCACCATATCACAAGCAAAATAAAAATTCATCGTCTTAACAATAATCTACCATGCCTTTATCCATAAAAATAGAACCATACGATACACATTTACATTTTTGAGATATTATAATATAATATTTTTTGTTAAGATCCGATTTAATATATATATATATCAAGTATAAACTTTGAAATCATAATGGTTCTCAAGATATCGAGCGGACACGATCTGTTCCATAGATCATGGAGTCAACAATTGAAGCCTGAAGACCTTGAACTTTGACCTAGGAAGTTTTACAAACATGATGACACACCCTCTAGTGGTGGTAAGTATGCATGTCAAATATAAAGTTTGACATTATATTGGTTCTTTTGATGCTGACTGATCACTATAGGCCTTTTGCATGGCCCATAATAATGTAGAATACTCCAGAAGCCTGTAATGTGCATTTAACCAATGTTTCTTTCTCGATGTTGGCGATTTCAACTAGTCTATCCATATGATGGTCGAATATTAATGGAAACTGCAAAATATCATTTAAAAACGTGAAACGTGTCTGGGGGAAATAGTCGGCTTGCTGTCTTATTGATGTAATCTACCTTCAGTTTTGCTTATAAACTTTTCATCATGTTCTAATAATAACAATACAAAGAAAGTTAAATAATACTCAAATGTATTTATTCATTATTCTATTTCATAATCTGTGTTAGTATGAATGCCAAATCGATGACGGATCTACACTAAAATTGGATACTTTTCATTAAACATGAATATAAGTACTTGTCTTAATATAATTTGAAATTCAACCATGTGCATATCCACACATTTCACCACTAATTTTATCATATGAATATGATATAATGTGTAATAAAACAATAATTATTGCATTACCTTCACGAATACATGAGATTGAAAAAGAACAGTTATGCAAAATCTAAATTAAAAGACCTACATGTATGTGTGTGTATATAGAAATATTAGAAAAGAGGGGCGAAAAATACCAGAGGTACAGTCAAACTCATAGTCCGAAAATAAACTGACCTCACTTATAGCTAAAATAGAAAAGACTATTAGACACATGGTAGTACATATGCCACAGTTTAAAAGAGAAAGACTACGCTACATGAACCCCACAAAAAGTGGGAGTTACGAGAAGAGAAGGGTCACACAAGAAAATATTATATAATTATATATAATAACTTTGTATGGAGATAAAAACAAGAGTGCACACACTGAAAAGTTTCGCCTTCTTTACTAATCATTGATATTATGTTGATAGTACATGTACTAAGTATAAAGCTTTATTACAATTTGTCACAAAAACTTAACATTAATCAAGATAGCTAAACAAAGACCAATGAACCATGAAAATGAGGTCAATGTCAGATGAACCATGCCAGGCAGACATTTAAAGCCAACAATGCTTCCATACAATAAATATAGTTGACATATTACTTATAGTTTAAGAAAAAAAGACCAAAACACAAAAACTTAACATTGTGCAATGAACCGTGAAATTGAGGTCATGGTCAAATTAAATCTGCGGGACTGACATAAAGATCATAATATATTTCCATACACCAAATATAGTTGACCTTTGGCATATAATATTGGATAAAAAGACCAAAACTTAAAAACTTAACTTTGACCACTGACCCATGAAAATGAGGTCAAGGTCAGAAGACATCTGCCCGCTAGACATATACACCTTACAATCATTCCATACAACAAATATAGTAGACCTATTGCATAAAGTATGAGAAAAACAGACCAAAACACAAAAACTTAACTATAACCACTGAACCATGAAAATGAGGTCAAGGTCAGATGACACCTGCCAGTTGGACATGTACACCTTACAGTCCTTCCATACACCAAATATACTAGCCCTATTGCTTATAGTATCTGAGATATGGACTTGACCACCAAAACTTAACCTTGTTCACTGATCCATGAAATGAGGTCGAGGTCAAGTGAAAACTGTCTGACGGGCATGATGACCTTGCAAGGTACGCACATACCAAATATAGTTATCCTATTACTTATGATAAGAGAGAATTCAACATTACAAAAATTCTGAACTTTTTTTTCAAGTGGTCACTGAACCATGAAAATGAGGTCAAGGACATTGGACATGTGACTGATGGAAAGTTCGTAACATAAGGCATCTATATACAAGTATGAAGCATCCAGGTCTTCCACCTTCTAAAATATAAACCTGTTAACAAGTTAGCTAACGCCACCGCCGCCGGATCACTATCCCTATGTCGAGCTTTCTGCAACAAAAGTTGCAGGCTCGACAAAAACTATCAATCCAAATACAGAAAAAACAAGTGAAACTGCGAGCTACTGCATGCTCACTGATGATACCCCCGCCGCAAGTGGATAACATTAACAGTGTAAAAATATGCAAGTGTTCGGTAAACAGGAAGTTGTCGAGTGATGAATCTGAAAACACGGTATAGCTGACTTATATAAATCCTGAAACCAAATTTCAGAAATCCCTGTATTGTAGTTCCTGAGAAAAATGTGACGAAAATTTTCAACTTGGCTATCATGTGTAAAATCATACAAGTGTTCGGTAAACAGGAAGTTGTCAAGTGATCAATCTGAAAACGCATCACACGGTATAGCTGACTTAGATAAACCCTGAAACCAAATTTCAGAAATCCTTGTATTGTAGTTCCTGAGAAAAATGCGATGAAAAATATTCATTGGACGGACGGACTGACGGAAGGACAGACAGAGGTAAAACAGTATTCCCCCCTTTTTAAAGCGTGGGTATAACAAGAAAAACACAAACAATTAAAAACGTCCGCTAAAATGCCATGTACTGAACTTACCAGGATTTCTACCTAGAAGAAACTATATAAATCTTAGTCAGTAATACAGAAGTATTGTAGATTGTTGCCTCCCATAAAAATCGTCCATTAATAATTGACTTTATAAAAATAACTCCTGAAACTTCCTTTTTTTAATTTCATCTTTTCCCCTGAGAAAACAAATCAATATGTTTAGTTTCTAAATCGAATAAGATTTTTTTTTAATTAAGCTTTTAGACAAGACAAGACAAGACACATTATATTTGTTTAGTCTCATAAAAAATTCATATTACAATTTCCAATATAAAACAAGAGCCAATCTAAAAAGAGTTATTAGTGACTATAAAAAATGGTATATACATTTACATATACTTACATATATATATACACACATAAAATATAAAACACAAAACAAATTATAAGTATACAAATTTTAGGAATATAAAAACATTGTCCTTTTATGTAAAATATCATAGCAGATTTTGGCAGTACAAAAGTAAACATTTTCAACACTAAAAAAAAATACAAATTTATCGTCATATGACATACTATTAAAATCATGACAAAAAGAATTAACATAACTTAACAATACAGCACGAAAATCTGCATATAGTGGACATTTCAAAATTACATGTTTCTCATCTGCAATGATATCATTACAACTAAAACATTTTCTTTCAATAATGGGTAAGTTCTGAAACCGGCCCGTTTCAAATTTTAGAAGCGAGAAACCACAGCAAAATTTTGCAATAGCACTTCTATATTTCCCTGCAATAGTTTTACAAATGTAATTTTCTACCTTAAAATTCTGTTTTAAATAATTTATGAGTACGTAGTGTGGCATTTTCATTCGAAACCAACTTATTATGCCATTTAGTTTTATATAATGCAATAGCTAAGCATTCTATATCCTTAATTATATTTTAAAGTAACACTATATCACAATTACAATATGGTTCAAGATTATACTCTTTAAACTTAGTCTTTACTCTGAAGCACCGGTTTTTAATTGGCTTATTTCCATACTTATATGACAAGTAAAAAGATAGGGAACATGTGTACTAAGTTTCATGTTGATTGGACATTAACTTCATCAAAAACTAACTTGACCAAACACTTCAACCTGAAACTCACACTTTTAATTTCTATGTTCAGTGGACCATGAAAATGGAGTCAAAAATCTAATTTTGTTTTAAAATAAGAAAGATCATATCATAAGGAACATGCGTACTACGTTTCAAGTTGATTGGACTTCAGTTCCATCAATAACTACCTTGACCAAAAACTTTAACCTGAAGTGGGACGAACGGACAGACAGATGAACGGAAAGACAGATGGACGAACAGACGGAAGGACGAACAGACCAGAAAACATAATGCCCCTTTACTATCGTAGGTGGGGCATACAAATTCCGAAAGATTTAATCCAAGGTAAGTATATTGTATTACAATTTCAATATTATCATTACCCAGCATAAATGTATAAATAGACTTTGGAAATGAAGGTGGTCTAAAATGAATAATTTTAGATTTAGTCCAATTAACACTAATATCATTTGTATGCCACCACATACGTTAAACATCTAAGAGCATTTGTAAAGTCTGATTCGTTTTCAGCAAGTAAAACAAAATCATCAGCATAGAGCAAAATACATATTTTCCCTTCCTCTATCGGAATACCAACATTTAAACTTTTAACCTCATAAATGTTAAATATATGACTCATCACTCTTTTTTTAATGAAACCCAAATTGTCGCTAGTTAAGTATGTTCGAAACGTGCATTACTTTGAAAGTGTTATAATTAATAATTCTAAAGTTTAATTTTTTATAATTTTTATAGCAAAAGCTGAAATCTGGAAACTATAACATATATAATACATTAAAAGAAGTGTTTCGTTATCTGTGTTGCTGAGGATATAAGCAAAAACATATGAAAACAAATAAAACAAAAAAAACCAGAGCACTATGAAACAAAAATGTTATCAGATAACTATTGATATCAATAACTTTTAAAACAAAAAATAAATTTCATGATACAATCATAAATAAATTTAACATACTATATTTGTTAAACTTATTGAGGTTAATATTAACTAAACTAATACAATAGTCATCCGTTAAGTCAATATATTATTACTTAACACCAACAACATACTCAATGTCATAAGGTGTACTTCTTGTTTGACAGGAAATCTATTTAACACCTCTTCATATGTCTGTGCAGTTCTCTGCTGTTAAACCATCATTAAGATGTTTGTAGTTAACAAGTTATTTTTCACTCACCGTCTTGGCAGAGAAGGATCGAGCAAATCTTATGTTTAGGTGTTGCCAAAAGCAGAAATTCTTTTCATGGCCTCCTGCACGTGTGACAATGACTATATTCAACAATATATCAACATGATGAAGTTATTTTAAGTCAAATTTACATAATTGAATAATGATTCAAAGAAATATTGATTAAATACATGATACTTGTATAAATAGAAAGGAAGCATTTATGAATAGAAAAATGGCTTATGAAATTGATTTCTATATACATACGAAGCAAACAAATACATCACAAGAGTGCATACAACATATTTCTTTTTATAATGTGAATTATTTACTAGAAAATACATGGAAAAAAAAGTAAAATATACCGAGAAAAAGACATGCAAGAGGTTCTTGTTTTCTGAATAAAGAAAATTACATTTGTTCATGTTATTTCTTATATTCTTCAACATGAAATTGAATTCAAACAAAATTTTATATCGTAGAGCAAGTTGAAGAACTCAATTACAATAAAACCTGTTCCTAACAAACCATTAACTGCTCAAAATGCAATTATTTCAGACTATAAGTGATTTTACAGGATTTACGTCAAATGCAAAAATAATGGTTTTTACTTAACTGAAACGTCATAGTATTTCATACAATGTAATTAAAGTGTATATAACAACACACAGATAACAGTATGTATTACAATACAACGATATGAGTGTTTATAACAATACCAAGATATGAGTGTTTGTTGCAAAATTAAACATGTACATAATACAAATCACAGTGTATTCCATAATAACAGTAAGCGTGCATTAAAAAACAACATGATAAGATAGTCTATCAAAATAAACCTACAGAGGGTCTTTAAGAAAAAAATACTATGCAAACAAAATAATTGTTATTAAAACATGTAAAAGTAAAATAAGAAAAAAAACATTAACTGTATAGAGGGAATAGCCTGTATCCCTTCACTATAAACGTTCATGAAATGTCTCCGTGACCATCATTGTGAAGGATGAACTAGAAATAATGTTTGTTCTGTATGTACTTAATCACAATTCCTTAAACACAGCAGTGCTGATTGTCAATTTTAAGAAATCAATTTGCCAATAGTTCTTGCAATAGTATAAGCACCATAGTTTTCCAACATCTCGCTCAACATGGGAACAGAAGTAACGATGCCCCTAAATGCACAAATGATGTTCATTTAAACAATTGTTTCTCACGGAAATCGATCGAACTCAAAAGTTTTCTATTGCATATACCATGTACACATTGACCGATGACATTAACACATAAATTAACCAAATAATCACATACCTTCCATTGAGATACATACGATGGATATAATGACTATTTAAATACACTCCATGAAAATATACATAACAGACATGTAATGACCAATGAAATAAACTTTATGATAAACCAACTATTATTGTATTTCATAGATATACTGAACAATTACATACACTACATACACACACATACCAAGTTCATAGACCTATACATATACTGTTCAATTACCTAAACTGTCCAATAACATGCAGACTAAAAATATGCACTCCTTACATGCATTGCCTCATTACACGCACTCAAATCATGTACTGACAAATTTCAAACACTTCATACATACACGGACAATTTACACACTCCATACATAAACTAACATGATATGATATTTTTTGTGCATATATAAATCAAATAAATACACTAAAAAAATAAACATAAACTCTATACATATATTGACCAATTAAATACACACCATGCAATAATATAATGGCCTGTGTTAACTTCTTTGTGAATTGATTATATAATAACGAATACATTTTCCTTTATTATGCATACTATTGTTGTGTATTGTTTGTGTAAAGATCATAATATTGTATTCCTCTTATTGAAAGTATGTAGTGATCAAATAAAATAAAGTTCAAAGTTAAAAATAAACTTTACAAGTTGTGTTGAAATAATAATGCTCTTTTATATATCACTTAATTATTTGAGTCATGTTATTTTATAATTTGCAAAATTCAAAAAAATCAATGTCATAAGAGAATGTAGAAATTATTAAATATTGTCAAGGCATTTATTATACATATTGTAATCTCAGATAAATCGTGTTAGTTATTTTGGTTGTTTATTCCTTTTAATTACCTGAATAACTAATTAAAAATAATGTTAGGTTTAAGTAAAACCTTGATTATGTATACATACATTGACTTCCTTTCTAGTGATACCATTATTATAATGTTACTATATGTTTTCGTTGTAAAATATAAACTCAAATTCATGAAATGTTTACTTTAATTGTGATTCTTTTAGTTGAAGATGTTCCTCAAAAATATTTACAAGTTCCTCACATTGTGATGCATGGACAATATCAAGTGGTGTCTGACCATTCTTATTACGCAATGTGACATCTGCTTTCCATGCAAGTAATGGTTTTACAGTTTCAATGATTCTCTTCGAAAATTGTGCTATAAAATATTTATTTAAAAATGAATCCGAAATGAAATCAAATGAAAAAACCGCATGTAAAGGAGATTCTCCCTTTGTATTACACTGCGAGACATCAGCCTTATTCTGCAGTAGCAGTTCTACTGTATCTGTATGTCCTCCTTTACAGGCCGTATACAATGGAGACTCTCCATACCCCTCACACTGATTGACATCAGCATTGTTCTGCACTAACAGTTCTACTGTATCTGTATGTCCTCCTTTACAGGCCACATACAATGGAGACTCTTCATCCTTATTACACTGTGAGACATCAGCCTTATTCTGCAGTAGCAGTTCTATAATATATGTATGTCCTCCTTTGCAAGCTATATACAATGGAGACTGTCCATACCAATTACACTGATTGACATCAGCATTGTTCTGCAGTAACAGTTCTACTGTATCTGTATGTCCTCTTTTACAGGCCACATACAATGGAGACTGTCCATACCTATCACGCTGATTGACATCAGCATTGTTTTGTAGTAACAGTTCTACTATATCTGTATGTCCTCCCTTACAGGCCACATACAATGGAGACTTTCCATTAATGGCACACTGATTTACATCAGCATTCTTCTGAAGTAACAGTTCTACTGTATCTTTATGTCCTTCTTTACAGGCCGCATACAAAGGATTTTTTCTATAGCTGTCACACTGATTGACATCAGCATTGTTCTGAAGTAACAGTTCTACTATATCTTTATATCCTTCTTGACAGGCCACATTCAATGGAGACTGTCCACACGGATTTACATAAGCTTTGTTCTGAAGTAGCAGTTCTACTATATCTTTATGTCCTCCTGCACAGGCTACATACAATGGAGATATTCCATCCTTTCCACAATGATTGACATCAGCATTGTTCTGAATTAACAGTTCTACAGTATCTTTATATCCTCCTTTACAGGCCCCATACAATGGAGACTGTCCAATTAATGTACACTGATTGACATCAGCATTTTTCTGAATTAACAGTTCTACTGTATCTTTATATCCTCCTTTACAGGCCACATACAACGGAGACTCTCCAATAAGGGTACACTGATTGACATCAGCATTGTTCTGTAGTAACAGTTCTACTGTATCTTTATGTCCTCCTTTACAGGCCGCATACAATGGAGACTGTCCAAACTGATTACACTGATCGACACCAGCATTGTTCTGAAGTAACAGTTTCACTGTATCTTTATGTCCTCCTACACAGGCAACATACAATGGAGACTGTCCAATTAATGTACACTGATTGACATCAGCATTTTTCTGAATTAACAGTTCTACTGTATGTTTATATCCTCCTTCACAGGCCACATACAATGGAGACTCTCCAAACATATCACACTTAGAGACATCAGCCTTGTTCTGAAGTAACAGTTCTACTGTATCTTTATGTCCTCCTTTACAGGCCACATACAACGGAGACTGTCCAAAAAGGGTACACTGATTGACATCAGCCTTGTTCTGAAGTAACAGTTCTACTGTATCTTTATGTCCTCTTGCACAGGCCACGTACAATGGAGACTGTTCATTAATATCATAATGATTGACATCAGCATTGTTCTGAAGTAACAGTTCTACTGTATGTTTATATCCTCCTTCACAGGCTGCATACAATGGAGACCTTCCAAACTGATTATACTGATTCACATCAGCATTGTTCTGTAGTAACAGTTCTACTGTATCTTTATGTCCTCCTTCACAAGCCACATACAATGGAGACTGTCCAAACTGATTATACTGATTCACATCAGCATTGCTCTGTAGTAACAGTTCTACTGTATCTTTATGTCCTCCTTCATAAGGCACATACAATGGAGACTCTCCACACACCTCACACTGATTGACATCCGCATTGTTCTGAAGTAACAGTTCTACTGTATCTTTATATCCTCCTTTACAGGCTACATACAATGGAGACTGTTTATCAATGTTACACTGATTGACATCAGCATTGTTCTCTAATAATAGTTTAGCTACAGCTGTATGTCCTCTTTTAGATGCCTTATGTATAGGGGCATTGCCTCTTTCGTCTGTTTTATTCACATCACATTTAACATTAACAATCAGAAATTCAACTATATCAAAGTATCCCGTAGTTGCTGATTCTATTAAAGGAGTTGTATAATAGTTTCTTTTAAACAGATATTCTAGATTACCATCTTTGATTGTTTTGCAACCTTGTGTATCAAGCTTCTCTAGTACTATTTTTGCATCCTCATTCATTCTTAAAAAGCTTATTAACTTATCTCTAAATGTCTGATAAATTAACTGGTAATTATTGAATGTACTTATAAGGACATGCTTTGTTAAGTCACATAACAGTCGTTCAAAATAATATTCTTCTTCATCTTTCGATAATACAATTAAATTATCATTTTCATGGACTTCCGTTACAGATTCAAAGATAAAATTATCCCGTATAAATACAGCTGGAGCATATTTGATAAAACATTCTGTAAGGTGTTGTCCACAGATTACAGCTGCCATTTTATATATTTTGTCATGTATCATTCTATACTCTGTTCCTCTCAGTTTTAAGTATGTGCCATTTAATGTTGAAAAGTCAGCTTTTAAAGAATTTCTATGTTTCTGTTTGCTTAAGTTTATGTCAAATTCTTTAACAATGTTCTCATGTTTGTCCGTTTCTATGTTCTTCCTTTCTGAAACTGATCCTAATTTCAGCCCATCTGTATCGAATCCATCATCAAAAACAATACACAGAACAAGAGCACAAAATTGTTGTTTGTTTTCATTAATAATGTTGTTTATGCTCTGTTTAATACTGATTAAAGGAGCTGTAAACAGTTTCTTCACTTCCTCAGATGTTTTGTTTTTTGACAATTTACAAAGCAAGGGAAAGTAATCAACGTTCTCTGTGACTTGTTTTATATTGTCAATGATGTCATCCGGAAGATACTTGTGCAGCATATGCATTCTTTCAACTTCCAGTAGACACAACTCGGGTACTAATAAATTGCATTCTTTTTTTGTGAATAATGAAATACATTGAAACTGTGCTTCTTTATATATATGCAGTCTACAAGAAATCAGTAATTTTGGACTTGATACCTTTAAAACCGTTTTATCATTTTTACTTGCAACATCTTTTTCTGCAACTTTAAATATTTTCTCCATTTTTTCTGAATAATCTCTCCACGTCTGTAATGTCTGCATGTTGATTGTTTCCTTTCCACAGATGTCATCTACAATAAATACTTGTTTTTTATTTTCATTATAATAATTCATAATGTCTGTTGGTCCTGTTAACACTGGTATTATCTCATATTCCAAACTGTCACGTAAGTGTAAGGCAGCTTGATGTATGTTTGAAGATTTACCACAGCCCGAGCTTCCTGTCACAACAATACAGTTATGGGAGGATAGAGACTCCAGTATGTGACGCATTGCTCTGGTTTCAAAAAAGGTATATTGGTCTTGCTCCCATTCTCTTATTTCTTGTCCATGGTGAGCTGCAAAGAAAAGAAATTGTAAAAGCTGATGTATGATTTGTAAATTTAATTTTGACCATGAACTGAAAATATAGGCCTAGATATTCATTTACAAATCTCCATGCCCCTGTCTCAGTCCAAATCTTAAATGATCGTCCCTGATTACCTGTTACTAAAACCAACCTGGTAAGTATCAGATCAGATCAATATAATCTATTCTCTTGTGGTATTGAACCTTCTGGTAAAATTTCAATGAGATCCATTTACCTTAAGATGTTTAACTAAAGTGATTGTCTGGAAACCAAATGTCTTGGGACGATGCCGCAGTGGCTAGCAACAACAACAGCAACATTATAGCATTATACGACAGAAAAAAGTATGAGGTCGTATACAAACTGACTGTGCAAGAACAATTGCATATTCCTGATTTGGAACAGGACATTTTAAGAACAAGAGTGCACACGCTGAAATGTCTCGCCTTCTTTACTAATCATTGATATTATGTTGATAGTCCTAAGTATAAAGCTTTATTAAAAACTGTCACATAAACCTAACATTAACCAAGATAACTAAACAAAGACAAATGAACCATGAAAATGAGGTCAAGGTCAGATGAACCATGCCAGGCAGACATGTACAGCTAACAATGCTTCTATACAACATATATAGTTGACCTATTACTTATAGTTTAAGAAAAATAGACCAAAACACAAAAACTTAACACTGAGCAATGAACCGTGAAAATGAGGTCGAGGTCAAATAAAACCTGCGCGACTGACATAAAGATCATAAAATATTTCCATACACCAAATATAGTTGACCTATGGCATATAGTATTAGATAAAAAGACCAAAACTCAAAAACTTAACTTTGACCACTGAACCATGAAAATGAGGTCAAGGTCACATGACATCTGCCCGCTAGACATGTACACCTTACAATCATTCCATACAACAAATATAGTAGACCTATTGCATATAGTATGAAAAAAAAAGACCAAAACACAAAAATTTAACTATAACCACTGAACCATGAAAATGAGGTCAAGGTCACATGACATCTGCCCACTAGACATGTACACCTTACAATCATTCCATATAACAAATATAATAGACCTATTGCATATAGTATGAAAAAAACAGACCAAAACACAAAAATTTAACTATAACCACTGAACCATGAAAATGAGGTCAAGGTCAGATGACACCTGCCAGTTGGACATGTACACCTTACAGTCCTTCCATACACCGAATATACTAGCCCTATTGCTTATAGTATCTGAGATATGGACTTGACCACCAAAACTTAACCTTGTTCACTGATCCATGAAATGAGGTCGAGGTCAAGTGAAAACTGTCTGACAGACATGAGGACCTTGCAAGGTACGCACATATCAAATATAGTTATCCTATTACTTATAATAAGAGAGAATTCAACATTACAAAAAATTTGAACTTTTTTTTCAAGTGGTCACTGAACCATGAAAATGAGGTCAAGGACATTGGACATGTGACTGACGGAAACTTCGTAACATGAGGCATCTATATACAAAGTATGAAGCATCCAGGTCTTCCACCTTCTAAAATATAAAGCTTTTAAGAAGTTAGCTAACACCGCCGCCGCCGTAGCCGCCGCCGCCGGATCACTATCCCTATGTCGAGCTTTCTGCAACAAAAGTTGCAGGCTCGACAAAAATGGTGGGTTGAACCAAATTCTCATGCGTTTCCAAACATATTGCTTATGTAGCAATGTTAAAAATGCCGATAAAATGACACCATAATGTGACAGGAATAAAGTACAAATAAATACAAGAACCTTCAGGACACAAAAATACATAAATAAATAAAAAAACATGTAATAGTCCAATTCAACATGTAAACCACAGAATAACAAGCAACACCTAAAATTATTGCCGACAGAAAACAAAACCTAAAATTCATTATTTAAATCATAAAATATTTTGAAATGACATACAAGTGTGTACTTATATATAGTAGATAAGATAAGATAAGATAATGTTTTCAGAATGTTGGAATGTCAACATCTTCATGGTTCATGGACACACGCTATCCTGTCCTTGTGTGCCAATGTGATAACTTATTTCTGCTGAAAAAAAACAAACAGTTCAGGAGCAATTTGCACTAATATAAAACCCAAAACATCCTGTTAAAGGAACATGAATACTCCTTACACCTCAAAAATTTCTGGGTTTCTTCGGACAAAATTCATATAATTATCGGATTAAAAAGAACCATACAAATGAGGTCAAGGTCAGATGACATTAGCTAGACAGACATGTAAACCATACAAACATACACCAAATATAGTTGGAACTACTGATCACAGAACATGAACTATAATGAACTTTGCCCATTAGTAATTATTTTGTAAAAATTTCAGCAATTTACCAAATTAATGAAAATTGTTAAAACTTGACTAAAAAGGGCAATAACTCTTTAAAGGGCCATTTTGGTCATGTTGATTTATTTGAAGATCTTTCTTTGCTGAGTATTATTGCTGGTTGCAGTTTATCTCTATCTATAATAGTATTCAAGATAATAACCACTTTGGGCCAGGTGAGCTAAACTAGAGGCTCTCAAGAGCCTGTATCACTCACCTGACTCTACCTTGGATTTGAAATCATATAAAAAAAGATAAAATTTGGCTACAAAATTACAAAACTTGGTCAGCACCTCATAAGGAACATTCATGCTTTGTTGGGTTTCATTCCATTTAGTGGTTCTCTAAACAAAGACTTTTGTATGCATTTACCATAGGGTCCTATGTTAAACTAAGTCCCCAGCTGCCGGCCAGCTTGGATAATGGATCGGCTACAAAGTAATAACACTTGGTTGGTACCCCATGAGGACCATTCATGTCATGTTTGGTTTCATTCCATTCAGCAGTTCTCTAACAGAAGTCTTGTGTATGCATTTCCCATAGGGTCCTATGTTAAACTAAGTCCCCCGCTGGCGGCCATCTTGGATGATGGATCGGCTACAAAGTGATAACACTTGGTCAGCACCTCATATGAAACCAAACATGGCATCAATGTTCCATATGAGTCATAAGGAACATTGATGCCATGTTTGGTTTCATTCTATTCAGTGGTTCTCTAGAAAAATTCAAAATGTTAAATGTTAACGAGGACGATGGACGACGGACGAGGGACACTGAGTGATGAAAAAAGGTGAGCTAAAAAGCTGATAATCTTAATCTTAATATTTCTAAAGAAAATAAGCTGGATTATGTATTTTTTTTCTAAATATGAAATTGTATATTATTGCATATCTGGTAGGTTCCTTCTGAAAATTGAAACTGGATACAGCACAAAACCTTCATCAATAATATATAAGTTGCATGAAATTGTAAGTAGGGGGGGTGAAATAACACTGTAAAAAATTTTGGGTCCAAAATTTTTCAGGAAAGTTAGTAGTGATTTGGTCCAGCTGAAAAGGTTAAAAATTAGCACTTCGGAAGCTGTCAAAAGATTTCAAGACACCCTAAACACAAAATTGTCCATATTTTGAGTTAGAGCCGATGAAGTTTTCAATAATTTTGATATAATTTGTCCCAAACGTAGTACAACACACTGTAAAAATTTCATTGAGAAAGCGCAGGTGGGATTTTTTTAATTTTCATTTATGTTCTAAAAGAAATGCACTACGAATTAATTGTGGTCTCGGGCCAGATAAGGCTACTGTTTTCTTCAACTCTTTCAGTCCTTTTACATGTAATACATCTTTGGCTTTCAAATATTTGACTTTGACAAAGGTAAATCCAGGAAGGAGCTAATGATGCATCAAATTATTAAACATGTTGTTTTCAATATTTTTTTACCCCATCAACTATGTACCAGTTTATATAAATGTAGTGCACTGTCTATCTGTTATAAATACATAAATATATAACAACTGGTGTGCTGGCGCAATAATTGATAATTGAGATTATCGCTATTTTGTGCATTTTTTCTTTTATCTTTTTTTGTGATAATTTTTATATCATTCTACTCGCTTGAGATGGAAAATTATTGCTAGAAACTAAGCATGCACGTGGCGTTGCTAACGAAATTGACATGAAATTGACAACGTCGTCATAGGTAAAATAGCGATAAAAAGATTATCATTGTTCATCTCAACTCAATTGCCTTTCTCGCTTTCGCCGGTCCCGGCTCAAGCGAGAAAATTAATCTCGTTGAGATGATCACCGATAATCTATAACTAAGTATAAAGTTACAATTATGCATACCTCGAATATGTGGTGGAATATGATCTTCAACTTGCTTTTTTATTTCTTCTTTCAAGGTATCTGAAAATTATTTCAGTTATTCAAGTTGCAATAATTACATGTTTTATGTTTATTCCATCTTTTCTGTCTTCAGTCCTAATTAAGCACCAGTTTTAAATAAGATTTTCTTTGTTGTATAGATAAGAAGTTCTTTCAATGTACTATATTGCTCTCCCTGTTCTTCAGTGTTTTCGTTTTGTCTTTGTTTGTTATGTTTTATATCTATTGTTTAAAATGTTTTGTCAAAGATGAGGTCGTTAGTTTTTGGTTGAATTTGTCTTCCAATCTTTTATAGCAGACTATAGAGTGTGGATTTTCTGATGTGGAATGCCATACAGAGACTAAAGTTGCTTAAATTAGCAAAATTTTGATTGATTTAGATAGTTGTTGGCTGCAATCATACCTCATCTCCTTATTATTGATATACAAAAACAAAATATAAACCAATTGGTTTCCCGTTAAGTTAAACTAACACTTGGCATCTCCTAACCTTATAAGCAAGGTAACAAATTCAACGGTTATCCTTCTGCTATCCAAATTTTGATTATTTTTTTCTTATTGTTTTGGGGAATTGTTAATACATTGATTCACACTTAGTATGCCAACAGTAAAAATATATTCCTGGGGGAATTGTTAATACATTGATTCACACTTAGTATGCCAACAGTAAAAATATATTCCTGGTCATTAATTTAATCAAATTAGTTGATTTCAACAGTTATGATGCTTGTGAATTCTTTTAGACCATAGCATGAATATTTCTATTGTTAAAATAAAATTGAGGATGGAAATGGGGAATGTGTCAAAGAGACAACAAGCGGACAATGGGGAATGTGTCAAAGAGACAACAACTGGACCATAGAAAAAAAAACCATCAGAAGGTCATCAACAGGTCTTCAATGTAGTTAGAAATTCCCACACCAGGAGGCGTCTTTCAGCTGGGGCCTAAACAAATATATACTAGTTTAGTGATAATGAATGCCATACAAATTTCCAAATTGTACACAAGAAGCTAAAATTAAAATAATAAAAGACTAACATAGGACAGAGGCTCCTGACTTGGGACAGGCGCAAAAATGCGGCGGGGTTAAACATGTTTATGAGATCTCAACCCTTCCCCTGTACCTCTAGCCAATGTAGAAAAGTTAACACATAACAATACGCACATTTAAAAATTCAGTTCAAGAGAAGTTCGCGTCTGATGTCAGAAGATGTAACCAAAGAAAATAAACACAAGAGTGCACAAGCTGAAATGTCTCGCCTTCTTTACTAATCATTGATATTATGTTGAAAGTCCTAAGTATAAAGCTTTATTAAAAACTGTCACATAAACTTAACATTAACCAAGATAACTAAACAAAGACCAATGGACCATAAAAATGAGGTCAAGGTCAGATGAACCATGCCAGGCAGACATGTACAGCTAGCAATGCTTCCAAAAAACAAATAAAGTTCACGTTTTACTTATAGTTTAAGAAAAACAGACCAAAACACAAAAACTTAACACCGAGCAATGAACCGTGAAAATGAGGTCGAGGTTAACCTGTGCGACTGACATATAGATCATAAAATATTTCTGTACACCAAATATAGTTGACCTATGGCATATAGTATTAGATAAAAAGACTAAAACTCAAAAACTTAACTTTGACCACTCAACCATGAAAATGAGGTCAAGGTCAGATGACATATACCCGCTAGACATGTACACCTTACAATCATTCCACACAACAAATATAGTAAACATATTGCATAAAGTATGAGAAAAACAGACCAAAACACAAAAACTTAACTATAACCACTGAACCATGAAAATGAGGTCAAGGTCAGATGACACCTGCCAGTTGGACATGTACACCAGACAGTCCTTCCATACACCAAATATACTAGCCCTATTGCTTATAGCATCTGAGATATGGACTTGATCACCAAAACTTAACCTTGTTCACTGATCCATGAAATGAGGTCGAGGTCAAGTGAAAACTGTCTGACAGGCATGAGGACCTTGCAAGGTACACACATACCAAATATAATTATCCTATTACTTATAATAAGAGAAAATTCAACACTACAAAAAATCTGAACTTTTTTTTCAAGTGTTCACTGAACCATGAAAATGAGGTCAAGGACATTTGACATGTGACTGACGGAAACTTCGTAACATGAGGCATCTATATACAAAGTATGAAGCATCCAGGTCTTCTACCTTCTAAAATATAAAGCTTTTAAGAAGCTAGCTAACACCGCCGCCGCTGCCGCCGGATCACTATCCCTATGTCGAGCTTTCTGCAACAAAAGTTGCAGGCTCGACAAAAATGACAATAATACATAAATAGCATCAGATTACTAGCAGTTAACTGACATGCCAGCTCCAGACTTCAATTAAACTGATTGAAGGATTATGTCTTCATCATATGAATATCAGGAACAATCCTTCCAGTGAGGGGTTTAGTTTCATACCATCATAACATAAAATGTATAGATAAAGAACAGCAATTTAAGAACTATATTCCTTTGCTATTTGTCTGTGTGTTTTTTTTTTGGCTGTGCCTGTACTGACTATGTGTCATAGATGAATACTCCATACCCTTGTTGTTTCTATAAAAGGTATATGACTGAAACAATAAATATACTCACTTAATGTTTCATCATGCTCCATAGATTTCTGAAAAATAATTGTGTACCTTTAAGGACATTTAATTCAAAATTATACACATCTCAAATGTAACTGTATAGTAAAGAAGCACCTAAGTGAATTAGTGTTGATGTAAAGTTTGGTGTTTGTGAAAATGGATGGCAATGAAAATAAATAATAAATCTTACATGAAAGACAACAACATGACAAAATAAACTGTATGTTTAGATACAATATGTCAGAAAGCCCTTGTATCTAGTTCACATGTCATCAATAAGAATCTGTGTGTTGAATTGAAAATGTTTATGTCTTCTTTTTTATATGTTTGTTTCATAAGAACCTGTTATTTTGACTGGGTAACAATGCTTGTGCATCATACTAAAATTAACCTTCATATTCCAATGAAGTATAAACTCATGATGACATGTGCCATCACAATAAAGTGCACAGGTTAAAGAAATAAATGATGGAAATCGATTTTTCAAGACCCTAGCATAAAAGTGAAATTATAAGAATTGAATGTTTCTTTAAGTAATTTTATAGGGTTGTAAAAGAGTTGATCCTGTGCACATTCCTAGAATTAAGCACTTTTACACCAAATAAAATTACACAAGAGTGCACACGCTGAAATGTCTCGCCTTCTATACTTATCATTGATATTATGTTGATAGTCCTAAGTATAAAGCTTTATTACAACTGTCTCATTTACTTAACATTAACCAAAATAACTAAACAAAGACCAATGAACCATGAAAATGAGGTCAAGGTCAGATGAACCATGCCAGGCAGACATGTACAGCTAACAATGTTTCTATGCAACATATATAGTTGACCTATTACTTATAGTTTAAGAAAAATTGACCAAAACACAAAAAATTAACACTGTGCAATGAACCGTGAAAATGAGGTCATGGTCAAAAGAAACCTGGGCTACTGACATAAAGATCATAAAATATTTCCATACACCAAATATAGTTAACCTATGGCATATAGTATTAGATAAATAGACCAAAACTCAAAAACTTAACTTTGACCACTGAACCATGAAAATGAGGTTAAGGTCACATGACATCTGCCCGCTAGACATGTACACCTTACAATCATTCCATACAACAAATATAGTAGACCTATTGCATATAGTATGAAAAAAACAGACCAAAACACAAAAATTTAACTATAACCACTGAACCATGAAAATGAGGTCAAGGTCAGATGACACCTGCCAGTTGGACATGTACACCTTACAGTCCTTCCATACACCGAATATACAAGCCCTATTGCTTATAGTATCTGAGATACGGACTTGACCACCAAAACTTAACCTTGTTCACTGATCCATGAAATGAGGTCGAGGTCAAGTGAAAACTGTCTGACAGACATGAGGACCTTGCAAGGTACGCACATATCAAATATAGTTATCCTATTACTTATAATAAGAGAGAATTCAACATTACAAAAAATCTGAACTTTTTTTTCAAGTGGTCACTGAACCATGAAAATGAGGTCAAGGACATTGGACATGTGACTGACGGAAACTTGGTAACATGGGACATCTATATACAAAGTATGAAGCATCCAGGTCTTCCACCCTCTAAAATATAAAGCTTTTAAGAAGTTAGCTAACACCGCCGCCGCCGCCGTAGCCGGATCACTATCCCTATGTCGAGCTTTCTGCAACAAAAGTTGCAGGCTCGACAAAAATGATGCATTTAATTCTGATAATTACTAGTCATGTGCTGTTCA
The DNA here is from genome assembly GCF_965363235.1 of Mytilus galloprovincialis. Taxonomy (NCBI): domain Eukaryota; kingdom Metazoa; phylum Mollusca; class Bivalvia; order Mytilida; family Mytilidae; genus Mytilus; species Mytilus galloprovincialis. Next base: position 58,864,292 of record NC_134851.1, on the reverse strand, counting down.
TAGAAGAGGAAAGAAAGATACCAGAGGGACAGTCAAACTCATAAATCGAAAATAAACTGACAACGACATGGTAAATAAAGGGCTGCGCTTTAGCGCATTATACGCCCGTTGCTCTAAAAGACTGGCATATAAGTTATTGTCCCAAAATTGGAAAATCCCCCCTTTTTTAAGCATAAAAATTCATTACACGGAAATGTTAAATCTGAAATTTATAAAAATTGAAAGGGAGCTTACATCAATAGATATAAACAATTCACCAAAGTTTCAAGGACATTGGTGAAAGCCTTTTTGAGTTATTGTCTGAAGTGTTAAAAATCCCCCTTTTTGTTTGAATAAAGCCCCATAAATCCGTAACTTAAAATCTGAAATTTATAAAATTGAAAGGGAGCTTACATCAATAGATATAAACAATTCACTTAAGTTTCATGGAAATTGGTGAAAGTGTTTTTGCGTTATTGTCCGAAGTGTGGACGATGGACAGACGGACGGACGGAGGGACAGACGGACAAAGGTATACCATAATACGTCCTGTCTAAAAGACGGGCGTATAAAAATGAAAAAGACAAACAATAGTACACATGACACAACATAAAAATCTATAGAATAAACAACAGGAACCCCACCAAAACCTAGGGGTAATATCAGGTGCTTCAGAAGGGTAAGCAGTTCCTGCTCCACATGTGGTACCTGTCGTTTTGCTTAAGAGATAACAAATCCGGCAAATATCATCTTTCTAAATTGTAACTTAGGTACAATAGTTGGATATATATTTGTTTTACATACACTTTCTAAATTCTTTATCCTTTCCTGTAAATCGTTTTCTATTCTTGATAATTCTTTTTGCACTTTGATAAACTGACTGTCTGTTTCTGTACATAAAGTCTGTACATATTCACTAAGAATGTGTGTCTGTTGACGAATGTCCCCCACTATGTCTAAACCAAGTGTTGTTCCACAATGTTGACCTGTAAAACAAGACCATTTGTTTGCATAATCATGTATGGATTGCTGATCAATGTATCAGAAACATATTTTCTGTTTTCTGTGTTTCTTATAAGAGGAATATATTTTATGTTGTCTTCAATTTGGATCATGTTGCATAATTTGTGTTGTAGTTTAAACATATTTATTTATAGTGGATTGGGTAACAAGTTATTGCAACTTATATTAATTCTTTTCCACTTTGCTCATTGTTGCTTGTGTGTGTTGCTTTGAAGCCACATTTCCAAATCTACAAGTGTGTCTTTTATGTGCAAGAGATATGGCTCTCTCTTAACACGGGTCAGTCATTTGTTGTATTTTTCAAACAGACTATCATCGTTTCCTCAAGACCATACTCACAAATGGTGCCAATGGAGAGTTGAAACTTTTCCCCTGGGATGGAGATCAAACCAGGAACCTTTGTAATAGACCTTTTCAACTATTGTCTACGCCTACAGTTGAGTACAGGTAAGATGTGAAGGGGTCGTGTCGTCTCAAAAATAAATTTGAAAATTATATTATACACCACTAAGAGATTTAATGCTTGAAATTTATTTGATTGACAATGATATAACTTTCCAACAGAGTAAAATGGCATGGATTTTTAGATTTTTATATAGTGAAAAAAAAACAGAAGAAAAACAAATAAAAAAAACCCCATAAAACAGTGATCTCTGATTGACTAAAAAGGAATCAAATATGAAGGTGAAGCATACTTTCCACCGTGTCTGTACACAGTATAAACATTTCCAGAACTTGGTTCAGGTGCACAAAACATGCGAGGGGGTTTTACTTATCTAATTAGATTTGCAAAAAACTCAAGAGGTCATTTTCGAGAACAGGGGAATAGCTCTACAATATAAAGGACAACGTCTGTTGTTTTTTCGGAACACAGGGAATTAAATTGGACAATCAGTTCATGAGGACGACCATGCAATGAAATGAGGGGAAAAAATAAGTCATTGGACTGCAGTTTTTTTCAGCAATGATGGGCATATTTTTTGGACAGAAAATAAAATGTGTCGGTTAAAGCAGGCTGTTGGAATACTCAGGTGTCGGATAAGACAGGTTAATCAGTATACATAAATGAGACAGCAGCAAAGCAATTTATATTAAACAATACTTTTACCATTCATTGCCCATCTGTGTAGCTCTCCTAAGATTCTGTTTTCCTCCCTGTTACTCAGCTTGAGGTTGGTTATAAGTAGTCCCATCAACTGGAAGGAATCTGTATATTTTATAGCAGTCCATTTTGTAAAGTCACAATGTGCCCAAGAGTTCCGTATGTCTGATTGTATCTAAAAAAAGAAATGTATATTACTTTCAGGTTTAATACCACCATTGATTTTCCCCAATTAGTCTTTGTTAAATTTGCACTTTTCAAAAAAATGTGCAGAATTTATCTTTGTTTCAAATAAAGAAATGGTTGGCATGAGTAAAGTTTTATCCTGTACTATAGAAAAAAATGCACATACAATGTAACATTTCATTGCATAAAGAAAATAACCATCATTGGAAGTTAACCAATTAAAAGAGGGACGAAAGATACCAAAGGGACAGTCAAACTCGTAAATCTAAAACAAACTGACATCGCCATGGCTAAAAATGAAAAAGACAAACAGAAAAAAAATAGTACACATGACACAACATAGAAAACTAAAGAATAAACAACACGAACCCCACCAAAAACTAGGGGTGATCTCAGGTGCTCCTCTTATTTTATCTGTCTACAAGGTTATATATATAATTAGTCACCATGTAATCGTTTTCAAATACCCAAGACATATGTTTATGACACAGAAATGTTTTACTGCAATAAAATGTAGGATTAATTACCATTGTCAAATTCAAGGGAATATTTTTTTCGACCTACTTTCGTATAGAACCGGATGTGACGTGCCATGATTTGGTGGTATTACACCTTCATTCCATGAGTAAATCAAAAAGACAGCTAGGACATTAATATAGTGGTGAAATACTAGCTGTGCATATGTGTTTACAAAAATAAAACATAAACTGCCATATATTGTTTAGCTGTTTTGACAAATCCAAGATTCATATTACAGAACATGGTATTTTGTTGAGAATGTCAATTCTGTTCAGAGGTGTAGAAATGTTATATATGACTTGTATATATTCATATTTGTAATTTAAGGAAAAATTTCAGTTAGAGCTGTATTTGTCTCTACATATTAAGTTTAGGCCACACCAATTTAATTTCTTGTTCTACTGATTTTTGGACTCAAAAATATGGGGCGAGCGAGCAATTTGAAAATTTTAATAAAAAAATATTGAATTTGCAAATTTTTGAGGCGAGGCTTGAATAGTGAAGGCGAGCGATTATAATTTTTTTTTGTAAACATTAAAAAGTACAGATGGGTGCAGTCCTAACATGTACAGCAAGTTAACTTGATAACCAGTCATTTGGACTGGTCAAAATCCTGTGACCAAACTAAGAACTGCTCTGACCTGAGTCCAGTGAGTCGCTAAGGACCAAAATCTAGTTAACTTGAAAAGTGGACTTGGTCCTAGGACTGTTTTTATGTCTGGCAAAAAGTTAACTTGGAAACAGGTCCGCTATTGATATAAGTTAACTTCGAACCAGTCCTGTCAAAAGTTAACTTCGGAACCAGTCCTGTCATCAAGTTCACATAAGTTAACTTCGAAACCAGTCCTGCAACAAAGTTAACATAAGTTAACTTTTGCTTTGACAAATCCGATCAAAACCAGACCTGTTCCCAAGTTAACTTTTGACTGGTCTGCTCAACACTAAGTTAACTTGTAACCAGGACCGCTCTATACGATTTTTTAAAAATATTTTTAATATCTTTGTTTCGTAGTGTAAACATCGAAAATAAAGTAAAATTAATACGTGTTATATCAGTATTAAATACAAAATGAATTATTTGAAAATTAAGTACGCATAAAACTTGCTTGTACCACAAATTTATCTGTGATCTGACTATCTATCAATTATAAACACGATCTTGGTTACAATGATAAAGGGCACTAAATATATATATTCCATTACCTATCAAATTCAACCATATTTGCACTTTATTATGTATATCTTTGAAAAGAAGTATATTTGATGTTAGTTGTATACGTCCTTGTTAGTATAGTCTTAGATTACTCTGACGTCCGACGGCTTTTTTGCCAGACAAGCTGGGGCCCACGTATTTTTAGTAATACATCCTTGAACTATGCAGTCACAATCTGCAATAGTTTAATTCATTTACACACATGACCACACATTTTTGTTTGCATAAATTTCGGGTGCCAGCATGTCCTCCTATTATTCAAAATATTGATACCTAACAAAATTTCAGTAGTTTTGATACTTCATGCTGATTTGTACATCAAAATCATTTGACCGCATCAACCAAAACTGACCATATGTGCACTTTAAATTGTAAATCTATATACCTGCATAGTAAATCATCCATATTTTTTATGTCAGGATTCAATGTATAATACAATGGACAACAATATTGCAATACAAAAAGAACAAATTTTTGTTCGCATAAATTTAGGGTGCCAGCATGTCCTCTTTTTACACAAAATACTGATACGTAACAAAATTTCAGTAGTTTTTATACCTCATGCTGACTTGTACAACAAAATTATTTGACCGCATTGACCAAAACTGACCATATGTGCACATTAATTTGTAAATCTATATACCCGCATAGTAAATCAGGCATATTTTTTATGTCAGGATTCAATGTATGATACAATGGGTAGCAATATTGCAATATAATAAGAACAAATTTTTGTTCGCATAAATTTAGGGTGCCAGCATGTCCTCTTTTTACACAAAATACTGATACGTAACAAAATTTCAGTAGTTTTGATACCTCATGCTGACTTGTACATCAAAATTATTTGACCGCATTGACTAAAACTGACAATATGTGCACTTTAATTTGTAAATCTATATACCCGCATAGTAAAAAGCCATATTTTTTATGTCAGGATTCAATGTATAATACAATGGACAGCAACATCGCAATATAATAAGAACAAATTTTTGTTTGCATAAATTTAGGGTGCCAGCATGTCCTCTTTTTACCCAAAATACTGATACGTAACAAATTTTCAGTAGTTTTGATACCTCATGCTGACTTGTACAACAAAATTAATAGACTGCATTGACCTAAACTGACCATATGTGCACTTTAATTTGTAAATCTAAATACCCGCATAGTAAATCAGTCATATTTTTTATGTCAGGATTCAATGTATAATACAATGGACAGCAATATAACAATATAATAAGAACAAATTTTTGTTCGAATAGATTTAGGATACCAGCAAGTCGTCCTTTTATTTAAAATATTGATACGTAACAAAATTTCAGTAGTGTTCATACCTCAAGCAGACTTGTACAACAAAATCATTTGACCGCATTGACCAAAACTGACTATATGTGAACTTTAAATTGTAAATCTATATACCCGCATAGTAAATCAGCCATATTTATTATGTCAGGATTCAATGTTTAATACAATGGACAATGGACATCAATATTCCAATATAATAAGAACAAATTTTTGTTTGCATAAATTTAGGGTGCCAGCATGTCGTCCTTTTATTTAAAATATTGATACGTAACAAAATTTCAGTAGTTTTGATACCTCATGCTGACTTGTACATCAAAATTATTTGACCGCATTGACCAAAACTGACAATATGTGCACTTTAATTTGTAAATCTATATAATACCCCCATAGTAAAAAGTCATATTTTTTATGTCAGGATTCAATGAATAATACAATGGACAGCAATATTCCAATATAATAAGAACAAATTTTGGTTCGCATAAATTTAGGGTGCCAGCATGTCCTCTTTTACTCAAAATGATGATATGTAACAAAATTTCAGTAATTTTGATACCTCATGCTGACTTGTACAGCAAAATTATTAGACTGCATTGACCAAAACTGACCATTTGTGCACTTTAATTTGTAAATCTATATACCCCCATAGTAAATCAGCCATATTTTTTATGTCAGGATTCAATGTATAATACAATGGACAGCAACATCGCAATATAATAAGAACAAATTTTTGTTTGCATAAATGTAGGGTGCCAGCATGTCCTCTTTTTACCAAAAATACTGATACGTAACAAATTTTCAGTAGTTTTGATACCTCATGCTGACTTGTACAACAAAATTAATAGACCGCATTGACCTAAACTGACCATATGTGCACTTTAATTTGTAAATCTAAATACCCGCATAGTAAATCAGTCATATTTTTTATGTCAGGATTCAATGTATAATACAATGGACAGCAATATAACAATATAATAAGAACAAATTTTTTTTCGAATAGATTTAGGATACCAGCAGGTCGTCCTTTTATTTAAAATATTGATACGTAACAAAATTTCAGTAGTTTTCATACCTCAAGCTGACTTGTATAACAAAATCATTTGACCGCATTGACCAAAACTGACTATATGTGAACTTTAAATTGTAAATCTATATACCCGCATAGTAAATCAGCCATATTTATTATGTCAGGATTCAATGTTTAATACAATGGACAATGGACATCAATATTCCAATATAATAAGAACAAATTTTTGTTTGCATAAATTTAGGGTGCCAGCATGTCTTCCTTTTATTTAAAATATTGATACCTCATAAAATTTCAGTAGTTTTCATACCTCAAGCTGACTTGTACAACAAAATCATTTGACCGCATTGACCAAAACTGACCATATGTGCACTTTAATTTGTAAATCTATATACCCGCGTAGTAAATCAGCCATATTTTTTATGTAAGGATTCAATGTATAATACAATGGACAGCAATATAACAATATTATAAGAACAAAGTTTTGTTTGAATGAATTTAGGAAACCAGCATGTCGTCCTTTTATTTAAAATATTGATACGTAACAAACTTTCAGTAGTTTTCATACCTCAAGCTGACAATGCGAATGTTGTTTACTTATTTTAATTAAAGTTCAAGTCTGATATGAAAACTCTCATAACGATATACTGTCATAAGCAGACCTGTCCTCAGGTCTGGTCAATAGCAGACTTGTCCACAGGTCTGGTCATAAGCAGACCTGTCCTCAAGTCTGTTCAGGAGCAGTCCTGTCCACAGGTCTGGTCTGAGGCAGACCTGTCCTCAGGAATGGTCAAAAGCAGACTTGTCCACAGGTCTGGTCTGGGACAGACCTGTCCTCAGCACTGGTAAAAAGCAGACTTGTCCACAGGTCTGGTCTGGAGCAGACCTGTTGATAGGTCTGCAGCAGTCCTAAACTAGAGGCTCTAAAGAGCCTGTGTCGCTCACCTTGGTATATGTGAATTAAACAAAGGAAGAAGACAGTTCTGATGACTAAATTCTGTTTAGGTGATTGTGATGTGTTTGTACATCTTACTTTACTGAACATTCTTGCTGCTTACAATTATCTCTTTCTATAATGAACTTGCTGTGTAGTTTCAGTGGAAAATGTTAGTTAAAATTTACAAATTTTTTGAAAATTGTTAAAAATTGATTATAAAGGACAATAACTTCATAGACTGGTAGTTTCAGAGGAGAAGATTTTTGTAAAAGATCATGGAGATTTATGAAAAATGGTTAAAAATTGACTATAAAGGGCAATAACTCCTAAAGGGGTCAACTGACCATTTTGGTCATTTGACTTATTTTTGAGTCTTAAAGTGCTGTACAATACTGCTGTTTACAGTTTATCTCTATCTATAAAAATATTCAAGATAATAACCCAAAACAGCAAAATTTCCTTAAAATTACCAACTTAGGGGCAGCAACCTAACAACCAGTTGTCTGATTCATCTTAAAATTTCAGGGCAGATAGATCTTGACCAGATAAACAATTTTACCCCTTGTCAGATTTGCTCTAAATGCTTTGGTTTTTGAGTAATAACCAAAAACTGCATTTAACCTCCATGTTCTATTTTGAGCCGTGGAGGCCATCTTGGTTGGTTGGGCGGGTAAAAAAACACATATTTTAAACTAAATACATTAATAATGATTGTGGCCAAGTTTGGTTAAATTTGGCCCAGTAGTTTCAGAGGAGAAGATTTTTGTAAAAGATCATGGAGATTAAGGAAAAATGGTTAACAATTGACTATAAATAGTCCGGCCGATTGGTGCAGATATAGAGCAGAATTGCTCACTTGATGAGGAAAGCATGAAACTTTGCAAAGTAGTTCTTGGTTATATACCCTTTGATTTCAGCTATGGACCCACTCTGAAAAATCCAATATGGCAGCCATTTTCAAGATGGCGGAAAAACGGTATAAATATCAAGATTGTCCTTAAGGTATTCTAAATAATTTCGGAAATTAAAGAAATTATTCTATAACAATGGACTTCATGTTCTTGAATTTAATATCAATTAATTTCAAAATATAAAAAAAATAATTTGGTTCTTTCTAGAACACATACATTTGCAAATATAGCTGCATATACAAAAACAAATAGTGAAATTAAAAATGTTAATCAATATGTTACATGTTTTTGGAATTGTTCTTTAAACGCTTTAGTTTTAATGGTTGGAATGCAATAGGTTGAAACGAGTCGATTAAACGTTAATATAGGTCGATTAAATGTGGTGGAATAATAAGTAACTCATCTGAACTTTGAGGCAGTGTCGAGGGCACATTGTCTCGTGTCTCTTCAATGCCACGTCTTACGTTTTCATCTGCCGTACCCGTTACATCGTCAAATTATTCTATGTAATCAATAGGTGTACCTTTCTTCAGGCGGATAACACGATTGCCATCATTTAAATGGTTAAGGGGCAACTATTTCATTTTCCAACTACGTGCGAAACCAATTCGCAACTATTCAGCGAGCATGGTCCTAAAATGCACTCCTGGTCAGCACTTTTATTAGTTTTAATGGTAACAGCCATTTTTGAGTTAGGCGGAACTGTGATGGTTCATTTTATGCAAACTTGCTGAGTTGAAATCTCGTTTCCACTGTTAACAAATGCCATATTTATCACTATATTGTTTATGTTAATTTAGGGAGTACTCAGGTTTATCACTGCGCTGAGTGGGTCCAAAATATATAGCCTAAGTATAATCGATGTTTACTCTATTAATGACGAAATTAGTTCTTTATAATCTTCCCAATAACAAGCTGTTAACCCAAACCACGTAGCATTACGTTATATCAATCTCCATTTTCTGCCGGAATTAATTTCTCATTTACTAATATTATCATTGCAGCAGTGTCCACAATCATGCTCACACTCTGGTCATTCATAGTACCTCGTACTGCTAAGCTCTTTCGGATGGTTCGTTCGATTTTGTGATGAGGTGATGTTTCATGGACAATATACTTTGAAATCGTGCGTTAGCCTACTGGTCCGACCTTTGCTGTTTAAAGACTCCATTGTTGGGGTTGCACTTTGATTTGCTCCGTATCCTGGTAAAGGTGACCGTTGTCTGAAATAACCGGAATTTCTAGAGTGTGTCAGTGGAGATGCTTACCGTTGTCTTTAGGGACTATATGATCTCTCGCTTAGTTGGGGTGTTGCTGATCGATAGATATTAACCTTGGGTGTATTTCTATCTGGCGATCTACCGCGATTGTATTGCTCAGGAGATCTTCAACATGTATATAATACAGGTTATCTTCCATTGAACTGGTGATCTTCCATGGTTATTTGATCAGAAGAACTGAGGTTATATCGATCGCCCAATCCACGATTATGCTCATTAGTTGAAAGTACAATTTGTGTGAAGTTATGCACCTCATCATCCAAAGGACTGCGCATATGTTTGGTGATATTGCGCCATCAGCAAAGTAGATTTGTCGATGGTCATAATTGGCACTTTTTGATACATATATCGCGATCTGGTTTTCAATTTTTTAAACGCCTTGTTGAATGTTTCTGGGTTCCTCTCTATAACATGCCTTGAAGAATCTTTGTCTTAACATCCTCGACGGAATGCATCGGTTCCAATCTGGTTTGATCGTCTTTCTTGCTGAAGCGCAGCTCCAACCGAATGTTTTTTTTAAGGCCTTGGAATCATCATCTGTGTTTACCTTACGAGCGTACACAAAGCCAACATCGGCCTGGCAATCTGGGGCTTATACATATTTTTCCTGTTTTCCCATTCAAATTGGTAAACGAACGCCTCCCAAGTCATGGATCCTCTTCAATTGAGTTTTTGCATTTTTGGGCTTCGGCTCCGATCCCTTGCACCAAGATTTTCTTGTCATCGGGTATATCTCTCTCCAATGAGGAGTCTGAAGAAGAGGTGTTGTCACACTCTTTTGGATTCCTCTGCCCTTTCCTGGATCGGTCAGTGGAGTCAGCTTGATGTTATGGGAAGCCTGTTAGAGCTCCAGGAGCTGATGAGGTTGTCATAATTGGAGTGATAAATGTGGGATTTGCCATTGACTCGACGGGGATGATACCGTAAGTAGGCACTGCATTCAGCATTGGAAAAAATGATAGAATCCACTTGCAGCCAATTGTTTCTGTAATGGGGTGCTGCTCTGGACCAAATATTATTGACACATAATAGATGGTAAGTGTGCGTAAGAAGACACATAAGCATTTTGCTGGTATCCTTGATTAGTACTAGAGGTTTATAGTATGTTCTTAAATGGAGATTGTTGTTGAATAATTTGAACTGTCTCATGCAGGGCCAAGGGCACTGACATAGGACTTTTCCCTAAGGTGAAGACACCTCCGACAGAGTTTGCGTGGTTGATGGTTCATGCAAACTACAATTGGAGAAAGACCCAAGGCATGGATTGTGTTGTGCACTTTTGGTAAACTTACGTTGTACTGGCTAAGGTCACATTTTGGCTTAGATGATGTGTCCATTATAGGAATTTTAACTTCTTTATTTCGATTGTCCACTTATTCATTTAGAACAGCTTCCAGTTGTTGGAAGGTACCCTGCTGTTCAAATGCACTTTTAAATTAAACTGTGTCTCCTTCCTCAGTTGTTGTTAGCTTGTCCATTCGTCTCACCACAATATTGAATATCTTATTGGTCTGATCACCAATTCTGCCAAGCAATTAATACTAGCCTTGTGGTCTATCCTGTCTTCAGACTACTGAAGTTGCTGAGATATTGCTCTCATCTGATCGTTATTAATATTCATTGCCTATTTCTGTTCAGATTGAAACGTAATGAGACCAACTAATATTTCATCAATTCGCGCTTAGTTATGTTTTATATTGCGGTTAATCTCAGCTGTTCTTTCAGCATTAGATTTTCTATCTGCTAAAAATTCTTGGTACAATTGTTTAATAGTCATGTCTGAGCTGTCCTCTGTTAAAGCGTCTTCAGCTTCGGGTTTCTCCATATCCCCAAGTGATTCAGTTTCTGCCATTTCAATGTTCTTGTCCTTGATGTCCCCAATTCCTGCCATTTCACTGATATGTGTTTAAAAGAGGGACGAAAGATACCAAAGGGACAGTCAAACTCATAAATCTAAAACAAACTGACAACGCCATGGCTAAAAATGAAGAAGACAAACAGAAAAACAATAGTACACATGACACAACATAGAAAACTAAAGAATAAACAACACGAACCCCACCAAAAACTAGGGGTGATCTCAGGTGCTCCGGAAGGGTAAGTAGATCCTGCTCCACATGCGGCACCCGTCGTGTTGCTTATTTGATAACAAATCCGGTAAATAGTCTATTTCGGTAGGTCACATTCAGGAAAGGGAAGGGGATTGTAGTTGCGACGTAAGGAACATATTTAAATGATTCTCAATTCACAGTTTAATATCTCAAATTGCAAAATATTGCGACCCAAGAATTAAGATAGGAACTGAATAATAACTTAAGGCAGATAAATCCCAAATCACAGCTTTTATGTGTGACCCAAGACAACAAATAGTGCAGCTTTTAATTAGATACTACTGCAGCTTTTTATGAAAGCTACTACTTTGTGTAAGAAATGTTTAGCAGGGCAAAATCAAAAAGAACACAACTGGGACAGATTCTAAATGACTATACATCAATAAAATGCTTATATACAGGACAATTTTCAATAAAGAATATTTGCTTTTTTTTCAAGGCGGCCATTTTGAAAATAGCCGCCATTTTGTATTTCAAAGATAGATCAAAACAAAATCTTGCTAAGTACACCAAGGTATTCAAATATGTTGATTTTTGTTTTTCCTTCATCAAATCAACTGTGGTTTGTGCAATTCTCGAAAATATTTTAGAACGTACGGCACCCGTACGAAAATTACAACAGGAGTTCAACTGGACTTCAGCTGGACTTGAGACGTATTCCAGTCTGACTTTGAAAAATCCAGTCTGACTTGAGCCGTACACGTACTTTTTCTTATACTTCGGTTATTTGCCAGCCGGTATTTTCTTAAAAGTCCAACCGCACTTTTTGTAATTCTGACAAGAAAATAAATACGGCTGGACTTTTGAGGGAAATTATTCTTTCTGTACAATGATCAGCAGGATTTTTGTCTTAGAAAATTTTACAGTCATTTATGAGCAGGAATTAAGACTTAGAAAATTTTCATCAGCCAAATCTGCCCTTACAGAAATAAAAAGTTTGTCACTAGGATTCTGTTCTTTGAAAGGAACAATTTCTTTCAAAATGGAAAAGAGTTATAAATGAAAATTTGCAAGTTATAATAATGATATCATATTTTTTTACAATATACTTTAAGATCAAACTATCAGATGTGATATTTTCCCCTAAAATTTTCAATTCCATTATAAAATATTTAGATAGACTGTAAATGGAAAATTGAAATTTAATATAGGTGATATAATTTTGATTGAATTATATCCAGTTAATATGTTTTCAACAATTATTTAACATTTTTACTTTTCATGAAATAAAACCCCTAGCAAAATTACATCTATTAATAGGTTAAATTTATACATTTTCTAGTATATTTATATTTAATTAGATGAATGCATAAAATAAATAATTATCATCATTCTTTAAATTAATATCAAGTAGAAACTTGAGCCATAACAGTGATTTAATAGCAGTATTATAGTCTTGTAGAGAGTGCCATCTGTTTTCAATTAACCTCAGTCTGGACAGGTCACAGGAAGTAGCATCTACACAGAGGTTGATCATGGGGCCATTTGAAGGATAACACATTTCTAAATACATATATCTGCAATAACTATCACTTTTATTAAACATTTCATAATTGAACCAATTAATAATTGATTTTCTTTTTTTTTAATATATCACATATTCAAAATTAAGACATAAGCAAGAAGTCATAAGAAGAAATTTTTTCACAGCTCCTCAAACAACCTCATGTATTGCAATACAACAAAATTTTAATTTGGAATAAACAGGAAGATGTGTCTTCTTTCTTAAACAAAATGAGAAATATTACATTGGATGTAAAGCAAATGTTTGTTCTTTTCACATTATATTAGAGAAGATGGATCCTTCTGACTGGCATCAATTTCAATTTAGGAAGATTGCTGTTTGCATGTATTTTGGATTGCATATTCTGGTAAGTACAATCTGATATGCTCCTTTTTCTTCAACATATTAATGAAATGATTACAACATTATAAATATATAGCTTAATTTTTATTTTTGAAGTCAGAGTAAAAAGAATTAAAAAAAACTACATTAAATACTTAATTATGCAAAATATTTCAGTTTGAGTGATTTTCAAAGCTTTACTTTATTTGATGCACTTTAAATTTATTTAGTCTTAATATATAATCATGATAATTATAACCACACACTTTTAGGAGTAAGCATTTAGCATCACAATTCCCTGTTTCTTGATTTTGTCAGCAAGACAGTAGAAAAAAAAAGAAATAAGCAGTACGACGTATATGCATAATGCCATCTGTTTTTTTTTTTTTTTCAGATTATAACAAGGGATGCATATCAAATCAGAAGAATCCACCATCTGAAGAAAAACTAAGCAGTAGTAATCAAGAGGGAGGGTTCTGAGGGGGTGGAATCCCCCCCCTAATTTTTTGTGGATCAACCCCTGCTGAGATCATCTTTAAAGGTCAAACAGAACTTTTTGAAGTCCAGCTGAACTTTTATGAGTTCAGCTGGACTTCTTAAAGTTCAGCCGGACTTTGTAAAGTCCAGCTGAACTTTATCGAGGCCATATTTTTGCCAGAAATGCCGGCTGGATTTTTTCAGACGTACTTTTATGAAAGTCCAGCTGGACTTTCTGAACCGGACTCCTGCTAATTTAAATATTTCGAGCCGGTTTACGGCTACTTTCGCTGAAAGTCCAGCCGGGTTATCCATTATAAGACATTCAAAGAAAAGTCCAAATGATTATTATAAGTACGGTTCTCAGTACGGCTACTGTCCAGCTGGAGTACGTGTCATGTTTTTCGTACGGGTAAGACATCTTGAATTAAGCCGCCATATTGAATTTTGAGGGTGGGTCCATAGCTAATATTGCTCAGTACACAAAAATGTACCATCATGCAAAAATTGGTGCTTTCCTCATTATTTGAGCAATAACTCCTTAAGGGGTCAACTGACCATTTTGGTAATGTTGACTTATTTGTAAATCTTATTAAAACATTATTGCTGTTTACAGTTTATCTCCATCTATAATAATATGCAAGATAATAACCAAAAACATCAAAATTTCCTTAAAATTACCAATTTAGGGGCAGCAACCCAACAATGGGTTGTCTGATTCATCTGAAGATTTCAGGGCAGATAGATCTTGACCTTATAAACAATTTTATCCCATGTCAGATTTGCTCTAAATGCTTTGGTTTTTGAGTTATAAGCCAAAAACTGCATTTTACCCCTATGTTCTATTTTTAGCCATGGCGGCCATCTTGGATGGTTGGCCGGGTAAAAAAACACAAATTTTAAACTAGATACATCAATGATGATTGTGGCCAAGTTTAGTTTGGTTCAACTTAGCCCAGGAGAAGATTTTTGTAAAAGTTAACGACGACGACGACGGACGCCAAGTGATGAGAAAAGCTCACTTGGCCTTTTAGGCCAGGTGAGCTAAGAAGCAGACCGTAGGTCTGGTCCACCAACAACGAAGTTAACTTCCTTAACTGCTTAAAAATTCTCAAGTTAACTTAGAAAGCAGTCAACAAGTTAACTCTAAGTTAACTTTTGTCAAGGTTAGGACCGCACCCATCTGTAGATTTTGACAATATTAAAACTTGATTTATCACTTGTACGTTGACATTTCTTTAATTTCTGATGTATTTTTTCCCTGTTTACCAAGAAATAGTTAAATCTGGTCTATGTGTGTGTGACTGACAATGAGACAATTCTACATTCAAGTCATAATCAGTTTGGGGGCAACCCCTTAATGTTATAAATATCCCTTTTACATGTTTTATGAGGGATCAATATAAGTTATAATATATTTGTTTGTATAAAAGAGTTCATATTTTCTCAAAGAACTATATATCTATCTGGTATTAAATGGTCAAAACATATCCAAGAATTTTGTAATATTCCTGGACTTTAACCATAATAACACATTTACTTTAACAGTTGAATATTATTCAAAATAAGTGGACACCTCTTTTAGAAAAAATTGTTTAAAATATGATGCAACTCTCATCTTTTTGAGTACAAAATTCTAAGTTTTTAAAGGTTTTGTATAGAAGAACTATACAAATCCTTGGTATTTCTATTTTATTTTCTACATCAATAAAATGACCCCTTATCTGAGGGAGGGTTGTTCTCAACCTGATAATAACAAACAAAGGTCAAAGTACGGCCTTTTAAACAGGGCTTTGATACAGACCAAACAGCAAGCTATAAAGGACCCCAAAATTATTAGCATACACAATTCCAACAGAAAACCAACGGTCTAATTTATATATATCCAAACAGGAAAATACTAAATTATGAACAACATCAACAAACGATAACTGCTGAACGACATGCCCCTGAATCAATCAGGACAGGTGCATAAACATGCAGTGGCTATAGATAGTTTTGTTTCGCCAGCATACAATAGTTAAATTGCAGTTCAAGGCAAATCCTTCAGAAGTTTTTCGTACTTTATTCTAACAGCGAACATGTTCTGATAGGGAATATAAGTAATGGGGAAAGAAACCAATTGTTTGTTCTTTACATGTATTTCCGCGCTGTTATAAGTTTATATCGGAACACTCCCTCTTTTGATAAATAGGTTTCATGCTGAAGCAAATATTCTCACAGATATTTACACCTTGTGGTGGGGTGATTTTATGTTTAAAGTCGTTATATACAGGTTAGACTGTGATTTTAAAACAAATGTTGATATCTTTTTATAATATTTACAAAAACAACGGTGCGGGAAATAATTACATTTCCGGATGCGGGAATATAAAAAAAACTAAAAAAATTCTGTTTTGAAAAAAATAGGTGCGGGCGGGTCCGTCATACAAGGAATCAAATTGGTGTGGCCTTATTATTGAAGTTTATAAAAGGCACGTAAAAAGGGAAATAGAACTACAGTCGACTCCCGGTATGTCGAAGTCAGTCGGACCAGAGAAATATTTCGACATACACGTAGTTCAACTCAAACGAACACCGGAAGTTCGACAATCTAAGGGACACAACTCTTGCTTAAAAAAGAAAATACAACAAGATTAAAGACGCCGTTTGAGTAGGTTTTAGGTGATCATCAACGGAAGCCATAATCCTCACATTATACACACCCTAGCTCATTAGTGTTAATCACAGATTGATTGTTTTGTAAACATTTTAAATACTTTTTCATGAACGTTAACAATGTATCACTAATTATTTATAAAAATTCTATCAAAGATAATCTTAGGTAAACACTCATGGAAATAGCATGTCATAAATCAATACAGTGGTCAGTGACCAGAAATTTAATTACACGTGTATTGTCAGATTAACTCTTTAATCCATTTGAATCCCAGAGGTCATGTTTTAACATATGTGTATTAGTTCGAGATAAAAAATGAATTTTGAATGCTTTTGTTAAAAAAAGAGGGACGAAAGATACCAAAGGGACAGTCAAACTCATAAATCTAAAACAAACTGACAACTCCATGGCTAAAAATGAAAAAGACAAACAGAAAAACAATAGTACACACGACACAACATAGAAAACTAAAGAATAAACAACACGAACCCCACCAAAAACTAGGGGTGATCTCAGGTGCTCCGGAAGGGTAAGCAGATCCTGCTCCACATGTGGCACCCGTCGTGTTGCTTATGTGATTACAAATCCGGTAAATAGTCTAATTCGGTAGGTCATATTCGTGAAAGGGAAGGGGATTGTAGTTACGACGTAAGGAACATATCCGATATCATTTGTGAAACGGTTATTCCATAACGGTCAACCAACTCGTGATGGCGTCCGTAAAACTTACGAAGGGATGATTTCAACTTCACTATTTGGAACTCTTGGTTTAATAGCTTCCTTGTGAGCAGCAAACCTCTATCAAGAAAATCATGATAGGAAATGCAAGCACGGGAATATCGTATCAATTGGGAAATATATACCCCGTATGCAGGTGCTGCTGGAATGTTGCTACTTAGAAATGGAAAGTTCACAATTGGAAAGCTGAAATCATCTCTTTTGTCGTAAAGTTTTGTTTTCAACCGACCCTCATTGTCAATTTCTAGATGTAAGTACCTTGGGACTGTAAATTTAGTTCGACTTAGCCGAAATTTCGACTCATCCAATTTCAACTCTTCAAGAGTCGAATTACATACTTTTGTATGGAAAAAAATTCGGGACCATGTGAAACTTTGACTCATCCAAAATTTCGAGTCAACCGAGATCGAGACAACGACAGTTAACTGTATTTTTGTACAGCTTTTCTTATAAAACATTAAACTTTACCGAGAGAGGTTGTAAGTAGACATTTTGGTGAAATTTTGAAAGAAACGTCTGGATTTCAACAATATTTATGTCTAAGGAAACAAAGAGACAGGCTTCAACAAACTAAATATTCCAGAGATATTTGTTAAATGTTATGACAAACATAAACAATGTTGAGCATGGAGAATTGCCTGACTTGTTTTCATTGAAATTTTGTGGAAAAAATCAAAATGTGTGCTATTAATATGAAGTGATGAAAATACAGCTAATATGTAAAATAAGCCATATTTCAAATTAGTAGATAAATCTTTCATTTAAATTTTGTCTTAACATGGGGGCAATGTTATGGCCTTAGCTTTAAACCACCTACTCCTTTCATTCGTTTAATATAATACATTGTTTAAATTATTTTTTAAAATACCTGTCTAGCATCAGCCCGTACAACTGGTGGGAATCTGTCAATGTTAACAATGATACCAAGTAGAGCTGATGAGTCACATGAGTCATCAAATGCTGTGAAATGTGCCATGTGTGTCTGAAGGAACAACCTGGATAAATCCACGGGATTTTTGACTCGGTAATCATATCTTGCTCTATTCTGTCCATACAAAGTTTTGTTATTATTAATTGCTTCATAATTTAGTTTTGTATTGGTAGGTGAGTATCTTTTCAGAAAACTTCCATATGTTTGTTTATGAATTTTGTTCCGACTTGTTAATGAATAACAAAGCTTTGTGACAACATTCACAACATATGTCCTCAGTATTGGAGATATGATTGTATGGAGACAAATACCAACTATTAACCATCTTTTTCTTCTGTCATCTAAATCATCTGGTGGGCCTATATATATAAAATAAAAAAGTAAGTAAATTGATTTTCTCCCTATACCATCAACTTATTTTTGTCCATCTGATGAGTTCAGCCTTTTTCTACTGATCTTTATAGTTCGTTCTTATGTTGTACTGATATACCACTGTCCCAGGTTAGGGGCAGGTTGGGATCCCGCTAACATGTTTAACCCCGCCACATTATTTATGTATTTGCCAGTGTCCCAAGTCAGGAGCCTGTAATTCAGTGGTTGTCATTTGTTTATGTGTTATATATTTGTTTTCATTCATTTTTTTACATAAATAAGGCTGATGGTTACCTATAGTTGTTAATGTCTGTGTCATTTTGTGGATAGCTGTCTCATTGGCAATCATACCACATCTTCTTTTTTATATGACCATGTACAGGACTAGGTATGTGTTTCATATAAAAATCTAAGTAAGTTTAATTATCTCCCTATACCATGTACAGGACTAGGTCTGTGTTTCACATACAAATCTAATGACTATAAAATTATTTTTGAGAATACTCAATTGTTCAACTATCAATTAATTTCTATCTCAAGATATTTTGTGAAACAAACCTTTTTCAACTGATTTCTATAGTTTGTTCTTATAATAATGAGCTGTTACACCACTATTCAAGGTTAGTGGTTGGTTGGCTGCCTGCAAACATGTTTAAATTCAACATTTTGCATGTTTTGCCTGTGCCTGTTCTGAATTTCCTAATAACCTTAAAACACAACTTTAACCTGATGTGGGATGGCTGAATACACATATCATTTTATTATAAAATTGAGAATGGGAATGGGGAATTACTTTCAAAGAGACAACAACCCAACCATAGAGCAGACAACAGCAGAAGGTCACCAACAGGTCTTCAGTGCAGCGAGAAAATCCCGCACCCGGAAGCATCCTTCAGCTGGCCCCTAAACAATTATACATGTATATGCTAGTTCAGTGATAAGATATAAGATATAAGATTTTATTGATATAAAAATCCAAAATCTGGATTGTCATCAACACATACACAAAGAACAAACAAACAGTAATCATTACAATCAATTATATGTACATAAAATGGTAATATATAATTTCTTTCTTATCTATCTATTTGACTGAGGAGGTACAGTTTTACATCATAGTTATACAATTTATATACTAAATAACGTAAAATTAAGTTAGTGAACGTCTGAACTTGTACATCTCACTAATACCTTTTATGCAACATTTACTGACATCATAATCATTACTTCGAAATATGAGGTGAAATTTGTCTATGTCTGAAAGATTATTGAAAGATGGTAAAATATCTGAAATATTCTGAACTCATTGAGTTTGGTACATTTTATGGTGAAGTGTAATTCATCCTCAACTTCAAATTTACATAGAGGGCATATTCTGTTTTCTAAATCAATCTTTCTGTGTCTGCCCTTTTCAATCATAAGAATACTATTACTTATTCTAATTCTCACAAAGTTTGAAATATCAGCTCTGTCAATATCTAATTTTAAAAAGTCTTCCATCTCAAATTTCTTTTTCAAATCCTTGTAAGTTCTTAATTTATTTCCTCTTTTATCAATAATATTTTTTGAAATAGAATGGTCCCAAAATTTTATGAAATCATTTTTCAATTTTTTATATATAGAAACAGTCAAACGATTTTTACTAAATGAATTTTGATTTTCCCAGACATGGTGAAATCCAACTTTTTCAAATAACAATTTCATTTTAATTCTATACCAGTCTGACTTATTATTAAGGTTTGATGAATAAATTTTATTTATTAAGCTATCTGGATTTGAATTGACTATATGATGTCAGTAACCTACACAAAGTTTAGTAGCATCAACAGAGCATGGGATCATACCCAGTTCTCCCAAAACTGCTAAATTTGAAGCAGTTTTGTTAACTCCTAAGACATATTTAGCAAATTTAATTTGTACTTTAACAGGTTGATATAAAAAATATCTAGACTCCATGGAAACATTATTTTTCAACAAAGTATCTAAACATAAAACTTCACTACAATAAAGAAGTATAGGTTTAACACATGAATCGAATAATTTAAGATTTGGTAATATATTTAATTTGTCTGAATGCAAAGTTTTATAAATGCAAAATGATGCTTTCCTTGCTGTTTTACATAAGTATTCATTTGCCTTGGTAAAGCTACCTGAAGGTTTAAATAATACTCCAAGATATTTGTATTCTGGTGTAATTTCTAATACATAACCTTTGTACTTAAAATTGTGTTTTTTAATTACTCTCCCAGATTTATTGAAAATAATAACCTTTGATTTGTCTATATTTACTGATAAATTCCATGGATCACAATAATTTGATAACTTACTTAAACAATTTTGCAAACCATTTGCAGATTCTGATATCAAAACAATATCATCTGCATACATAAGACAAGATACATTTACATTATTTATTACAGTAGGGTCACATGTGTTGTCAAATATATTAACCATGTCATTTACATGTAAGGAAAAAAGAGTTGGGCTTAAAATACAGTCTTGTTTTACTCCCACTTTTGATGAAAATGACGTTGTTTCGCCTTCTGTAAACTTAATTGAGTATTTAACTTCAACATACATATTTTTCAAAATATTGAAAAAACAGCCTGATAAATTATAACCGGACAATTTAGACAATAATGCTTCTCTATTAACTGTATCAAAAGCCTTCTTAAAATCAATAAAACAGACATACAATGATTTAGATAGCTTGAAGGCCTTATCAATAAGACATTTTAAGGTTAAAATATGATCACTAGTTTTACAGTGTTTTTTAAATCCAATTTGTTCACTACAAACAATATTATTTTCCTAGAGAAAATCATCCAACCTGTTTGACAATATTTTAGTAAAAAAATTTCCAAAACAACTAGATAATGCAACTCCTCTATAATTAGAGGGGTCATTGAAACAACCTCCTTTGAAGATTGGTTTTATAAAATTTTCTCTCCATAAATCAGGGTAGGTTTCACATTTTAATATAGCATTGAAAAAACAGACAAACACCTTAGGATTAATAGTACATGTAATTTTTAACATTTCATTCAATATACCATCAGGCCCACTTGCCTTTCCAAACTTCAGCTTCTTTGCTGCCTTCTGTACCTCCTCAGTTGTAACCTCAGAATTTAAAATTTCCTCAATGTTTTGATTTTTATAAGAAGATGTGTGAGTATCTTCATTTTCATAACTATTTATATGATCTATATTCATTAATTTATTAAAATAATTAAACCATTCCTTTGGGGATATATAACAACTGGGGTCATTACTCGCTTTTTCTTTTAATTGATTTACTGACTTCCAAAATTGTGAAGGATTCTTGTCTTCAGATTCTAAAATATTTTTTAATAATTTATTTTTAAAAAGTCTATGTTTTTTTCTGGTTAATTTGTTAAATTCCTTTTTATTTAAGGCAACTTTTTGTCTTAAATTTTTGTCCCAAGGATTATTACTTAAATTCCTTGCCAATTGTTTCACATGTCTGTACTTAACTTCACATTCATCATCGACATACCATATTTTTTTCTTTTTTCTCCTTTTCTGAAAATCTGATTTATTTCACATATTTTTTATATCATTTTTACTTTTTGTTGTAGCACTTATCAAAAAAGAAGAAAATTCAGAAACTTTTTCATTTAATTTTATACCAGAACCTTGCATATCAAGTGAATTATTAATATTTTCTAGGTCTTTACATAATTTTTCAAAATCAAAATTTAATAAGGTTGATTTGAAAGTAATTTCCTTCCTATCATTCCATCTAATGTTTCTCATACTTTTCTTTAGACAGTCTTGTAAATTTCTATCAGTAACTTGAGATAAAATTGTTACATGTATAGGACAGTGATCAGATAGTATAGGATTGAACTCATCTACCTTAAAACTCACAATGTTTTGTAAAAAATTTGAGTTACAAATGCAATAATCATCAATTGAGGCTCCAATATAATTATGATATGTTGTTTTCCCTATTGAATCACCAATGGTTCTACCATTTAAAATTCTAAGTTGTGCATCAATGCATAAATCAACAATATTCTTTCCATATTCATTTGTGTTTTGATGTATTTCAGTATTACGAAATTTTTGTATATTATCTGCCACATAATTAAGTGGTAAAAAATTGTCAAGAACATGATCTGAGTCATTTATAAATATAAAATTTTGTTCCCCTTTGTTAATGTGAGCATTTAAATCCCCCATTACCATAATATCTCCCAACAGACTAAATTTTGAAATACCCATCTCTAATTTTTCAAAAATTATTCTATCACAATTTGTCTTTAATGTGTAAGAGGAATTCTTTGGAGAAATGTACACAAAACACATATATAAATCTTTAGAAAATTTGAAAAACCCTTTGTCTAATTTGAACCAAAGCATATCTTTTTCTGACTTGTCAACCAATTGAATACCATGTATAATACTTCTTTTAATAAAAGTTGCGAGACCACCACTTGGTTTCTTTGATTCATTTATACGACAGTTCATAAAACATTTATAACCTTCATATTGTAAAACATCTTTTGAGTTTTGAGGCATACTATATCAGATTGCATGTATTTACTTATATCTCCATTACTCAGTTTACTTGATCTTTGTTTCTTTATATTCCTAAATAAACCATTTACATTCCAGGAACTTATAGAAATGCATTTTGACACTTTAATGCACATTATTATAAATGAAAATGACCATTTCAACAGTACAGACTTCAGCATAATATCTAGTATCTTAAATTAGCAAAGAGTTATCTTTCTTGTTCCATAAAAAATTGACTTTTAATTGAGATTAAACAGAATACATGTATTCTTTCTATTTTTCTTTTTTTTTTTTTTTTATGGAGTAATAAAATTAGTTACTTATTAACTTATGAAGTTATGTCATGAATTGATTCTTCATTATAAAATTCAAAGGAAAAAGGTATATACAATGCAGAAGATGAATACTATCCTTGTCAAAATAAACACCTGCATGCACACAATTGAGGTCTTTTATATGAATAAAAGTAGATAATAAAATCACAATTAAAAAGAAAAATGTATCTTCACTTGTATATAATATTGTACATGATCAACAATAAATGAATTTCAGTAGCTACAGTTCTTTGACTAGTGAGATATATATAACTACATGTGCAACATGTATATATATACTAAAGTCTAAAAGCTTCTTCTATGGCAGATGCAATTTTACCAGCCAAATTGTCTGGTTCAAATACTTGTGAATGTTTTCTATTATAAGGTAGGTGTAATTGATTGTCCTCTGGGTTAGGCCGATTGTAACTCATATTTCTTTGATATTCATTTGGGTAGTTCCTTTCTTGTCGCAAGGGTTGTTCATTGGAACTGTAAGAGTATGGTCTCTCGTGATATGGACGAGAAGTTGGTTTGTGTATATTGTCATACTGTCTTGATCTAAGTTCGGGAAATAATGCTCTTCGTAAGTTCCCTGCCAGTAATTTTATACCATGTTCTCTTGATAACTTTGTGTTATTATAGAATAGTTGATCAATTACTTCACCGTTGAGACAGAAATTGCTGTTGAAGCAAAAAGATATTCTTTCAGATCTTTCCAGTTTAGTTTTTATTAGATTATTCAGACTATTGACTCTGCTGTTTAGATATCTTGTTCGTGTCGGAGTAGGAAGTGAAATAACTAACTTATCACACTTTTCAAGTGCCTGATTAACTAGATCTACAAATTGGGTAAACACTTCTTCGGCAGGCTGAGATTTTAAGTTGTTAATTCCAATATGTAAAATTAAAGATTGGACGTAGCTGATTTGTGATATGAATGAAGAGGTCTCTGTCTCTTCAATAGTGTAAGTAGCCTGTTTTTCACCATTTCTCTTGCAACCTGCGAGCAATCTCCTCATGTCTATATCATTACAAATTGAATCATGTAGAAATAAAATGTCATATTCATTTCTGCTACTTACACCTTCTTCTTTTTCATCTCTTTTTTGGTTATAAGCTTCATCATTAGGTACAGATTGAGTATTGATTGTTTGGATTTCATTCATACTGATCTTGTCAGTGCCAGTGATGCTCTCCTTTTCCTCCCTTTTATTTAAATTATCAACCTTCTTACCCCATGGATCTCCATTTACATCATATAAATAATTTTGAATCAGATCTTGTAGATCAGTTATCATTTTGTCTTTTTCATCTAATTTGTTCTGGAATTCATGGTTTAAGTCTGTTTGCTTTTCCTGTTTTAAATTTACAATAATTGCTAGTTTTTCATTATCCCTGATTGCAATATCTCTCAGTTTGTTTACTTCTTCTACTTTTTCAAATATTCTTTCTTCTTTTTTTACGAATTCTGTTTGTAACTTAATGCACTGTTTTTCGTACATTTTGGACATGTCTTCAACTTTTTGAGTCAGTTTTTTCACTTCATCATTTTTTTCTTTTAGTTGTTTTTCAAGCATGTTGTTCGTTAAGTTAGTAGGAGATTGATTGAATGTTTTATCCAGATTTTTTAGTTCTTTAGTTATTACATCTTTGTAATCCTGATTATTTACCAATAAATTTGAGACTGATGTTTTTATGTCAACAACAGCTCCCTCTATGACTGACATACTATTTACAATTGGATTTAAGAGTTTATTTATAATAAATTCCACTGATTGTTGCTTTGGGACATCATCTGTTGTTTGTTTGGGAATTGAGGATTTCTTTTGAACGTTAGTATCTGTAGCAGTTTTGGTGGTTGTAGCACTGTTATTGATATTTTGGACATTTTTATCTGGACCTGAACTGATCTTTGAACAAGCTAATGGTGATGAAAGTCCTTCCTTTAAGGATGTTTGATCTTGATTGTCTATAACTCTTTCAATATGTTGAAGACATTTTTCAAAAATATGATCACCAAAATGTTGCCATTCCTTGCCTTGGATCATCACTTTACCGGTGGAGAAATAAACAATCACTTTGTACAGAAAATCATCTTCATTGTCTTTTACGTTTGATTGTTTTTCACTAATAATGAATGCCGTTTGAATAATATGGTAATTGTTATTTTCTTTCCTATCCCTCCAAATAGTTTCGTACACGTCACTTGCTTGGACCCATATAATTTTGGCAAGGGCTTTTATCCAAAAGTGTATTCTGTTTTCTGATGTTGTGAAACATGTGCAATTAGCATTGTCATTATACAATAGTTTGTCAATTGACTCAAAAGGGATTAATGCTCCTGAACTACCTTTTTGACGTTTCTTAAATTTGCCTTTAATTGGGTACAATGATTTTATATTGCTCAATTCTAAATCGATATTGTCTGATTCTTTTTTGATAATAAAGTCAGATGAACTCATTTTGATGATTTTATACTTGTCTGCACTGTTCCTGGTCACTGACAATTACTGATTCATTCCTAAATTTGATAAATTTCTCTTAAATTTTCAAAAGCATGGCGCCGCCATCAACCGCAAGTTTAAAAAAAAAGCATATAATGATTCTATGAATTCAAAGCTATGTACTGCTATATTACATGTGGGACTTGTCAGTAAAAAATAGACATTGAAAATTCTCGTTTGTTCTAATATGTTAAGTTAGAATAACCTCACAGATTTCTTGTTGTAAACCAGATATACACAGTGTGTGAACCGGTGACAAAATATTACCTCCCCTGTAAACAGTGCGCCGATATGAACGCCATACTAAACTCCAAATTGTACAAAAGAAACTAAAAGTTAAAATAATACAAGACTAACAAAGGCCACTCACTCACTCTGAGGCTCCTTACTTGAGACAGGCGCAAAAATGCAGAGGGATTAAACATGTTTATGAGAAGTCTAATGCAAGGAAGCAATAACATACAAAGAGAGAAACACACAGAAAAAAGCAGGGTCAGTCCCTTTTGTTTAGATCATAGTGTTAAATATATATTAGACAGTGCCAATACCCGCATGCAGGGAAGCGTAGCAAAATTTTTCTTCGTAGGCTATTTGTTACCCCATCCAGAGTTATAATTTCATGTCATTGGATCAGGAATTAAACATGTAATGAACCTTGAAATTATTGCAATCGATTACTCAAAGAGATTTTAAGATTTGAAATGTCAATATTTCGACTGTGAAAAAAAAGTTCAATGCTTATTTAATTTTTAATACGTCCCTTAGTTATTAGAAAAGACCCTGGTTAGTTTTGTAATATGTTTTTTAAATATTAATTATAATTATTAATATGGTCCGAGTACACAGTTATTTCGTAGTGCATTTCTTTTGGACAATAAATGAAAAGTAAAAAATTCCCACCTGCGCTTTCTCATTATTATTTTTACAGTGTTATGTACTTGTAACTTTTGGGACAAATTATATCAAAATTATAGAAAACTTCATCCGCTCTAACTCAAAATATGGACAATTTTATGTTGAGGGGGTCTTGAAATCTTTTGACACCTTCCGAAATACTTATTTTTAACCTTTTTCAGCTGGTCTAAATCACTTCTAAAATACTTTAAAATTCATGAATCAATTTTTTTCACAGTGTAATTTTATCCCCATTCTTGCTATTTGATGCATAAAACATGAAGAAATAAATTTGGATGGGGTATAAAAAAAGATTGGCAAGTAACACACTGTCCACACTAGGGACAAAAACTGTGCACTCGGACCATATAATGGAATATACAATATTTTTTATAGATGATAATCACATTAACCAGGTTCTCTGCAGGGCGCAGCTTTATACTACTGCAGAGGTTGAACCCTGAACAGTTAGGGCAAGTATGGACACAATATTAAATATAAAATGACATACAGCCATGGTTGCTATTGCACAATATTGTGCAATTAGATATTTCTTGCTATTGGGCAATACTGTGCAATTGAAAATACTTGCTATTGCACAATACTGTGCAATTGAAAATTACTTGCTATTGCGCAATACTGTGCAATTGAAAATTTCTTGCTATTGCACAATACTGTGCAATTGAAGATTTCTTGTTATTGCTGAGTACTGTGCAATTGAAAATTTCTTGCTATTGCACACTACTTAATATAATAATTTTGTATCCTGATTTGGACCAACTTGAAAACTGGGCCCATGATCAAAAATCTAAGTACATGTTTGTATTCAGCATAATCAAAGAACCCCAAGTATTTAATTTTTGTTAAAATCAAACTAAATTTAATTTTGTACCCTTTGGACCTTAATGTAGACCAATTTGAAAACAGGACCAAAAATTAAGAATCTACATACAAAGTTAGATTTTGGAATATATCAAAGAACCCCAATTATTCAATTTTTGATGAAATCAAACAAAGTTTAATTTTGGACCCTTTGGGCCCCTTTTTCCTAAACTGTTGGGACCAAAACTCCGAAAATCAAAACAAACCTTCCTTTTATGGTCATAAACCTTGTGTTTAAATTCATAGATTTCTTTTTACTTATACTAAAATTATGGTGTGAAAACCAAGAAAAATGCTTATTTGGGCCCCTTTTTGGCCCCTAATTCCTAAACTGTTGGGACCAAAACTCTGAAAATCAAAACCAACCTTACTTTTGTGGTCATAAACCTTGTGTTTAAATTTCATAGATTTCTACTTACTTATACTTAAGTTATGGTGTGAAAACCAAGAAAAATGCTTATTTGGGGCCCTTTTTGGCCCCTAATTCCTAAACTATTGGGACCAAAACTCCCAAAATCAATACCAACCTTCCTTTTGTGGTCATAAACCTTGTGTTTAAATGTCATTGATTTCTATTAACTTAAACTAGAGTTATTGTGCAAAAACCAAGAATAATGCTTATTTGGGCCCTTTTTTGGCCCATAATTCCTAAACTGTTGGAACCAAAACACCCAAAATCATTCCCAACCTTCCTTTTGTGGTCATAAACCTTTTGTCAAAATTTCATAGATTTCTATTTACTTAAACTCTAAAGTTATTGTGCGAAAACCAAGAAAATGTTTATTTGGGCCCTTTTTGGCCCCTAATTCCTAAAATGTAATGGGATCAAAACTCCAAAAATCAATCCCAACCTTCCTTTTGTGGTCATAAACCTTGTGTTAAAATTTCATAGATTTCTATTCACTTTTACTAAAGCTAGGGCAATGTAGGGTGCGAAAACTAAAAGTATTTGGACGAAGACAACGCAAACGACGACGACGATGCAGACAATGACGCCAACGTGATAGCAATATACGACGAAAAAATTTTCGATTTTTGCGGTCGTATAAAAATCAGCTCAAAATCGTGAAGTGTATAGAAAAAAGTCTGTATAACTGTGATTTTCAAACATTAAACAATGTCCAAAGCCCATAATTTCGGCAAAAATTAGCGTAGTGAAATGAAACTTGAACTTAATATGTAACTCATCATGAGTAACTCACATACCAAAAATCAAGCCAATATCTGAAAGAGTTTAGAAAAAAAGTCCGTATAACTGTGATTTTCAACAATTTAACTAAGTCTATAGCCCGTAATTTCGGCAAAAATTAGCGGTGTGGAATTAAACTTTAACTAAATATGTAACTCATCATGAGTAACTCACATACCAAAAATCAGCCCAATATCTGAAAGAGTTTAGAAAAAAAGTCTGTATAACTGTGATTTTCAACAATTTAACAAAGTCGAAAGCCCGTAATTTCAGGAAAAATTAGCAGATCGGAAAGAAACTTAAACTTGATCATGTTAACTCACAAACCAAAAATCAGCCCAATATCTGAAGGAGTTTAGAAAAAAAACTCTGTCTAATGGTTTGTTGTGGAATGACGGAATGACAGAATTTCTGAATTACGGAATTACAGAATTTCTGAATTACGTACGGAATAACGGAATTTCGGAATTTCATACAAGAGTAAAACTAAATGGCACCGTCAACTTCGTTGAGGGGCCAAAAAATGCATATCAATGAAATTTGAAAAGAAAAAGTTATGTGGGATGTTTATGTTTATGGTAAAATCATTTTGTACCCCTTATCCATTTTTCTCAAAATTTCAATAAAAAAGACTGAAATTTCATTACTCAAAAACTATATATATACTTATTGGAAATATAGAATTCTTTCACAGAGTTAAGTTTGATTATGAAAATTATAAAATTCATTGCTATTTTCCACTTATATCACATATGTTTTGGAAATAATTCTAGAACGAGATATCAATGAGACTGAACAAGACTGAAATGTCAAAAGAATACATCCTTAATTGTTCATTGACCAGAAAAACCTAGTTTTTCCCTTTTTTCATCCTAATTCTATAACATTTTGAGCCATAACCCCCCAAAGTCAGTAATAACAATCCCTTCAAAGTATGGAAACTTTCAGAGATTCATACACCTAAATACACGATATTGTTTGAAAACTACAAAAATGCTTATTTTGGGCCCCCTTCTTGACCCCTAATTCCTAACTATTGGGACCATAACCCCCAAAATCAATCCAAACCTTTCTTAATTGATATCAAACCTTCTGGGAAAAAATTTATAGAGATCCATTCACTAAATCTAAAGTTATTTAAAACAAAATTGCTGTCGTATAAAAAGTCATTACATAAACAAGCGAGAAAAACAATACAAAATTAGGACATGTACAGTTTAAGTTAAAATAAAATAAATAATCATAAGTATAAAACAAGAAGTAATTGGAAGAGGAGATAACTCTGCAAAAATGAGCCTTTTTTGGTTAGTTTTTGGTTGATTATCTTGAAATTTATGTAAAGTATGACACTTCGATGGGGTTATAAGTTTATATTTGACTAAATTATACAATCTTCTGCTCATGAAATGTACAAAACTGAAGTGTTATGGGTAGTTTAATTTTTTTTGTGCATTTTTCAATTAAGAAATTGCAAATTTGAGGCTTTGAGACCATTTTGAAAAAATAATGTGAAAATTTGGTTTTGTTTATATCTGTATATTATATTTTTCAGCATTTTACTTACCTAAAGAAACTTTAAACCACAAAAAGAAGAATACATGCTTAAGTATATTTTATTAAATTGTGATTCTTTACCTTGACATGTTGAAAAATTGAATAAATGGTCAACTAATGAATTACGAAATCTAGATTATAGCTTGATAAAAGGTATGAAAACACCTTTAGAGTTGTTAATTATACTCCAAAGACCGCTAAAAAATCAAGAATCAATACATTCTGATGAATAGAAGCGGTAAAGTTATAATTTTGTTTATCAATTTTTATTGATATTTCTGCATTTTTTGCAATAGTTATCTCCCTTTTCAATGCAAATCTCCATAAATTTAAATGGCAATTCTTTTAGTCTACCTGAAGTTAGTTTTTATGGGACTTTATCTTTGTATATTTGGGGTATAATGCTAAAGATTAAAACTTAAAAATCTTCTGTTGTTACTTTCAGGTTAGGGTAAAATTTAAGCTAGATTGACTGGACTATTTTAGAGGTATGACATACACTCAAACTTTATTTTTAGTCTTTTTAGATATAAAATAAAATTTATGTTTCTGTTTCGATTTTATTCGAAAATGACCTTCACTGAATTTTTTAACATATATTGATTCAAATTCAGTAATACTGTATAATTTTATTCTTTTAATGTGCATATATATAATATAACTGATAATTTTCATTTATCTTTCATGTTTGTGTAGCCTACAAAGGACAAATTGGCTATGCATCCCTGCATGTCAGTACCCATAGACACTGCCTATATTTATTAAAAGCACTGAGGTTAAATCATCCGGTTTTGATTGGTTTAAAGCTGTCACGTTGTGATACCCTATGGATTTGTAGGGGGTCAGTAATTTCATAGGGGGTTCATGATGCTTTAATGGTGATGTCATCTTAGTGTTGTTGTGTTTCATTGTTTATATTTCAACAAAATGCAGCAGAAAAAGTCCAGCATGCAATAAATTCTTTATATGGTTAACTACTAACCCCCTACGCATCCATATAGGTGAATAAAATCCATAGGGGATTCGGCCTACAGCCTTACCCCCTATGGATTTTACTAACCCTCTATGGATCCATAGGGCAGTCAGAGATATAACTCTATAGGGTTATTCTAGAAAATAAATTGCATGTGTTATTACAGATACTTTCATGAGTTGTCTACTCTTTATTCCTTAAATTTTCTAAATCTGTAATAACATATGCTTGTTATTTGTAAAATTATTTCATTTATAGTGGGCTCTAGGGAGCTCTTGAGACTTTGTGCAGAAACTAAATGCATAGCCTTGGCTACTAATTTTTCCATTTAATTAATACATTTTTGATTGACCATCAAAACATGACCTGTAATAACACTATAGAGTTATATCCCTGACAGTAGGGGGTCAGTAGCGAACCATATAACTTATAATGGTGACGTCATCTAATAATGTTATTGTGTTTCATTGTTTATTTTCCCACAAAATGCAGCAGAAAAGACAAAAGCTCAAGCATGCAATAAATTTATTATCCAGTTTATTACTGACCCCTACGGACCATAGAGGATAAATAAAATCCATAGGGAATTCGTCCTCTGGCCTCACCCCCTATGGATTTTACTAACCCTCTATAGATCCGTAGCGGGTCAGTAGCGAACATAAGACCGTTGGTTTTCCCGTTTGAATGGTTTTACACTAGTAATTTTGGGGCCCTTTATCATGTTTATAGCTTGTTGTTAGGTGTGAGCCAAGGCCAAGTGTTGAAGGCCGTACATTGACCTATAATGATTTACTTTTTTAAATTGTTATTTGGATGGAGAGTTGTTTCATTGTCACACAACAACTTACTATATATGCATTTAACTTATAAAAACAATAAATCTGACATTTTTGTAAGAATGTTAATCAGAGCTATTTCAGAAACATGGTAAACATGATGATAAAAAACATTGCTGACTTAGACTGAACAATTATGAAAGTCAGAATAAAATAAAATGTAAGATAAATCATGTAAATTTTCATCTATACCTGTAGTTCTTGGTACTTTTATCTGTATGTCTTCTACTTGTGTCTGTAAATCAGGTGGTATAGTCCTTTTTAGTGGTCTATCTTCTGCTGGTTCAGTCATTCTGTCATGTGTGAAATTTACTCCTCACTTCTCGTTATTTAAACAGTCAATCTTTATAGAGCTTTCAATTGGACAATTACTGTGAAAATATAAGTAATAAACTGTTATCACAGAGATATGTCTCGCCTTTTTGTAATTTTGGCAATGAATTGTGCCAATTAATGCTAATACAATTGCAAACCAAATATCAATGACCTACCACAAGTGGATCCCCATAAATTGACCTAATCACAAACTAATACATGTAATGTAAGCAAACCAATCAAAGTCAATAGACCATGACTGAGGGGGCGGAGCCAAATAATCTCCATGGCAATGAGATGTGACAATGCTAATACATCTGCATACCAATTATCATTGATGTACCACAAGTGGATCTCCATAAACTGACCTAATCACAAAGTAATACATGTAAAGTAAGCAAACCATTCAAAGTCAATAGACCATGACTGAGGGGGCGGAGCCAAAAAATCTCCATTACAATGAGATGTGGCAATGGTAATACATCTGCATACCAATTATCATTGACGTACCACAAGTGGATCTCCATAAACTGACCTAATCACAAACTAATACATGTAAAGTAAGCAAACCATTCAAAGTCAATAGACCATGACTGAGGGGGCGGAGCCAAATAATCTCCATGGCAATGAGATGTGGCAATGGTAATACATCTGCATACCAATTATCATTGACATACCACTAGTGGTTCCCCATAAAACTGAGCTAATCACAAACTAATCCATTGTTGACGCCATCGCCGTCGCCGACGCCGGAAACAGCATACCTATGTCTCGCTTTTTGACTCCGTCAAGGCGAGACAAAAATCATATATATATATATATATATATATGCATAACCCAAAATAATCATCAACAAAATATATCCAATTTATCTCAAATGAAGTTAACCATGTTAAAAATGTGTGTTTATGTTTGTACCTAACCGATGTACGAGTTGTAACCAAAAATTGATTGTCTAAAAAAAGTAGTTCATTCAACTACCCATAAAACCCAATGGATTTCAAGAAGTTTCGGCCATGAACCAATAAAATCAGTTGACATAGTATATTGATTGTCCCATGAACCAATGAAATCAGTAATTGATATAGTATATTGATTGTCCCATGAACCAATGAAATCAGTTGACAATATTGATTGTCAAACACAAAGTACACAAACACAAGATAATTTATCATTCACTCAGAGTCAGAGTCTGGAATGTCTGCTGGACCAGGAACAGGTGGTGCGTACATATATACATATACCCAATCTGTTTGAGGAACTCTGAGGTCTTCAGTGTTGGCGTCTAGTAGTGGGTCCAATAAGTCAACCAGTTTACCCTGCACCTGGCGATAGGTTATACCGGTCACTTGCTGCTCACTAACGTGTCTGTGGGTTATAGCTTTACTGTCTCCAGGTTCTTCAGAGAAGGCAGGAACTATCCTATAGAAGTGAAGGTTAGCCCTTCCAGCTTTGCCATTGAAGCGTCTATTGTCATCTTGCAGGATAAGAAAAGAAATGTTAAAAAGTTGCAGTATATACACATAGCAGAATGTAAATACACAATTAATATGGATCATATAAATAAATGACATCTAATAAACTAGCCGTTACATAAATTAATGATTTTTTCTGTCTTCTAATAATATTTAAATTAGTCATGTTATATATGTTTTTGATTAGTAATGATTCTTCTTATCAATTTTTTGTGAATGTACCGTAATACAAATTATTATATTTAAGTATTTTAAATTACCTTCAACATCATTGTTGGTTCTCACACTTGTACAAGTTATTTTTAATTACTTGAAGAAGTAATTAATATACTTATATAAGTAAATTTGTAGGCTACTTATACAAGTGAATTTTATTTACTTGTATAGGTAAAAAATATATTGGCTGAGTCATGTCCCTTAGACATTCTATCAATAATAGTTTTTCTCTGAAAACTTGAGACACTGTGCAAAGGGAGGCAAATCAAATTTTCCCAAAAAGGTGACGTATCGCCAGCTGATGGTGCTATATCAGCAGGTGCTCAATCAGCAGGTGAGTGATCTAGACCTTACTTAGTTACTGAGATTTTTTTTACTGGTATAAGTACAAAATCCTATCTTCTTTTATTGAATTCTTAGGATTTCTTTGCTCTAATATAATTTAAAGTTATCTGCCCTTTGCAGATGTCTTTACTTATTATTTATTAATAGTGTAATTTCATGGGCAATTACATCCCCGCTCCTTTGTTCTAACAGGGGTGATCTAAGCCGGATCACCCCTAACAGATCACCCCAGTTTCAGTTTCTTTGTTATGCATGCTTTCCTTTGTTCTGTAACATTTTGGCGGGAATGTCAAATCCACTATAAAACTTATAATTAAATATACAATTCTACAGAATCTATCAAAATTCACCTAGAAAAAATCCAGTGTATGTGCTGGGATTCACTACCACTACGTATACACCAGGAAGACTGGATTGTAACGTACTAATCAATAGTTTAACATACTTAAAGGAAGCAAGATATTTTTATCAGAGGGGCGAGTTGGCAGACCTTTATTCAGGGGGGTTTAAACCCTTTTCGTTAAAAAGTGAGTTGTCAGTGATTGTTCAGTTTGATTTTACACTTATTCAAAAATGGGGCAAGTCGGTAAACAACAGTGGGGCGATTTTTTCATAGGGTGGCGATATAGTTTGGGGCGATTGGCCAGTGGGGCGTGTTGACATTGTTTGATATCTACTCACCGTGTTTGGGGGTCAAAAAGGGTATACATCATATAGTAACGCAGACCTGCCAACTATCCCGATTTTCGCGGTATCATCCCTATTTTTACCCCTCAATCAGAATCCCGATAACGGGATCGTAAAATTAGTCAAAATCCCGATTTTTCGCACAATATACCCGAAAAAAATATTGTTTACCGATTTTGAAGTTTTTCTGATCAATTTAAAAAATCAATCATTTTACCTGGGGACATATTATGACAAGTTAATGACCCTACGCTAATCAACAGTCACAACAGGTGTCATAATTAGTGGTTGTAGGTAATCAGATTACCTAATGGGTTGTCACAGATCTCAAAATTAATTTGTATACACAAATTTGGTCAAACAGCCTTTCAATTTTAATCAATTCATCATTCAAGCACAATTTGCAACATTTGCCGTAGTTCCACAGCAAAATCATAAATAATTGAAAGATGAGAACTGTAATGAACTCTCAAGAAAACATCGTTTATCGAAATCTGTTTAATTTTTGAAACCAGACATCGTGTGTCTGTTGTTTTAAAATCGACGCCATTGTCTTGTCTTGTCTTGTCTTGAATGAATATCCTGCCTTTGAAAGGCACACCTCTGGTTTCAGAGTAGAATAAATTGGTGTATAAAACACCCACAAATGCTTCTCACACTTTTTAAAATCTAAAACAAAAATAATTTAGACTTTAAATAATCACACCTTTGACTGAGTGGTTGCAAGTAACCCTTTCTTTTTATTCGTCGGTAATGTTAATAAAATATTGAAAACAACACGTTATTAATTTCTTGCGTCCGAAGCGCTTTTCTGGATATACCTTCATCAGGAACACTCAAAGCCAAACATTTGAAATCGGAAGATGTATATTAGTACCGAAACCGTTGAAGAGCTGTATGTCAAAAATACCTAAAATAAATAGCCAAATTCATCTAAAGCCAACTTTGCCTGAGGGAGTTGAAACCTTATAGTTTCTTAATAATTTATAAATTTATAAACGGACAAATTTTAGTAAAGTTTGTTAAATCATGTCAGTACCGAAATACTGACTACTGAGCTGATAATACCCTTGGGGACTGATAGTCCACCAGCAGAGGTATCGACCCAGTGATGTAAAATATTGAAAACAACACGTTATTAATTTCTTGCGTCCGAAGCGCTTTTCTGGATTTACCTTCATCAGGAACGCTCAAAGCCAAACATTTGAAATCCGAAGATGTATAAGTACCGAAACCGTTGAAGAGCTGTATGTCAAAAATACCTAAAATAAATAGCCAAATTCATCTAAAGCCAACTTTGCCTGAGGGAGTTGAAACCTTAGTTTCTTAATAATTTATAAATTTATAAACGGACAAATTTTAGTAAAGTTTGTTAAATCATGTCAGTACCGAAATACTGACTACTGAGCTGATGATACCCTCGGGGACTGATAGTCCACCAGCAGAGGTATCGACCCAGTGATGTAAAATATTGAAAACAACACGTTATTAATTTCTTGCGTCCGAAGCGCTTTTCTGGATTTACCTTCATCAGGAACGCTCAAAGCCAAACATTTGAAATCCGAAGATGTATAAGTACCGAAACCGTTGAAGAGCTGTATGTCAAAAATACCTAAAATAAATAGCCAAATTCATCTAAAGCCAACTAATAAAAGTGTATTACGTCTAATATGCATTTTGTATACACTTCTACTGTATAAGCCTCCACCGGTAAGAGCACTTCTGAATACAAAGAAAGATAACTCAAATGTTATCCATTTTCTCATTGATACTGATACATTGTAAGACCATAAGTAAGACTTCATCAAAATCTGTCTTCATCCTTCTTACTTTAGGACATGTAGTTTTAGGTGTTTTGAGTCAAGGTTCATAGGTGAAAAGGTCTTTGGAGGGGTAAAAAGTGGGGGGGGGGGGGGTGATCTCTACTTTGAATCCTTTATCTTTAATGCCATTTTCTCTATTCTTCAGTTATTTTATAATTTATTGTACAAGAATCATGCAAATAAAAGAAATCAAGGCCTATAAGCTCATCATTTGTATACCAAAAAAAAGAAGAAGAACACTTAGACTATATTAGGAGTAAAAAACAATGCTCACAGAAAAGTCGCTATAATTGTAACCCTTAAAAATCTTGTCGCGCGCTAAATCCCCCATGGAGAATTTCAAAAGTTGGCAGGTCTGGTAACGTATAAAGTATATTATAATGGTTGTGTGGCGTTCTAAACTAGATTTTATGAATTGTAAATGTTTTTTCGTCTAATCTTAAACAGCTGGGATGTAAAATAGTTATCCCACTCGGACTTGGTGTGTCATGTAACTATTTTAAAATAAAAATCCCATCCGTCTGTTATCTTCAGAACACTGCTCATTCACAAGCCCCCAAGGAGCAATTTTTGAAGGCCTTGTGCAAATACTTTTAAGATCTTTGCCCCATCAGTTTCTTTGTTGGAATAATGAGATGAAACATTGAACTCTAATTAAAAAATATGAGCTAACCTGGGAAAACTCATTAATGCCCTGATTTATCATGTTTACAGCTCAAAACCTTTTTTTGTAGGATTGTAAGAAAAATTTATACAAAAAACTTATACTGTTATACAAGTAAATTTTTGAGAAAATTAAAGGGAGATTATTTAACCATAATTAATTAACTTATCATGCTTATATGTGTATAATTTTTTTTACTTCTTCAAGTAAATAAAAATAATTTGTACAAGTAGTATCCCTGACTGACAGACTGGTGGTAGACTGACCACACATCACAGCAATTATGAAGATATAATAGTCATGATAGTATGTGTTATATCTGCAATCAACTCTAACATTGGTTGCAAATAGTACCTGGGCTTACCTGGTATATCATGAAAGATGCAATGTTTCTCGCCAAAATGTCATGTGTCTGGTCAAACAATCAAACAATAAACCAAGGATTTACATCACTGAATTACCCAACTTTTCCATTAACATATTGATGCCAATTTTTTATTTTTGTGTACTTTCGTTTTGGTAAGAAGTTTTTACAATATTTTGTTCGGAACTCTCCGGATACTTTGGGAAGTAGGACAAATCGCCCCCACACCAAATCGCCCCACTTTTTCATCAACTCGCTCTGGACACTTTAAAAAAAAATCGTCCCTCTTGTGAAAAGGGTTGAATCCCGTTAATTTTAATTTTACCAACTCTAAATAAAAATAGTTTTAACGAAAATTTATTAAATTGTTACTATTGAAATT
Organism: Mytilus galloprovincialis; assembly: GCF_965363235.1. Classification (NCBI taxonomy): domain Eukaryota; kingdom Metazoa; phylum Mollusca; class Bivalvia; order Mytilida; family Mytilidae; genus Mytilus; species Mytilus galloprovincialis. Next base: position 58,825,717 of record NC_134851.1, on the reverse strand, counting down.
AAATTATGTTTCACTCTCTTAAAATATAGGAAAAAGTAAAATCACAAAAAATACTGAACTCAGAGGAAAATCAATTTTGAAAGTCCTATTGGTCAATCAATTTTTCCCAAATTAAGTTAAGAGGGGGGTGTGGGGGTCAGTGAAAAAAATATGTGAATCAAGTTTTTTATCCTTCATTGAACTTTTGATGTCGTCCCTAATATCAAACAGCTGAAAAATATAAATCCTAACAAAGCAACAGGACAAGATCTCGGATACCTTGCAGAGTCCCGAAAGAGACAGCAGAACAAATAGCACCGTACTTGGAGGTAATATTTAATAAATCCATCAAATTAGGAACAGTACCATCAGACTGGCTCATCGGTAATGTCATCCCGATCTTTAAAAAAGGCGATAAAACAGATCCAGCAAATTACCGCCCTGTCTCCCTTACATCTGTCCCTTGCAAAATTATGGAACACATAATCTTTAGTAGTATTATGAACTACCTGGACAACAATAATCTCCTGTCACCATACCAGTATGGATTCAGGAAAAACCACTCGTGTGAACAACAACTCATAAACACCACAGAAGATCTAGCTAGAATAAGAGATAACACTTGAAAAGCCAGGCAGATATATACTGATACAGGACTTCAGTAAGGCCTTCGATACCGTGCCACATCGCCATCTTGTACACAAACTTAGGACAAAGGGTATTGATAAGTACACAGTAAACTGAATAGAAAACAGACAGTCCGCCTAGATGGCTTTAAATCACAACCAGCTACCGTAAGATCCGGAGTCCCTCAAGGAACCGTACTTGGCCCACTTCTATTTCTCCTATACATCAATGACATTCAGGGGATAATTTAACAACTGGCACCAGCCTAAGACTCTTTGCAGATGATTGCCTACTTTACAGAGACATCAAAACTCACAATGATACAGAAATATTACAGAAAGACTTAACTGAACTAGAAAAATGGTCTATCGATTGGAAAATGTCATTCAATCCAAAGAAATGCTACGTTCTACAGACAACGCATAACATCCGTAATAGAATTATAAGACCATACTTCTTATATTCTACTAAATTGGAACTAAAAGAAAATAACCCATACCTAGGAGTGGAGCTGGACAGCAAGCTCAATTGGAACCATCACATAACCTCAAAAGTTAACAAAATTTTGTAAGAAGAAATTTATATAGATGCCCTCAAGAAATTAAACAAAACGCTTATATTGCTCTGGTAAGACCACACCTATATATACATGCGAGTGTGAGTGGTTGCTAGGTTTGTTTGTTTTTTGGGGGGGGGGTCTCGCGTGGGGTGGGGGTCAGATATAATCGTTTCTATATTTCGATATGTTTTACGTTTTTTTTACTTTTTACATTACTGTCAATTGATCTTTATTAAATTCGACCTAAACAGATCAGATACTTGCCACTGGACATTTAACAACCATGCAACAATCAAACAATATCTTCTTTTAACATATTTCATCGCCTTTATATTCTTTTATATCTATCATATTTTTTGGCCTCGCTTCCAGACTTACTTTTTTGCACATTATTCTAGTAACTGCAAAACACCTTCATATCTTCATAAATGGTGACCTTTTGCATAGCCTCATACGTGTACGTGGTAATTGAGACAATGACAATAAAAACGAATATAACTGCATACTTCGTCTTTTAGAGAAATGTATAAGTCCCAGATTCTGTTACAAACTACGAAAATCAAATAGCATTTTATCAATGATTATTCAATAGGAAATGTCAATTTATTTTTCCTGGACAGGGGGGAAGCATTAGGGAAAAAGGGAGGGGGAGAAAGGCAAATTGTTGATTTCCCTTGAAAATAAGAGGGGAATGAAATATGACATTCCGTTTAAAAACATATCTTCTAAGTTATCAAAAAATAAATAGTTTAATTTGTTGCTAAATAAATTCACAAAAAGAAAGGTTTGAAAAAAACGTACATTTACAGGAAATGTTTGTACCTATTCTTCAAATACACAGATCAGAAGTTTCACCTGGTAATCGATCTTAATCGGTATTGTATTATAAACCAATACAAATTTGTACTATTCCAATCAACATGTAAATGTATTTTACATAAAAGCTTTTCCATAGAGACATTACACACAGGTGTCAATATTTACACACCCACCGATAAGTTGTCATAAACCCCGCATGGGGACGCTGGTATTAATTAACGGCCAGTTTAAGAAGTCTAATCAAGCTGAGACAATTTCCGCACTAGATAAAAAGTTTCAGTAGCAATAAACAAAATTTGGTGACCTGAACTGGGGGGGGGGGGGGGGGGCACGTGCCCCCTGTGCCCCCGGTAAATCCGCCACTGGGGACCCCCATTAGAAGAAGGACATAAAGCGTATAGAAATGGTACAACACAGGGCGGCAAGATTTGTAACCAAGAACTTCAACTACCAACCCGGCTCTATGACCGCAATTCTACAATCTTTAAATTGGCCTACCCTTGAAACGAGAAGAACAGCAAATCGATTAATATTATTTCAGAAAATACCGTACCACCAAGTAGCCACTGAAATTCCCAAATACTACCTCGTCAACAACAGGAAAACACGTCATAGTCACACAGTCAGCATCATGCAGCCACAATGCAACACCTCCGAATACGAGTACAGCTACTACCCAAGAACAATCCGAGACTGGAACCATCTACCAGGAAACATTGCAACTGACACCGACTCGGACTCTTTCAAGGAAAACCTCTGGTCACACTTCCATTCTGAGACCAGAGTCACAGTGATGCTGTAAAGATCATCCTTTATCATGCACCGACCATTATGGTATTTTTCCGTTGCTGATTAACGAAAGAAGAAGAAGAAAGAGCGGGGGCTATAGGAGGCGTCCTGATCCCGAAATCCCGGGCTTGAAAACACGAAATCCCGAGGTCCCGAACTTAAATTAGTTAATTTAATCCCGACATCCCGAAATCCAAAAAAAATAAAATAATCCCCGGATCCCGAAAAGGTCAATCCCGAAATCCCGATCCCGGAGTCCCGATAAAGGTCCTATCCCTCCTCAGTAAAAATACAGTACAATCAAAAATAGAATATCAGTGAAGATGTTCATAAATAAATAATTTGTTAATTAAAAGCATGAAATAAAATTGAGAAAGGAAATGGTGAATATGTCAAAGCGACAACCACCCGACCATAGAGCAAACAACAGCCGAAGGCAACCAATGGGTCTTCAATGTAGCGAGAATTCCCGCACCCGTAGGTGTCCTTCAGCTGGCCCCTAAAATATGCATAATAGTACAGTGATAATGGACGCCATACTAAACTCCGAATTATACACAAGAAACTGAAATTTAAAATCATACAAGACTAACAAAGGCCAGAGGCTCCTGACTTGGGACAGGCGCAAAATTGCGGCGGGGTTAAACATGTTTATGAGATCTCAACCCTCCCCCTATACCTCTAGCCAATGTAGAAAAGTAAAAGAATAACAATATGCACATTAAAATTCAGTTCAAGAGAAGTCCGAGTCCGATGTCAAAAGATGTAACAAAAGAAAATAAATAAAATGACAATAATACATAAATAACAGCAGACTAGCTACTAGCAGTTAACTGACAACACATTTGTATATATGTTTCACACCATATGAGTATTTGGACCGTACGTGTACGGTCCGGCCGTATACGTATACTAGTACGGTCCAACCATACGGCGTACGGTCGGACCGTATGAGTATACGTTTACGGTCCAGTACGAACTGACCATTCATGTTATTTGATCATAACATAACATATACATTACTAAATATACTGTCATCTCGGGGACTTTTAATTATAGCTGACTTTGGTCACTTCAATTATAGCTGTCCTGTGTCTTAAAACTTTTATTTTTTTTGTCCATGACTTTTTCATATGACGTTCTGTCCTGCATTCTGAATCAATGTAGGGCGAGTGTGCGGAAAAAGGGACGAGATGAAAACAGTGCGAGTTTGTAACAGGGTCCAACTTCCGTCGAAAACTTTCTCACATAAAACTTTCAGAATAGAAATTCACATGATCTACAGTACAATATAGTAGTTAGATGTACAAAATTATGCTGAATTAACTTTTTTATTGTCGGGTAAAATAATTTACAAGTATGGTATGCTTCAGTAGAGAAAAGGAACGATAAATTGATACATGATACCACAAAGATTTTTTCATTAATCTATTTTTAGAATAAGGGGATTTCCGAATTAAATGCGGAGGATTTCCAGTTGAACTTGAACTTGTGAAAGTATGAATAAGAGGATTATCAGTGTTGGAACTTGAACATTTTTACTTCTAAACACCAGGAAGATTGGTATGATAATTTTACACGAAACTCAATTTTAAACTTATGGAGAGAAACAATAACTGATAATTAATCAGTCCCTGAACTTGTTTCACTTACAGCCAACCATTATAGAGGGGGGATAGGAGGGGTCCTGATCCCGAAATCCCGGACTTAAAAAAACGAAATCCCGAGGTCCCGAATTTAAATAAAGGTAATCCCGACGTCCCGAAATCGGAAAAAAAGGATTCCCGGATCACGAAAGGGTCAATCCTGAAATCCCGAGCTTAAAAAGGCCCGATCCCGGAGTCCCGATAAAGGTCCTATCCCCTCATTATATTTTCTTGAATAAGTTGAAACTTATAAATGAACGACTAGTTTCTTTCTGGTAGCTACGTGAATGTTTCTACATGGATCAGGATTTCAGATCACATTTAATTTATTACATATAACACATAAATATCAATCCCATTCCTGTTTTCTGTGGTTACTTCCCCTTCTTTTGACAATTTGTCCAAGAAATGAAATCTGTAGAAATTCAACAAATTTGCTGTCTTTGTTCATCAATTTCTCATTACGTGTGTACAATAATATGAGTAAGAGAGGATTTGCCATTTATCCCTTCTGTGGTATGTCGTTTTGGTCATACACACCACATGAAAAATGTTTAACAATTCAAACAAGATCATGAACATGAACATGATGAAGATGGCCTAATGTATAAAAAAAATATTTTATGAGGAAAAAAATACATGTATGACAGACCTATACCAGTGACAACCTGTGACTGTACTACTGGATCCTGTCTTGAGACAGCGACATAAAGAATGTTTGTGAGCGCTCAGCCTTAAATGAACCTGGGACAGCGGTGATATCGCACAATATTCAGCAGTGATATGGCACAACATAAGAACATACTGTAAAACCAGACTGTGCAATTTGCAACTAAAAGGATCGACAAGAGGCACTACAGAGACGTCATATTATATAAACTTAGAAATTGTATGTATATCATGTACATACATGGTATATTTTGGAACCTATTTATTGTACAATGTTACGCTCTATATGATTGATTGACTGAATGGTGTTCTTTCAACACTTTTGTGCTATTTCTAGACGGTCAGTTTTTATTAGTGGAGGAAGTCGCAGTCTACCATGTCCAAGGAGAAAACCACTGTCCTTATGTACCAATGTAGGAAAACAATCCTAGTCAATTAGGTTTGGAGTCAAGTGCACCTGCCTAGTGTAGGATCTGAACTTACAACCTCAGGTTTGACAGGCTAGTGATAATAATGAAACATAAGTTAGACCTATTCATTGTTTTTAGACAACCAAGGCCTCCTGAAACTTATTTGAATGTCCATCATTATCTGTTAATAACATTTATTAGTTTCAGAAAATACATGATACATTTGATCATGTTGATCATGTTGATTGATTTTCAACTTTTCCTATTTTGATATATTTGTATTTTTATTTTTCAGAATTATATGAGAGAAACTAGACAATGTGAAAATTAAAGTGAAAACTTAAAAAAACAAAAAACTTACAATGATTGAGTTTGAATCTTTACAAAATCATAACAATATTAATCAGACAGACTTAACCAGAGGATTAATTACGATCGACGGTGAACTTGAATCAGATGATATCAAATCCTTAAAATTCCTCTGTCAAGATCACATAGCACAGAAAACGTAAGAAAAAATTAAAGATGGAATTCAAATTTTTAACGAACTTGAAAGACTCGGAAAATTTGACACTTCACGAGGGGAGGTAGATTACCTGTTGGAATGTTTATGTAGATGTCATCGTATCGACTTAATCAAGAAAATGGGGTTTAATCAAATCCAAGTAAAGAATCGAGTGGAAAGTGGACGTTCTAATTTTTCACCTTTTAGGTAATATTATTAAATATATTTCTTTTTTATTATATCATGTTCATGATGTTTATAGCTTTTTATTAGATGTTCTTGACAATATGACATGTACATATGATCTGTCCTTGTACTGAAATAAAAAATGTGTGTTACTTTTAGCATTGTTTAGTAAAAGTCAAATTAATAAATGGAGGTGTAAAAATGTATGGTACTGGTACAAGTAATATATGTGTATATAAACAGGATATACCTCTATGACATGATTGAGCACATGAAAAAATTCAGACAATTTATGAATTTAAAAACTGATATTTTTGGTGTACAAATATCATGAATATTAATCTTAATGATTTGACAATAAATGTACCATTTCATGTATTATTAGTCATGTTAGATACATAGTGTGCTAGTGACCTAATACTGACCCCATATATATATATAGAATAAAGGACTTTTTGTTTTTGATACTGACTTTATCACAGTAAAATATCAGGTGAGCCCGAAGGCTGTTTATCGGTAATTTAAAAAATAAATAAAAATCACTACATTAATAGAGAAAATAACAAACGAACTTCTTTTTCGCGTCGAATCACGGCGAATCACACTTGACGTCACAGGCTGCATTACGTCATTTGAAATTTTGTCACATTTGAAATTTTGTCACACAGTACAGTTAACATGGCGTTCTCTTGCACAAAGTATTGAAAAGGAATTATTGCATGCGTTTCATTAAGATTCTGCTTTGGACATGACACTAACAATGGCATATATAATGGAAGCATACCGGTAAGTCAAATTTCTTTATTTTTCACAAAGCATCAGCATAGTACGTGAGTCGTGATAGTCAGAAATAAGAATGATACGATATGAATCAGTAGATTTTTTATCGATCATCATTTCGAGTTCAACTACAAGTTATAATTATATTTTACTTAGTTTCGTGGATAAAATTACATTTATTTTGTCATTATTTGCTCAGTGTTCATCATGACAACGATCACATTGATTTCAAATAATTTTAAGAAAGCACTGTGAAGAGACATTTCTACAGGAGGCAATGTAAACTGACTAAATTATCTGAACAAGCTCATTTCCTGTCGACTTCATAACTATTTCAAACATTTTAATAGACGTCACTAAATTTTTAGCTTATAATTCTTGCTTTTTCAAAGTCATGTTCATTTATTTTCAACACGGACCAGTAATATGAAACTTGGAGTTTATAGCATGATAGGCCCTGTGGTTACCTTTAATTTTTGAAGCCAATTTAGGGGTAGGCGACCCGGATCACAGTCGCCCCTTATAAAAACTACAATTCTGGTCAAAGCAGACTTTTATAGTTTGGTGCCCCCGCCGTTACCCCCTTTTAAAAATTTATCCTAGATCCGCACATGAATATCACGGTTCACTTTTATGTTCTTTGTTCTATGAATATGTCATAAACCATGTCTTTTAAAATTGTATATGATGGTCCTACAAAATTGTTGAAAATGCGTAAATTTCATCTTTTATTTTCTAGCTTCTCTCCTGCGATAGCGGTACCTTTTTGGTCACTATTTATGTGTTGCGTTTAAATATGAATTGTAACACTTAATAGTGACTAAACAGGTAAAACAAATACTTCTCGAGAAACAGTAAAAGAAAACTGCTTGGAACAGCACAAGGCTATGTATTGATATTGTATGAATAAAAACTCAGGATATGTTAGTTGTACTTCATATAACGCATTTTTCTATAAGTCTATCGTGTATTTCATGCATTTCTGTTCACATTTTCACAACAATCGTTCAAAAAGGCTAAACTGACTTTGTGAAAGTTTCAAACAATGTCAAGCGTTTCATTCGCCAATAATCTCGTGCCTTTCTGCGGAAAAAAATACGTGCAATTTTGTGAATGAAAGGGGAAAGTAGATCCCTACGCGTTGCCTTCGCGCATGTCATTTGCGGACTAACCCAATAATTTTTATATCATGGACAGTCAACTGATACTGACATTATCAGCGAGTACACATCAAAGGAAAAAAGGACAAATTACCGATAAACCGTATTACGTCACTAGCTAGCACACTATGTAACGAAGTTATCTTTACAGATTATCTTAACATCATTAGCACACTATGTAACAAATTTATCTTTACAGACTATCTAAACATCACTAGCACACTATGTAACGAATTTATCTTTACAGACTATCTAAACATCACTAGCACACTATGTAACAAATTTATCTTTACAGACTATCTTAACATCACTAGCACACTATGTAACAAATTTATCTTTACAGACTATCTAAACATCACTAGCACACTATGTAACAAATTTATCTTTACAGACTATCTAAACATCACTAGCACACTATGTAACAAATTTATCTTTACAGACTATCTAAACATCACTAGCACACTATGTAACAAATTTATCTTTACAGACTATCTAAACATCACTAGCACACTATGTAACAAATTTATCTTTACAGACTATCTAAACATCACTAGCACACTATGTAACAAATTTATCTTTACAGACTATCTAAACATCACTAGCACACTATGTAACAAATTTATCTTTACAGACTATCTAAACATCACTAGCACACTATGTAACAAATTTATCTTTACAGACTATCTAAACATCACTAGCACACTATGTAACAAATTTATCTTTACAGACTATCTAAACATCACTAGCACACTATGTAACAAATTTATCTTTACAGACTATCTAAACATCACTAGCACACTATGTAACAAATTTATCTTTACAGACTATCTTAACATCACTAGCACACTATGTAACAAATTTATCTTTACAGACTATCTAAACATCACTAGCACACTATGTAACAAATTTATCTTTACAGACTAATATAGTGTGAAATATAGACTAGTGACCTATCCAAATGAGCAAGTCTTTAATACTGTTAGCAACTGAGAAACTACTTCCATTGATCCTACAAAAAAAGATGCTAACAATAACAACATGAACAACTTGTTAGGTTTAAATAGGTTTAATGAATTTGTTTCCATCTTAATCATGTTAATCATCAATTTTTTTTGTCTGTTGAAACCTTGAAGATTTTTTCTCAGTACTGTTTAAATGTTTTTATAATGGGACGTAACACCACTACGTACTAACATGACTAACCGTGGATGAAATAAGACACGCCTCCCTTCTTACCTAATACGGAATATAAAGGGACGTACATTTTTTAACACCACTACTAACATAACTAACTGTGTATGATATAAGCCCTGCCTCCATTCTTACCTAATATGGAATATATAGGGAAGTAACACCACTGCTAACTGTGTATGAAATTAAAGCCCTGCCTCCCTACTAACCTTATATGAAATATACACTGTCTCCATGGGGGCGCTTTTAACCAATCATATTCCTAGAAATACATAGGAGGTAAGATGAGTTATCTTTTGAGAAAAGAGATCTATGTCAAATTAAAGAAGCAACATAGCCTTCCACTTAACAAAATCTAAATAAAGTAAAACATTAAGACATCATGACACATTTTGACATATAAACAACTACTGTACCAACATGACCAACAATGTTCTTTACATGGAACATGTAAGTTACATATATGTAACAAAACCAACAATAACCATGATTATACTACATGTACTAAAACCACTTGTAACATGTGAAAGGTGTTATGGCATGAATGGGTCATTTAACCATGTTAACAAAAAATAATTCCCAAAAGTGTGATATATATATATACATAATTTAAAAAAACAAACTATGGATTATATATGCACGCCACTGCCAACTTCTTTTTAGGGGTAAAAAAGGTGTTCTATACATGTCTACACACCTAAAAATGTCTGTTACATGTTTCAATGGGACATTTTTTTACAAATGTATATGTCATATATGTTACCACAGATTTAAAAAACCAAAGAGTAGACAACTCATGAAAGTATCTGTATTTGTTACATGTGTAAAAACACATACCTGTACATGTATGATATTATCTCATACATCACAATAGACATGATAGAGTTGTATCCTTAACTGTACATATTAATGTTTGCTTATTCTGTTTTAGATTATTGCTGTTTGAAATCGCTGAAGAAATGGAGACTGTGGATTTGAAGACAGCTCTTTTCACCTTGTCATCAGTAATTCCTCGATCAAAACACGATAAAATTAAATCTATCTGTGATGTATTTATCCAGCTTGAGAGATCTGGTGATTTATCTCCCCTTAATGTAGACGTACTGTACAAATTGTTGAAGATGATGGATCGAGGAGATTTAGTGACCAAAGTCAGAGCCTATCAAGGTACACCACAGCTTATAAAACTATATGAGGGACTGAAAATTTATCTCTCAGTTTTGTTTTGCTTTAATTTTTAACCCAACCAAAAACTTGGGAAAGTCTGAAACTCTTGAGGGATCAATCTGATCTGCATATTCTGCTGAACATGTCACTTCCACCATATTGTTTTTGATAAAAGCTAAGCTATTATACATTGAAGAGTCCTAACCAGTGAGAAGATATCTTACAATATATATAAGATATAGGAAGATGTGGTATGAGTGCCAATGAGACAACTCTCTATCCAAATAACAATTTATAAAAGTAAACCATTATAGGTCAAGGTCAGCCTTCAACATGGAGCATTGGATCACACCGAACAACATATATATATTTATCTGATTATTGTATATATATAGAAAATTTGAATACTGTTAATTCAGAAATTATTTTCTGCATTTATTATTGCGATTTTTAAAGGATAGACCAATTTGTAAGTTTGATAATTGCAGTTTTAATTAATTTCTGAATACTGTATTACGTTAATTATATATTTGAATGTGAGAAGTTTTATTGGCCTGCTCACCCAGTTGCATTAACTTGCTATAAATTTTGAATTGACAGTTTTGATCCGTTTTATGTGTTTCCCTAGGAGATGGCATCACACATCCAAAACTAGCAGTACATGTAAAGTATCTTAGGGAGCTACCATTTGATTTTTATGGGGGGCTAGGATGAAAAATTTTGTCCTGCATTTTTTTTTCCGTTGTAATCTCTGTCCTGCTTTTTTATTTTTCACTCTATCCGGTCCTGCTTTTTTATTTTAGTTTATCCTAACTTTTTTTAAATAAATTTTCATCCTGACTTTTTTTTTTAGCAAGTGTCTCATCCTGCCTTTTTCTTTTACTTAAAACTCCTGTCCTGCCTATTTTTTTCAAATTTCATCCTAGCCCCCCCCCCCCCCCCCCCATAAAAATCAAATGGTAGCTCCCTTACCCCAAACTTAACATGCTGAATGTTTTATTAAGCATATACCTATAACTTGTATTTGTTTTGCCAGGAGCTCAACCAACAGGATGGAATACAGAGATAGGATATGGACCAGTAGATGAAGGACAGGTACCCAGAACAGTTGAAATAGCAATGGAACCAGAATACCATGGTGAAGGTCAAATTTGTCCTGCTAATACAGCGGAACGACAGAGACCTACCCAAATACCTCCTGCTAATACAGTGGAACAACTGAGACCTACACAAGCTACTGAGGGTTCAGTACAATTTTCAGGCAACCAGTTACCAATACATTTAGAAGAATTCCAAAATTCCACTGCCAGTGTTAATAGAAGTGTAAATGGTATTCAAGGTGTTAATCCAAGTCAGCCAGGAACAGTAGACATTCAAGGTCAAGGTCAAAACAAACATAGTAGAACAGATCCTAATATGGATGATTACATGCGTAAAAAAATTAAAATGCAAGACCAAGAAAATGACAGATCGAAAGTTGTTCCAAGTGTCCATGAGAATCCAGTATTATTGGGTTCACAGCAAGAACAGCCATCACCTGGTATCCACCCATCTGTGAGAGGTTTTGGGAACCAGACACCAACTGAACCTTTACCATGTTTACCTTTTCATAGAACAGGAACAAGTAGTGAGGTTCCAGTCAATCATCTGGTACATCATAATGATGTCATTACAGAGGAGCAATCCCCTGGAGACAGTGGGCTAACAGCAGGAACTGTGTCATTGTCAGACAGAAGTTCACAGGATATAAGTTCTGGAGGTAAAATAGATAAATATCAATGCATAAATGCAATTTGTGTAAATATAAGTTAGGCAACATCTTGTTACAAACTTGACAATGAGTAATTTTGGTAATTAATGTCTGTTAGATAATTATTTCCCCACTACTGAGTGAGCATAGAGATTTAAATACTGTCATTTTTGCTGACATTCTAAATTCAAGGTTAAGGATTTTTTGGGCCCCTAAGAAAATTGGGGGCATATTGGTTTACCCCTGTATGTCTGTCCTTCTGTACAGTCAAGGATATTAAATGTATAGCTTTCAGTCAGGGTTACTACTTGTACAAGTTATTTTTATTTATTTGATGAAGTAAAAAAATAAATATATATACACATAAATAAATAAATAATGTTTGAATAATCTCCCCTTAATTTTCTGAAAATATACTTGTATGTTATCAAGTAAATTTTTTCTTACAATCCTACAAAAGTCCTCAAGTTTTGGGATGTAAATTCATGCCTTTAATGATTTTTCCCAGGTTTGCCCATTTTTTTTTTATTAGAGTTCAATGTTTCATCTCATTAATTCAACAGAGAAACTGATTGCACAAAGATCTTAAGTATTTGTGCAAGGCCTTCAAAAATTGTTCCTTGGGGGCATTGATTTACCAAGGTTAATGAAAAATGTATGAATTTAATTCTAGAGATAAGCTAAGCCTTAAGGCAGTCATAATTAATTAAAGTTACACAAATAAACTACTTGTAATTAGATTTTTAATTTATATTTGTTAGAGATACAACTGTCAATAACGGAAAGCAAACTGGTTGGGCTTTCTGAAATCATAGCCAGAAGAGAGGACTGGATGCAACTTGCTACAGCATTGATGATTGATTATGACAGAATTGCACAAATAATGCAGGCAAATCCAACAAATGTGCTGAGAGTTCATGGCTTCCTTAGACACTGGTTTATTGAACAGAGAAAACGATTTGGTACCAGTCCAAGTGCAGATGGTCTCTTAAAAGCTTTTGAAAGATTAGGATTTAGAGATGCAATTGAAGAGTATGTTAGACTCAGTCACGAACCAGAATCTGAGTTTGAGGAAGGTATGAGAATTTTGCCCTTTAAATCGTCTGTGTCAGATAAAAATGAATATCAATCCACATCTGTCTTCTACCATCTACTAGCATATATATATTTTATATAGATTAGACCGTTGATTTTCCCGTTTGAATGATTTTACATTACTAATTTTTGGGCCCTTTATAGCTTGCTGTTTTTTGGTGTGAGCCAAGGCTCCATGTTGAAGGCCGTACCTTGACCTATAATGGTTTACTTTTATAGATTTCTATTTTAATGGACAGTTGCCTCATTGGCACTCATACCACATCTTCCTATATCTATATGTAGACATTGTATTTTTCATAACTGAATATTTAAACCAACAGATTTTTATATTCAAAGCAACTGATTTTCATTTGAATTTGGGAATCTTTTTAAGATTGTATATACTCCTAAAGGATATATGCATATATTTCTTTGTTTTTTGATTTTTTGAGATTGTAAGATTCACAAATTCTACTAGCATGACTAGTGTACACAAAAATTAAAAATTTCACTACACAATTGGATTTAAATTTTATCCATAATCAGCTGCCCATGGTTTTGCTTTTGTCTCCTAATCACAAATTTATTAAATAATCAAGAAAAACAAACATAATTTAGGGAGCTATAACACTTGATTTTTATGCGGGGCTAGGATGAAAAATTTTGTCCTGCATTTTTTTTTTAGCTGTAATCTCTGTCCTGCCTTTTTATTTTTCACTCTGTTCGGTCGATCCTGCCTTCTTTTTTTTTTAGTTTATCCTGTCTATTTTTTTACCTAAATTGTCGTCCTGACTTTTTTTTTTGCAAGTGTCCCATCCTGCCTTTTTTTTTACTCAAAACTCCTGTCCTGCCTATTTTTTTTCAAATTTCATCCTAGCCCCTCCCCCCCCCCCCCTCCCATAAACATTAAATGGTAGCTCCCTTATGAATACCATGATATGCCTAAAAGACGTCAAAAAAGAGGGAAAAAAGTCTTGACACTAAATTTGAATTAATTAATATTATTTAAAGCTACTCCCCTTTATCAAAGTTCAGAATTTTTCAACTTATCAATTTCATAAATTCTTTGCTTTGAGCACATTTAGCAGGCTTGTCTCAATATTTATCTAGCTAACTGTAAGAGATTTAAATATTTTTTTGTATTGCTTTTTGATGGTAACAGTAAAGTTTCTCAATCTTAATCATGTGTTAATCATATCTTTTTAGTTTTATACTTTTTAGCTCACCTGGCCCGAAGGGCCAAGTGAGCTTATGCCATCACTTGGCGTCCGTCGTCGTCTGTCGTCTGTCGTCGTCGTCTGTCGTTGTAAACTATTTAAAAAATCTTCTCCTCTGAAACTACTAGATCAAATACTTCCAAACTTTAACTTGAATGTTCCTTAGGGTATCTACTTTATAAATTGTATCCGAAGTTTTGATCTATCAACAAACATGGTCGCCATTGCTAAAAATAGAACATAGGGGTCAAATGCAGTTTTTGGCTTATATCTCAAAAACGAAAGCATTTAGAGAAAATCTGACATGGGGTAAAAATGTTCAATAGGGTAAGATCTATCAGCCCTGAAATTTTCAGATGAATCAAACAACCCATTGTTGGGTTTCTGCCACTTAATTGGTAATTTTAAGGAAATTTTGCAGTTTTTGGTCATTATCTTGAATATTATTATAGATAAAGATAAACTGTAAACAGCAAAAATGATCAGCAAAGTAAGATCTACAAATAAGTTAATATGACCAAAATTGTCAATTGACCCCTTATGGGGTTATTGTCCTTTAATGACAATTTTTCACAATTCATTCATCATATATGCTAACTTTAAAAAATCTTCTCCTCTTAAACTACTCAACCAAATTCAACCAAACTTCAACTGAATGATCAGCAGGGTGTATAAAATAAAGTTTGTGTTTTATTTTCTATT
This sequence comes from Mytilus galloprovincialis, assembly GCF_965363235.1. Taxonomy (NCBI): domain Eukaryota; kingdom Metazoa; phylum Mollusca; class Bivalvia; order Mytilida; family Mytilidae; genus Mytilus; species Mytilus galloprovincialis. The sequence continues at coordinate 58,810,484 of NC_134851.1, read as the reverse complement.
TCGTCAAAAAACATGGCCGTTATGGCTAAAAATAGAACACAGGGTAAAATGCAGTTTTTGGCTTATATCTCAAAAACTCCAGCATTTTGAGCAAATAAGACAAGAAGTTAAAGTATTTATTAGGTCAAGGTCTACCTGTCCAGAAATTTTCAGCCGAATTGGTTAACTGGTTTTTCAGGTATAATGGCCCTGAATTGATGATTTTAAAGAAATTTTGCAGTTTTTGGTTATTATCTGGAATATTATTATAGATACAGATAAACTGTTTATAGCAAAAATGTTAAGCTAAGTTGAAGATCTACAAATAAGTCAATTTGACCAAAATTGTCAATTGACCCCTGAAGGAGTTATTGCCCTTTAAAGACTTTTTTCACAATTTGTTCATCATGTTGACTTACTTTAAAAAATCTTCTCCTTTGAAACTGCTGTATCAATTTCAGCCAAACTTAGGCTAAATGAGTTTCAGAGTATCTAGTATAAATTTTATATTTTATTTCCTTGTATGTCAAGAAACATAGCTCCTATGGCTAAAATAGAACATAGGAGAAAATAATTTTTTTTTTTTAGCTTTTGAAGAAAATAGGGCGATTCAAAGAACATTTAAATAAATTGAAAAGCCAAAATAATCATTGATGAGAGATTTAACCAAAAAAATTAAGGTGAGTGATTCAGGCTCTTGAGAGCTTCTTGTTTTATGAAGGAAGATTAAAGAAATTGCTAACAAATATTATTATTATTTTTTGCATTTCATTACAGGATCAGAGAATATTGCTGCACGATCAGACAGAAGTGGGAATCAAGAGGAGAATTTTAATGTCTCATCAGGTATGTTGTGGTGTATACATGATAAAGTAAAATAACAAAAATACTGATCTTTGAGGATGTACTTAGGTGAGGTTTTGGAATTTGTGTCAAAAGTTTGGAATCCTAAGTGTTTTTCCATTCGATACAAAGTAAAAATGTTTGCCCCATAACACCCATTTATATTTTCATAGAAGATTAAGCTCATAAAAGGTCATTTAACAAAATTTAAACAGATTTTTTATTTTCTTTCTTTTGATTTGAGACCCAAATAGAACCAATTGCAAATATAAGGTAAAAGTCTGAGACAGCATTTTTCCCTGCAATATTTTATAAATCAAATATTTAGAAAGGGAGCTCCATGACCTATCAATATTTTTAGCTTATTTTTATCCTTAACTAATACTATTCCAGCATAAAGTATCAATTTTAAATTATTGATTTATTTAATATCACCTAAGTACATGTACATCCTTCTAAGCCAGGGCAAAGTCAATACCGAAAACCACATGCTTAATTATTAAAAATAGCAAAAAAAGCTATCCTTTTCCTGACTAGGTACACTAGTACTGTTGATTCATTAATGTTTGTGCTAGGTATACACATTTTCGTGGATAATGTAGGTATAGGAAATACTACAAATTTATTTATTCTACAAGAAATTTCAAAATTTTAGTGACTTAGTTGACAATGGTTGAAGTAAACATGGTAAATGATGAAATAATCCAATTTCACTGACCACAAAACACCTTATCAAAAAGAAATTGAAATGCACAGGTTGCACACATAACATTATTTGAAATTAGAAGTGGTGAATCTAAGCAGTGAATTTTTGTGACTTTGGGTGATTTACTATTAAAAAACCCACTTTAGATATATACTTAAAAAGAAGGAGAGGCTTACCCTTGTCAACACCCTCAATCTCACTCCTTTTGTATTCATAGGATTTCTCAGTTATCATCAGCTTTTCTCACCTACATAACCTAGGTTAGTATCTTTGATTTATGTAATTTGAACATCCATAAACTACTGAAGCTTTAATGTATTTATGTGTTATTTTCTATAATAACAGGAGAAGCTAGAGTGTCTCAAGGAAATGAGGACACAGATTTCAGAGCAGCCACACCCCCTATCAATCAGTCAAGTTCAGGAGCACAAGTTGGTCCAAGTAAGTAGTGGGCTAAGAGACTAATCAAGGGTCCTTTATTATAGGTGTCTATGAATACAAGGTCTGACAAGGTTCCATACTTTGTTCAGACACATAACTATAGATTAACTTATACCAGCTTACTTTTGTTGAAAATTTATTTTCTTGTTTAGCCCTTTTTAGCCTTCAAGTGGCAATTTATTTTCATGATTTTCCTTTTTTAGCTTTTCTCATCACTTGGTGTTTGTCGTCCGTCGTCATCGTCTTTAACATTTTATATTTTGAACTTCTTCTAGAGAACAACTGAATGGAATGAAACCAAACATAGCATGAATGTTCCTTATGAGGTGCTGACCAGTGTTGTTACTTTGTAGCCCATGCATCATCCAAGATGGCCGCTAGGGGGGGACTTAGTTTAACATAGGACCCTATGGGAAATGCATACAAATGACTTCTTTTAGAGAACAACTGAATGGAATGACACCAAACATGACATGAATGTTCCTTATGAGGTGCTGACCAGTGTTACTTTGTAGCCGATCCATCATCCAAGATAGCTGCCAGCGGGGGACTTAGTTTAACATAGAATCCTATAGGAAATGCATACAAATGACTTCTTTTAGTGAACCACAGAATAGAATGAAACCAAACATTGCATGAATGTTCCTGATGAGGTGCTGACCAAGTGTTGTTACTTTGTAGCCGATCTATCATCCAAGATGGCTGCCAGCGGGGGACTTAGTTTAACATAGGACCCTTAGTATGGGAAATGCATACAAAAGTCTTCTTTTAGAGAACCACTGAATTGAGTGAAACCAAACATAGCATAAATGTTCTTTCTTTTATGAGGTGCTGGCCATGTGTTGTTACTTTGTAGCCAAATTTGATTTTTTTATATGATTTCAAAAACCCAAATAGAGTCAGGTGAGCGATACAGGCTCTTGAAAGCTTCTAGTTTAATGTTTTCATATAACATGTATATTTTTCATAAAAATGCACATATGCCATGATTTATTTTCCCGTTTATTTTCAAGTTTTGAAAGTCACAAAAATAAATTGCTTATGAAAGTAAGTAAAGTAAAACATGGGCACCTACAAACAATCAATCAATCATTGACTCATGTTATTCCTACTTTTGGGAAAGGAGTAGGTTCAGTAAGACCCCTTTTTGGCCCAAAATATAGCAGTTTTACAAAATTGTTAAAATGTAAACTATTAGTTATTAATTGGAAAGTAGAATGCTTCTGCTACATAAATATGGGGTGTTTTTTACAATTCAATGCACATATATGGGGTACTGGAGACATTAAGTCATGCTAAATTACTGAAATATTCACAATTCTAGCATTTTAGTAAAAAATTTAGACGGTTTCTGTGTAAAACAAAAGTGGCCGCATTCGTGTTCATCCTTAATATTGAAATGTTAGTTGTATTTGATGATAAAACATAACATATCTGAAGGTTGAGAATGAACACGGATGTGGCCACATTCATTTTTGACAAAAACCATTTGAAAAGTGACATTTTCCAGCATATTTGGTAGATTTTTCATATTAGAGCTTGAATGGGAGCGTTTTTATACTTGGTCCGTTTCTGTGTGTGTTGCGTTTTGGTGTTGTGTCGTTGTTCTCCTCTTATATTTAATGCGTTTCCCTCGGTTTTAGTTTGTTACCCCGATTTTGTTTTTTGTCCATAGATTTATGAGTTTTGAACAGCGGTATACAACAGTTGCCTTTATTTAATAACAAAATCAGTTAATATCTTTCACATAGACTAATTGAATCAAATAAAACAGACACTTAGTGTTAAAAAAAGTGGTCAAAATCTTTCGTCAAATTTGAGGCCAAAATCGGTCCTTACCAGACCTTCTCCTTTGTTGAATGATGTTATTAAATTATTTTTTCAGGTTTGAATCCTCTAATTAACCAGAGCATACGACAACCAAATCGACAGGATGATGTCATTGTCAGGCAAATGGAAGCTGTTACCATTGACGATTCTGCTATGCCTTTCTATAAGATGAATGCCAGACCTAGAGGTCGGTAGATTTACAGATTCATTTTACAAGATTCAAATTCCAAAAAAGTTTTTATTAAGGCAACATATGTTACTTATTAGTAAAGAAAGAATTAAAATGTGCATCCTGAAATCATATATTTTCAACAAACTGCAATTATAAATGTGTGCAATAAATGTGTACAATAAATGTGTGCAATAAATGTGTGCAATAATTTCTTCATTTACATTAGTATAACTGAAATGAATTAAAAAATATATCCACTGTATTGTAATTTATATTACACAAGAGATATCTATTTTTAGGTTTAGCAATAATAATAAACAACCAGCACTTCCATAAGATCAGAAATGACCAATCTAGTAAGGAGATGCCAGCAAGAACTGGTACAGAAAAAGATGCAGGTAAATATAATTTTGTGATATATAAAGTACATTGCGTATGGAACACTCTATTGGAGTCAACAGAATGCTAAAGGGCAAATTTGTACTGCATTTGTACCTCAACTGTTGTATGTTTATTTATATTGTATGTTACTCTGTAAACTTGTATTTTGTTTTTCATGTTTTTAGGGATAAAGTATCTATCTATCTATGATGGTGGTAAAGGCTTATTTTCATGCAACGTGTTTTGCCATTTATATTTTATGTGCAGCTGTGAAAAAGGTTCATTATTCACTCTGTTTCATGAAATAGGTAAAAAGGTCAACGTGCAAGAAATTTTTGAAACTGCAACTTTATTGTGCGTTCTTCCGTGCAGATACCCCCTTTACACCCTTCATCTATCTGTAATGAGTAAAGGCATGCATTTCAATAAATTTTTCACAGAAGTAGTTTATTGACAGTATTTGTAGTTTATGAAAACCTAAAAACTACCAAACAACAAACAATATCACACAAAACTTAACATAGATAACTGAAGATTGAGTAACACAAGCTCTATAAAATTTGAGTTGATCACAGGTGCTACTGAAGCGTTAGCAGATCCTGCTCCACATGTGACACGCATTGTGTCAATAAGTCTTATCAAGTGATAATTAATTATATAAATATTTTCTTTTTTTTAGAAAAACTTGATTACATATGGAGGAAGTTGGATTTTGAAGTACGTTTGTTCAATGACGTAGACTCGACACGAATGACTCAGATCATGGTGGAAACAGGCTTTGAAGACCATTCAAAGTATGACTGTCTTGTAGTGTCAATACTGACACATGGAGTGCTCGGCCATGTTTATGGAGCTGATGGACGTATAGTAAGAATCAATCAGTTAACCAGCTGTTTTTCTGGTAGAAGATGTCCATCATTGGCAGGAAAACCAAAGTTGTTTTTCATTCAGGCTTGTCAAGGAAGAGAAAAACAAGAAGGTAATTTATTAAAGTGTACATCTATATCATGTATATTTTAATATTTGTAATTTTAATCACCTAGGTTACCTGTGGATCTGTTATATCTATTCTTACATGCTCTTTTATTTTTTAAAAGAATTTATTATACAAGGAATAAAGTGGTTCTTCTTTTAAAACATATGACTTTTGTGACATCATATGTATTTGATCATGTTTATTATGAAGTACACCATGCAAATTGCTTCCAAAACAGTCATTTTGCCAGTTATAATATATGACATTTATTTTTGACTGACTGGTACACATCTCAAGTCAACTTTCAATGTAGACATTGATATAGTTCAGAAAAAAAATTCAAGGGTTAGGGCAATTTTTTTTAGGAGTAACTACTATAAAGGCAAGCCCTAATTGAATATTTCTTTAGCAAAATAGTTGTTATCACTATGAAGGTTAATTGGCTCATTGACAAGACAAGACAAGTCAAGACAAATACTTTATTCAAGTCTCACCACTTGTTACATATAAAATATACAGCTTTTTTAAAACACAAATTAACAACAAGAGCCACTCTATAAAAAGTTATGAGAGACTATAAAACTATTTTTCTTAAATTATAATACAAATACAACTTAAGTAAACTATCATGATTATAAAATACATTTTTGCTTCTTTAAAATTTCATAGCAGATTTTGGCAGTATAAAATACCATATTTTCATTTGTAAAAAGATTTTTTTTTCTCATTATCAGTAAAATTGAGAAAGGAAATGGTGAATATGTCAAAGCGACAACCACCCGACCATAGAGCAAACAACAGCCGAAGGCAACCAATGGGTCTTCAATGTAGCGAGAATTCCCGCACCCGTAGGTGTCCTTCAGCTGGCCCCTAAAATATGCATAATAGTACAGTGATAATGGACGTCATACTAAACTCCGAATTATACACAAGAAACTAAAATTTAAAATCATATATGTAAAATTTTATCATCAACAATACTAGCATAGTTAAAAATAACATTACAAATATCTGAATATACAGGACAGTTTAACATAACATGTTTTTCATCTTCAACGTCATCAGTACAGTTAAAACATAATCTATTTTCAATATCAATATTTTCATATCGACCAGTTTCAATTCTGATGGGTGCTACACCACAGCTAATATTTGCTTGTTGGCTTTACTGATAAACAATAAAGTACCAGATTGTGAACAATCTATTTGAAATTGTTTCTCATGCATATTTAACTGGTTTCAATCTTATGATTAGAATCATATGACATAAAAATAAAAACACCAGTTGGTTTTGCACCTTTGCCTATTTTCTACCATGTCTACGTTAATTGACATAAAAACATGACTGAACATGTGCACAGGTGTGAAATTTATTTGTTCATTTTTGAAGCTTTCAGAATAATGAAAAAACATAGTTTTAGATTGTTTATTCCAAGAATCATGAGCTCATTGCAAGTTCATTTCAAGTATTTGCTTGAAAAAATAATGTGTAAAAAAACTATACCTAAATTTGATCATGCAGATTGATATGAGATTTTCCTTGTCTTTTCCTATCTTTTCTATCTGTCCAGTCAACATGGCTATTCTGGACTAGAAAACTAAATTTTATATTACAAATATTTTCATATTTTTTCTAGGGCATGTTATTGAAACTGATGCTGGAGGAAGTATGCCAGAACAGGATTTAAGTGATGACAGACCAAGGGAGTTAATCCCTGATGAAGCTGATTTCCTGTTAGGATATGCTACTGTTCCCGGCTATGTTTCCTACAGAAGCAGATCACAGGGGAGCTGGTATATCAATAAGTTATCACAGAATCTGGATAAATATGCTTATCAGTAAGTTTAAGAATATGATTCAACTTAAAATGAATAACTTTTGTTGTCTTGGGCAATTGATGTATTGATTCAACTTAAATATATATTATTCAACATGTCTTCTTTTTGTCTTTAGATATTTTTTTAGAACTATATTATTGGAATATTTCCTAGTACATACTGTAGAAACATTACTATTAGTGGGGTGAAAATTTATGGTTTTATCACTCTAAACAATTTCATTGGTATATCAATAAGTTATCACAGAATCTGGATAAATATGCTTATCAGTAAGAATAGAAATATGATTCAACTTCAATTTAAGGACCTTTGTTGCTTTTGGGAAATTGATGCTAGATAGGTAACCACTGAAAATGATCAATACAAGATCTACAAAGAAAAATGACTATAAACAAAATCTACAAATTAGTAAACATAACTGATTGCAATGAACATGGTGAAGGTAAAAAGTAAAATCACAAAAATACTGAACTCCAAGGAAAATTCAATCGAAATGTCCCTAATCAAACGGCAAAATCAAATGACATCAAGCGAATGGACTACATAACTGTCATATTCCTGACTTGGTACAGGCATTTTCAAATGTAGGAAATGGTGGATTGAACCTGATTTAACTTAGATTTATGGATTTTTGTTGTCTTTTGGAAATTGATGATAGATAGGTAGTAACTGTAACCAGTGAAAAGGATGAATACAAAAATTACAAAAAATGACAATTGCAATTGTAAAAGCAGAAATTTTCGTGGGGGATTTGATTTCGTTTATTTCGTAGATAAGAATTATCCAGGGTACAACACTTGATCGTGCTCACTGTTACTATGAAATGCAATTATTGATTTTTCCAAACAGCGAAAGTTCAGATCAGTTTTATTAAGTATTGTCAATTATAAAGTGTCATTTATCATGTTTATATAATTGTTTTCTAAACTTAAAATCCACGAAAATTAATCCCCACAAACTTACTTTTGGACACAAAACCACGAAATTTTAACCCCACGAAAATTAATGTTTATACAGTAATATAATCTACAAAAATGAAAATGAAGTCTAAAAAAATGACAATAGATAAAATCTTCAAAAATGACAATAAATAAAATGTACAAAAAATGACGATAAATAAAATCTACAAAAATAATAATAAATAAAATGTGCAAAATTGACAATAAACATAAACTACAAAAATGACAATAAAGAAAATAGATATAAAATTAGCATATATGTCTTCCCTGGTGAGAAATTTAGGCTCTAAGGCAGACATGAAAGATTTTATTCAACAGGTTGTCGTATCTTCTACAGATATTTTTTTAGAATTATTTCATTGAAATTTTCCCCACATATTCCTTAATTCTCATATAGCTTTAACTTATCAAAATTCCTAAAAACTTATCTTATTTGTAGGCACGACTTGCTGAGTATTCTAATTAAAGTGAATGAGGAGGTTGGTAGAGCGACAGCAAACATTGACAATGGAGCATACAAACAGATACCTGCTCCTATGTTTACTCTGAGGAAAAGAATAATATTCCGATAAATTATATTTTTGCAAATACTGACAATAGTGCATGCAAACAGATTCTTGCACCTATGTTTGCTCTAATGAAAGAATCATCTTCCCATAAATCAAATTGTTGTAAACATTGAAAATGGGGTTTTCAAATACAGATTCTGGCACCTTTGTTAACACTGAAGAAATGGACCATTTTCCATTAAATAATATTTTGTTGAAGATATTGTTCATAATTTGTTGCATTATATTGATTTTTGATTGAAAGATATGTAAATTCAGTTGTCTAGCTGGCGAATGAATATTCAAAATGCAAATATTGAGATATATTACTTTATAAAATTGATTTAGATGTAGATTCAAAGAAATTGACGGAGATAATGTTGGGGTTGATCAATGTCTGATCAAGATTCTATCATAGTTTTAAATCTTTGGAACTAATCCTAGGGAGATATGTTATACGAGAAAGAATTACCAAGAGTGAGATAGGGGATGGGGCATGGTTATTCTCCATTACCGAAAAGAAAAAAACGTAATCTAGAGTTATTGAAAGAATAATTTATTCTTTCCTGGATCCTGATAAACTTATAATTTCCAGAGTCCCTTCAAGTTTATATCTTAAATTCCCACAAAAATAAATGCCTAATCCCAATGTCCCAAAAAAATGTTCATCTTTTCCTCTAGCAAGACATTCTTGTTCAATTATCATAGCTTATTGAATAATATATTTTTTTATAAATAATTATATGATGAACTACGTAGATTGTGATAATTCAGCTTTTAAAAAACTGAACAATTGCAGCTAGTTTATTATTTAATGAGGAAGTAATTTCTTATTTTTATACTTATTATATGTTTATGACATTGGCAATGCATTTCTAAAGAGTTTTATTTTAATGGTCAATACAGAATACAGATTTTCATTATTTACTTTAAATTCATAATTGATGGTATTTAAGCAAACTATTTCATTTGGAATAGTTGTAAGAGAATAATTGTTCATTGCCTGAAAATTATGAATTTCATTTGATACTGACTCAAAACAGAAACAGCCTTGCATTATACCATGTTTCTACCTATTCTTAATTCTTTGCATAAGAACATGAAGAATGAATACTCTGTTCATCAATTTTCTTCTTTTTAAAAATTGAATAATCAAAATATTATTTCATTAATCATGTCTATTAAAGCTTTATAAACATTTATGTTCATCTTTTTATCATGTAAAAGTTTGCGTTATCTCATTGTACTACATATATTTATTTATCTTTTTAAAGCATCCTTTTGATAGCGTGCATTTGATTTTGCAAATAATATTCATTATTGCTATTTTATTAATTTTTCCTTTGATCTTTTTTTGTGATAATTTTTCATATCATGCTATTCGCTTAAGATGGAAAATGATCACAAGGAACCAAGAGGCACGTGGCATTTCTAACGAAATTGACATGAAATTGACAATATCGTGATAAGTGAAATAGCGATAAACAGATTATCATTGGTAATCTCAACTCGATTACCTTTCTTGCTTTTGTCGCCCAGCTCAAGTGAGAAAATCAATTTCTTTGAGATGATCAACGATAGTCTATAATTATTTATGTTATCTATCACATGTTTGACGTCTAAAACACCGGCTTTGACCAGTGCTAATTGTATCTTTGCAAATTCAGTTAGATTTATGGATGAAAAATTAAAAATATATTATAAGAACAAGATTATTACTTTATTATTTGTACTTCATAATTTTCCAGAGCTGTCTCCCTTTTATGTACAGTGCAACCTGTCTTATCTGACACACAGGGGGACCACTAAAAAAATGAAAATGTCGGATTGAGCAGGGTGTTGTATACTCAGGTTTTGTCTGCAATGAAAGACATATTTTCGGACTATGAAAATGTGTCGGTTAGAGCAGGATGTTTGAAATACTCAGGTCTCGGATTAGACTGGTTACACTGTATGTATATATATATAACTGTGTATATTATACCAAAGGGCACTAGTAAACACATTTTATCTTTAAACTGTCATTTTGACCTCGACCGCAACAACATCTGCAGAGTCTGATCCTATGAACGTTGTCTTTTTTTGAGGTTTTTTTTCAAGATATTTTTGTTGATAATTCAATACTGTATAGATATTTGGCGGCTGGCAGTCAATCTTTTGATGTTTCATAGCTTTTTAGATAATACAGTATGTTTCTTAGCTTTGTATGCTGTTGTTTGTTTTTGTAGCGGTTTAGTGTTCAGTTGATTTCCCTCATATAGTTGATCTATTTCCATCCGCTTTGGTTTGTGACACAGTTATCGATTTGTAACTAATAGTCAGAGTTAATACAAAAGCCAGTGAATAGGTCTGAAATTGACTGAAATACTTCAATTGACTAAATAATCTATTGTTCATTTAATAAGGGCTATTCAGATCAGAATGACCGTTTCAGTTTAAATTGGTATACTAGTGCTGGTAGTTTATGGTTTTGTATGTGTACAATATTTTTTTTCTGATAATGATACATGGTTTTGAACTTTGATTCTTTAAATGTTCTCTATTTAATCACAGAAACCAAGATGAGAAATAATTTCAATTTTCACGCAAAATCGTTAAGGGTGTGGTGCTTTAATTAAAATTCCCTATCATGTTATACAATAACCCCTTGGAATGCCCATATTTTGTTTGCTTTTCATCTAGAGAGAGGATGGTTGATCTGCTGTAGATATGTTTGCAAACAGGTTTTATTTTAGGTAGACTAAGAACTTCTATTTCATATCGTTAAGCCACATCAGGACACAAACCGCTACAAAGGGAAGAAGAAAAAAGGACACAACCAGCAACTATAAATCAAAGAAAGATAATACTACACGTAAAACAAACATAAACGAGACCCACAACCAAAAATTGAACCACGTGATCCCATCAAAACACAAGGACATTCTCAGTTGATCCTTTAATTTCTTCTCTACTTTAAGGCTGTTGATTTACTTCTGTTTAAGTCCGTTGAGTAGTCGTAATCGATTTGGATTTGTAACTGTCGATTTACAAAATACACATAAGTGTACAGACTTTATTGTAGACATATATAGAAATCTACGAAAAGAATTCCCCCACAAATCATTCTTACTCATTCTAGACCATAAACGATTGGTTAATTAATTTAGAATGTTGAAATTCCCCGTTCTAAAAATATAAGATCGATCAACTTCGGGGAAATCGCAAACCATGTAATTATGCAAAACTCTGTTAATTTTTATATTATCACAACCTTCAGTTTTAATCCTTTACCATGTTTACGTTTATTATGTTTGGACATTGAAATTATCTTGTGATACGCAACTGATTTACTAGTAGATATACATGATAGAGGAAGATACATAATTAAATTTTACTCTGTATATTGTTGTTTAAGATTGGTTTTATATACACAATAATAGTGCTTTAATTTGACATATCAACGATATAAGGATGTGACTTAGAAACGGGGAAATGTCAAGTCCATGCATTATTATTGTCCTTATACTGCAATTTAGAAAGACAAAAAATCAATTGTTGTTTAATGTGTAAATGTTTTTTATTTGATTTAAATTATTGGAAAAATCACCCTTTAAAAAAGTCTCATACCGGTATCAGGCGGAGAAATATACAACGCAATGCAATTACTTTTTTGAATTTTGGATCCTCAATGCTCTTCAACTTTTCACTTGTTTGACTTTGTAAATATTTTGATATGAGCGTCACTGATGAGTCTTATGTAGACGAAACGCGCGTCTGGCGTACTAAATTATAATCCTGGTACCTTTGATAATTATTTACATTACCTGCAATGATCGATGGACTCAGTGGTGGATCAAGAAATTTTCATAAGTGGGGACCCACTGACTGACATAAGAGAGGGCCCGCTCCAGTCACGCTTCAGTGATTCCCTATATAAGCAACCAATTTTTTTCCCAAAAATGGGGGGCCCGGGCCCCTTGCCCCCCCCTAAATCCGCCTCTGATGGTGAACGATTTCGTTTGAGTATGGCCTATAATATCAACAACAAGCATAAAACATAATGATTTTATAGGTTTCAAACAAAAATATGTTTTTCCCCAAAAAATTGTAAAAGAAATAAAATTTAGTCATTCAATGCTTTGTTGTATACATAGGAAACAAGAACAGGTCGAAGAGGTCGACGTATGAATAATTAAATATAGTGTCGGCATCTGCATGCTATTTAAACATGTTAAATATTCATGAGGAAAAATAATATCGGGTCAGCTAGGTGACCGTATATATGCCGTAGAAATATACATTCAACGCATTTTGACTGCTCAAATAGAACGAGTGCAGTATAAACCAAAATAGAAGGACAACTATTTTATAGGAAAGCTACATATCAGTACATATTTGTTTAATGAAATAATATAATTTTTGTTGAAACACCGCTTTTGACATTATATATATAAATATTTAATAAAAATCCCATCTGATATAAATAGATCAAAGCAAATAGAGGTAAATAACGTTAGATTCGTATTTACTAACATAATTTATATGGTAAGTCAACTAATTCTAAAAATGATTAATATTTTGATACATATAAGTATTTATACCAATCAATTGTAGTCAAATCAAATTTTTCATAGAATTTTTATTTAGCGTTTAAGCCTTGTTCTTTACTACGCAGTTACACAATCTATAAATACAAATGTAGGTCACAAATGTTTAGAACCGTTTCTATCTCGCTAAAATTCTGATTTAGAAGTCGACTTATTGTTGGAGATTGTATGTTAACTTCTTGATTTTGTTTTGCTGTTTAATGTCTTATTGACGAATATTCGTATAATTTTTTAATACGAGGGATGACACGGGGTGATCATTCTAAAATCCCGCATATTTGTTTTTGAATTACCATTACCCTTTTTCCTCTTTTTTTTTGCCATATAACTTTATTAGTTTCCCATTTATATCCCTCACCAACTTGCCAATAGCGTGCATAACCATAATATTTTATCATATTGAAAAACAAATGTTGAAGGATCCAGATTTATTATAAATTATAACATGTATAAATATTCTTCTTCTTCTTCTTCTTCTTCTTCTTCTTCTTCTTCTTCTTCTTCTTCTTCTTCTTCTTCTTCTTCTTCTTCTTCTTCTTCTTCTTCTTCTTCTTCTTCTTCTTCTTCTAGACGGAGAATGAGACAGCAATTCTCCTGTTACTATTTAAAAATAAAACGTTCCGAATATATACAATTTAAAACTATGTATACTTGGCTGCTGTCTATGGTGTTGGTTTCTTTAGTGCACTATTGTTGGCTAGTGCACTCAGAGTTTCAGTTGTAGCTGTTGGAAGGTGGTTCCACTCTTATATAGTCCGTGGAAAGTATGAGCACTTATATACTCTCTGGTTTGCTGGTGGTTGATATAGGCGTTGTTTGCCTCTAGTACGCCAATCGGTTGGACGTGAGATGGAACTGGCATCAATGTCCACTAGCTCATGCTGGATCTTGTAAAGCATGACGAGTCGATGGTTACTTCGTCTGTTAGCTAGTGGTTCCAATCCTAGTGTCTTGACCATAGATGGCACACATCCAAGTGTTTTATCAGTGTAGTTGTTTGTTACAAACCTGGCGGCCCTCCTTTGCACTTGTTCTAAACGGTTTATGTCCTCAGTGGTATGTGGGTCCTATGCCGCACTAGCATATTCTAGTTTTGGTCTGACCAGAGAGTATAGGCTGCATTTATTATATTCTTCGGTATACTTATCTTAAAAAGATGTTCATAGAAACTCTATATCAATATATAAGGTATATATATACGTTACACATATTCCATTATAATCTTAACATATTTTTTTTTCACACATATACACATGTAAACTGCAATCCCCTTCAATGTATCTGTAATATATACCCATATTCCCTTAACATATAACACTAACTCCCCTGACATTCATCTCGCATATATAGCCCTATTTCCCTAACATATACCACCTTTTCCTCAAACATATACCTCACACACATACCCCTATTCCTTTAATTAATATGCTCACATCTTAACATATACCACGAGTATATACCATCTATTCCCTTAGAATATGTCTCACAAGTGAAACACCATTCGCCATAAACTGCATACATATATACATATAATTCATAATCATAACCTTTACTTCTCACAAATACCCCGTACCTCTAACATACATCATACACATATACACCCATTCACGTAATATATTTGCCTGTTCCAAGTCAGGAATATGATGTGTTTTCAATTCGTTTTACATGTGTGAGATATTTATTTTACCTTTTGATATATATATACAATTATATATTTATCATATATTTAGTACAACATACAGCAATTTTGTACATCTAATAAAGGTTCTTTTTTTCCAGTCTGTATCACCTACCCTGTATCGTATACCCCGTATCGGATAGCTAAACCCGTATCGCATACCCCGTATCGCATAGCAAAATCCGTATCTTATACCTGGCGCGACGTCATAATTGCTGCATTTCCAGGCTTAAGGTAAATAAAGATTTCTATTAAAAAAAAGTCCTATCATTTAACTAAAATCGAAATATCTGAAGTTTTATTGTTTATTTGGTCATAATTTTCGCGAAGCTTGTAAAGGCCCTATGGATGATACTGGTATCTCGGGATGATATGGCATATGATACAGATTTTGCCATGCATTATTCTCCATGTATCACAATGTTGTACCTTTTACCATATCTCAAACATAATCCTTGCATTTGAATTGTTTTCATATCATACACCTCACAGATATACTCTGTACCTCAAACATCATGAACATGCACATACCTCAGCGATAAACTCCGCTCCTCAAACATCATGAACATGCTTATACCGCACACACACAGGTAGCAGTTCTGTAAAAATAGACAATGCAATTTCCCATAGGAACTCCTGTTACGAATAAAACTGTACCATTTGTACTATGAAGTTTCGGTAAAACATATGTCCTAGAATTGAAAGCTCGCACACTACTTTTTATTTCAAATGTAAGAAATAGCGCTATGCGTCATATTTTCAAAATTTATATTCACTGAACCTCTTAGAGCTAAAACTTCTACTTAACTTTGGGTCTTTCGCAGATTTCAATTGTTCCGCTTCTAATGTGTATTTATACTGGTTAAAATTGAGAATGGAAATGGGAAATGTATCAAACCCTACCATTGAAAAAACAACAGCAGAAGGTCACCACAACAGGTCTTTAATGTAACGAGAAATTCCCGCACCCGGAGGCGTCCTTCAGCTGGCCCCTAAACAAATACATACTAGTTCAGTGATAATGAACGCCATACTAATTTACAAATTGTACACAAGAAACTAAAATAGAATAATACAAGACTAACAAAGACCAGAGGCTCCTGACTTGGGAGAGGCGCAAAAATGCGGCGGGGTTATATTCCCAAATTATGTCTGTACAAAATGAAACATAGAAATCATTTGTTATTCGTTGAACATTTGATTTCATGGTTCACATGTAGCCACGAAATCCACGAATTAATATCCCACAAATAATAATTCATCCACAGTAGATTTTGCATATGGACAGTGTAACTGTGTAAAAAGAAATTTTAAGGCAATTGTACCAAATTAATCAGCGCTTTATTTTTTAATAATTTTTTAAATAATTGAACATGTACTCAAAATGTTTTGCTTTAATTGATTATTCTTATTTATCGAGTGATAGTTGTTTTTATAATATATATATAAAAAACACAAAAAACCCGTATACGGTAAGTTTTTAGAGGAAACACATCTCCTAAAACTACATATATGAATTAAAAAATTAAAAGACGAAGTTATAATTGATATTGTCTGTCAGCAGTTTAAATGACCTAGTAAATTCTATGTCGTTCTATAAATAGTAGTTTTAAATATTTGACTTATGACTTTGTGTGCGTCATACGTATAGACTTTATTTATAGAATAGATTTCGCCGAAATTAATAGAAATTCCAGTAAGTACTGGACTTCTTTATTGTTTTATCGAAAGCCTGGCACCTTTGATTGTGACTAGTTTCAAAAGATTGTTGTGTGTTATATTAATGTATTTACATGCATTTATTTACTTTCTTATGAAAATGGAAAATAAATGGAAAAAAATGAAAATTTGATGCATATGGATTAGGGTGTGGATAGGGCCCATATAAAAATGTAATAAAAGGCAAACAAAAAATAGAATAGAGATAAAAATACAGCCCCCAATAAAATAGAGAATAATTGGGTGGTAAAAAATAAAGAATATAGAATTACACTGCAGTACTTTCAATTTTTAGGTCGACTGCAACCATGTAGACCGAGGTCCTTATCGATTTAAAGAGCCGTCCAGGAGATGGGCTGTATAAGCGATGAAACGATGCGGTTATTAGATGTATGTGAAGAGCTGGATAGTCATGATATTGCATCGTTCAAATATTTATGTCAAGATGACATAGATATAGGAAGATGTGGTGTGAGTGCCAATGAGACAACTCTCCAAAGGTTGGAAACAAGCCACGAAACAACGGACATATTCCTGCTACTTCAACATAAGGAGTTTTTAGTAGAATATGTGGGTCAACGCTTGTTCCTAATGGATAGACCTTGCTTAGTAAAAAAAACTTGGGCTAGATCTAGAAACAGTTAAGAGGGCAGTAGGTGATGATACCACTAGCACCATAACACAATACAGGTAAGAACTGATCTGGATAAATACTTCTCATATATATTAATGATAAATGATGGATTGTCCACTTATTACTTTTTACCTTCTAGGAAGGCGTTGTTCAACGTTGCACAAGACCTGTCAATGGAAGATGTTACAGCAATGATACAGAAATCAAAAGACTGTTTGACGAATTTTTCTCCCGCTGTTCGTCAAATAGAAAAGATAGGGAAAAGTGGGAAAATATTTGAATTCCTCAACATCATTCAAGAGAAAAAACATATCACATCAAACAACGTTTCATTTTTGTACCAACTACTATACGACATTAACCGGGGAGAATTGGTACATTTCTTGGAACCCATTAAAGGTAGGTCCTTATATATCATTATTTATTCTAATAGTATTGATAACAGAAATCAATTTCATCTTGTTTTTAGTAAACCTTCATTTACGTTCCTGCTGTATTGTGTCGATAGTTATACACACCAATTTCTAAAAATGGTAACGCAATAACAGAGTTTGTTTTTCTGACATCAGAAATGATTGAACCTTTTACAAAAAGATCAGTTTATGTACTACGTTTACTTGATGACAAATGATAAATGATATGAAAATATTACACGTAGAATAAACTCGATTTCATAGAAATGTCGTTTTAGATTATTTTTAAAAGGTAGAAACATATTATTACTGCAGATTTATACTACTAAAATATGTTTCAATTGTATTGTAAAAGATTGAAAAAAATCCTTATCCAAACGACTAGAAAATTTTACGTGTTTTATACAACCGCATTAATTTGTGTAGTCGTATATTGGAGTCACGTCGTCGACCGCGTCATCCGAAGACAGTTGGATTCCGAAAAATAGCGTCAGTAAAAATAGATAGAAATGTATGAAATTTAAACACAAGGTTTATAATCCTAAAAGGAAGGCTGGGATTGATTTAAGGGGTAATGATCCCAACAGTGTAGGAATAAGGATAACAAAGGGGCCTAAATAAGTTTTTTTTTAGTTTCCAGAATATAAATTGTGTTTAAGTGTACGGATCTCTCTGAAATTATTCCACAAGTTTCCGTACAACCAAGGGATTGTTTTGATTGCCATGTGATTAGGGACTTTCCGATTAAATTTTCCTTGGGGTTAATTTTTTGTTCATTTTACCTTTTCTGGTGTTGTCTTAAACCATTTAGGAATAAGGGGCACAAAAGGGGAAAACAAGGGTTTCATTGTTTATAAGACATTTAAATTAGGATTATGTGACCATATCTTAAGGGAAAAAAAATATGTTTGGAAAAAGGAAAAGGGGAGGTAAAAAAATTGGGGGGGGGGGGGGGAGGGGTCGGTTAAATAAAAAAAATTGATGGGGACAAATATATTTTTTTTCTCCAAAAAAAATGCATGGTGAGGCGTTTGGAAAAAGATTTTTTATTGAGTCAATACCCAACATCATAGTGTATAGCACAAAAGGAAAAAAAAATCGAAAATAAATTCAAACCAAACCATCTATTCTAAGTTCTTTGACTACAGTTATTTTGTGTCAGAAGCCTACTATGTGTCGAATATTTAATTACAATCCAAATTCAGAAATTATTGAAGGCCGTACATTGACCTATAATGGTATACTTTTATAAATTGTTATTTGGATGGAGAGTTGTCTCATTGGCACTCACACCACATCTTCCTATATCTATATATCAAGCGCAAATATTCAGTCCATTTTAGCCCCAATTGTTCAAGGTTGGATCATCTCTGCGGTCGTATTGAGCTGCGCTCAGCGAAGCAATTTAATTTGAGTTTGCAGTTTAAAATAATGTAAGCAAAATATATACAGATTCGCGACCAGCGATTAAAAGTTCCTTAACATTGACCTCAACAAAAATGTGTATTCATTTTTTTTGTAGGTTATGAATCAAATGGCTTTTATCCTTTTGACCAGAGCTACTCAGGTGAGAATATTATTTCAAGATTTTTAAACTTAGCGAGTTTTTCTATCAATTAAGTGCATTATTTCCATTGATAAGCAATGCCTAATATTTCCTTTATTTCGTTGGCAATATTATTAGATCTTTTTATCGGACCACAGGTGAATTATCACGTTGTGATTGGTTTAACGCCGTCACGTGGTGACCCCCTATGAGACCGTAGGGGGTTAGTAGGTTTCATAGGGGGTTCATGACGCGTCAATGGCGACGTCATCTATTAATGGTGTTGCGTTTCATTGTTTATTTTACAACAAAACAACGCAGAAAAAGTCCAGCGTCCGATAAATTCGTTATACGGTTAACTACTGACCCCCTACGGATCCATAGAGGGTGAATAAAATTCATAGGGGACTCGGCCTCCGGCCTCACCCCCTATGGATTTTACTAACCCCCTATGGCTCCGTATGGGGTCAGTAGCGAACCATATAACTTATATTATGTGAATAGGAGGTAAATGTAGCTTACCAATGTTCAAATCTCAATACTCAATAAGAACATATACATCAGTTAAAAGATAAATTGAGTAAATCACCTGTACATGATCAACGATATAGATTTATCGGACCACATATGAATTATAACGTTGTGATTGGTTAAACGCCGTCACATGGTGACCCCCTATGAGACCATAGGGGGTAAGTAAGTTTCACATGGGGTTCATGACGCGTTAATGGCGACGTCATCTATTAATGTTGTTGTGTTTCATTGTTTATTTTTCAACAAAACGCCACAGAAAAGTCCAGCGTCAGATAAATTCGTTATACGGTTAACTACTGACCCCCTACGGATCCATAGAGGGTGAATAAAATTCGTAGGAGATTCGGCCTCTGTCCTCATTACTATGGATTTTACTAACCCTCTATGGATCCGTAGGAGGTCAGTAGCTGACCATATAACTTATAATGTCGTTTGGTGCTCAATGCTCTTCGTACTTTTTTTGGTTTTTTTTTTTTTTTTTTTTTTTTTTTTAACTTTATTGGATTCGAGCGTCACTGGTGAGTCTTTTGAAGTCGAAACGCGCGGCTGGCGTAAATACTAAATTTAGTCCTGGTATCTATGATGAGTTTATTTGGTACATGCTTTTGGGAAATTTCTATAAGTTTGATTAATGTTTGTATCATCCCTTTTGCAGAGCTATTAAAACAAATATTTTTTAATTTCTCGTCGACTTGCTTTGCATGCATTACCCGCCTTTCAAATCCAGATTCACTTCAAAAAGGCAAAATTGTTAATAGGAAACCATCGTTAAATAAACAGATCAGAAGAATTGTTCTTGTATTTATAGACCTTAAGATCCCGAAAACATGCTGAAAGTGATTCGACAAAAAAATACATTGTATTCGTTTGTGATTTTTGTCAATTGGAGCATTTATTTATTACATAACTCTGCTCAAGCGTATATGACTTTTTTTTCTCAATTTTGGTTATGCCTCATTTATCATGTTTGCGAGTTTGAAGAGGGCATATCCTAACCTAAACGGAAAAAGAACACGAAAAAATGCTGAAACGAATTTGCAGGAAAGCTTGCACTATCTGTAAACTTCAGATTCATAAATATTGATAGATTTGTTCATGCAATTGTAATTGATAGATGGAGATCTAAAATAAGTTATTTACTTTTAATTGTGCAGCTATAATTATTTTCTCTATAACATGAATCCTCATCTACTGAACTAACTTTGTATTATGTTTTCATACACTAACTTTATTTGTTACCATATAAAAAAGCTCAGAATATTGTTTGATGCTCTTTAACTTCGTCCTTTATTTGGCCTTTTTAACATTTTTTTATTCGAGCGTCATTGATTAGTCAGTTGTAGACGAAACGAGCGTCTGGTGCAAATTGCACGTTTCAATGCGGGTTTCTATGATCAGTTTAGATTCTAGTGAACAGCAGTTAGATGATAAGAAATGTCAATACAGAGATCGAAATTTGTAAAGTTATACATTTGAATTATTTATCCATGATTATGACAAGTGAACGCACAATTTCTTTTTAAGGAAAATGTGTTATAATTAACAACTGCAAGTTTGAAAATGACCTTTTAGAGAGAATAGGTTCCAATCTCGATGCCGGTGAGTACAGTTTTTCATTTTAATACGATTTTTTTTCTCTCTAGTTTTTGGTATAACCTGTAGGCTGTCGTTTGTTGATGTCGTCCATCGTCCGCCATGTTTTACAAATATCATCTCTGAAACTGCTGTACCAAATTTGATTTAATTTACCCACAGTTATCAATGGGGTATTTAGTTTTTAAAAAGTGTGTCTGATGATCCTGCCTAGTCGACATGGCTAATTATAGAAAAAGGGGTAACCGGTATAAAAAAAAATTAGACAATTATTGTTCTATAAGATCCAAACATTCTCTTTATAAGACTGCTATTTCTTTTTGAAGTCGTGTAATGGTATGACGTTATAGAAAGGTATTTGGTTTTCAGATAATAACTTGAGTTTAAGTGTTTGTATCTCTATTAAATTATATAACGAGGTTTCGTATCACGAAATGAAGGTTCGAATTGATTTTGAGTGTTATGGTCCCCCCCCCCCCCCCCCCGAAAAATAAGTCTAGGATTTCCTGGTTTCTGGAACATAACTTGAATATTAGTCTATGTGTCTCTTTGAAATTGTAGCCAAAAGTTTCCATACAAAAAAGAAAGATTTGGGTTGACTACAATGCTTTACTACAAAGTTGTATACATTGCTTATATTTCTTGACAAATGTCGTGAATTGTTTTGTCCTTATATGCTGAATCTAACGTGTGTTTGGATTTTATATTTAAGTCCACTTTGTGGTTGATCTCGGTAACAGAATATATGTAAACCGAGATGATTTTAATATTGAAATACGTCATCAGTGTCTGAGCAGAAAGTCAATAAGCTAGGGGTATGTCATAGAACGTCAGGTCTTTTTTCTATAAACAATTATAAGATCAAATCACAAATAAAACACGACTGTCTTGAAGTGTAGATTCTGGATACTGTTGTTGTTTATCATCTGAATAACATGGTAAAGTCTTCTTTTATTTGTCTTTATGAATATTAATTTTACTGTTTAGTCTATATTTTGGTGATATCTATTGTACATGGCTCTGAACTTATACATCCCGTCATTGTGTTATTATGCTATTGACTTTTTTACATTCTTGTGTTTCGATTTCTCTAAATTAAATGTGCTTTGTCTATGTGTTTTTTGTGTTTCTAAGTTAAATATTTGTTTGTTCTCGTAGTGATTAAGTTTATAACACAACGTTGACTGCTGTACCCCTACCTTTGACTTGTTTACCTAGCTATTATGTCTGATGTTTTGTCTACACATCGTAGTCAATATAATTGAATCTTATGCAACTGTCATTCTAGTGAGATTTTTAGCTAGCTATATAGTTATAAAATCAGCTTCAATCCACCGTTTTCTACATACGAAAATGCCTGCACCAGGTCAGGAAATGAAATTTTTATTAAGGTTCCAATCCAAAATTAAACTTTTTTTCATCAAACAATAACTGATTGTGTTCTTTAATATGTCGAGTCTAACCGTGAATTTAGATTCTTGATTTTGGGTTCAATTACTATGTTTTTAGATTTTTTTAATTTTCTTCCCATATTTTAAGGTGCTGTGCAAGTAAATTCGTCACAACTGAAATTCAGAGCTAAATCGAGCTTGAGTGTAGTGTTCATATTTGTCCTTACTGTTCAGGGATCAACCTCTGCAGTCGTATTTTTTCGCATCCCAACATTTGACTTTTGATTTCATTATTTCGTTGATTCTACGAATGAAACTTTTTCAGATGAACTCTTAAAAACCTTTAGACAGTTAAATTACAAAATAGAGAGACACGAAGATCTCAAATCTCATCAAATACTCGAGGTTGCTGACACCCTATCAAAGCAAGATCACAGTAGATACAGTTCTGTGGTAGTTTGTATTCTTTCCCATGGAGGTCTCCGGTCTGTATATGGTGTTGATGGATTCCCAGTACCAGTAAGAAATCTTACTGAAAAGTTTACAGGGTCAAATTGTAAAAGTTTAGCCGGAAAACCAAAGCTGTTCTTTGTGCAAGCTTGTCAGGGAAGCAAGGAGCAAATTGTTCAACGTAAGTAAATTCCATACAACTTCGATGAAATATAATATAAAAAGGTAGATGTGGTATGATTGGCAATGAGACAACTATCCACAAAAGACCAACAAAAAGTAAAGAAAAACAATTCCTTAAATACAATCCTATGCTGGTAGCAATGTCTGTATTTCTAACGTAACGCTAACACTATGATCGGTCTTCTCGAAATATATCCTGACTTATCTTATTTTATTTTAAACATTTTTTTCATTATTTTTTTCCCAATCTTTTAATGAACCAATACGTGTAGGATTTTTTTACATTTTAGAGATCCGGCTTGAAATTTGCGGGGTTTGTTAAGTTTAAGTTTCAATAAAAGAGGAGCGAAAGATACAAGTGAACTCAAACTCACAAACAAAACCCTAAAGAATAATGACAACGCCATGGCTTAAAAATAAAAAATAAAAAAAAAACAAGACAAATAATGAAACAAACGACACATCACAGAAAAAAATGGGGATGATATCAGGTGCTCCCGTCGTGTTGCTAATGTTATTACAAACCTGGTAAATAGTCTAATTTGGTAGGTCCATTAGTATGGGATAGGGAAGTTGATTGTAATAACTAAATAAGAAACATATCCAATATCATCTGTGAAACGGTTATTTCATTACGGTCAACCTATTAAACTGGTCTGGCATACTTAATTGCAATTCTACTGTTCATGAGTAATTAATTGAAAAAAAAGTAATTTATTGAAAAAAAAGTAGTTTATTGAAAAATATCTGTAAGTAATTGAAATGTGATTAACAACTTAAGCATATTGAGCATATGCTAAAGTAATTATACACATTTCAATAACGTACGGGCTTTTTTTTATCTTTCAAATAAAAAAATTATTTTTAAAACGAAAACTTTTTTTTCTTTTCTTTAGTGATTCATGTAAAATGAAAATTTTAATGGTATTTCTTTTATGAAAGTAACGCCATGACAAGTTATAGATCAAGTAAGAATTTTTTTCCATTACAAACAAAAGGTAACCGGTAGGGGACAATTTATTGCCATGCAATACTCACAGAATACTTGTTACAGTTTTATTTACCTCAGGTCTGTAAAAATAAAAACGAATACATCATATATTTTGTGTAGGCAGAATAGCTAAAAGACCAGTAGCGAGAGCTCTAAATGATGTCATACGTGTAGAAACAGACGAAGATGATACTGTTGAAGATGTCATTCCTGACGAAAGCGATTTCTTATTAGCGTTTTCCACAGCGCCAGGGTGTTCTTCATACAGAGATCCTAATAATGGGTCGTATTTCATACAGGCCTTATGTGACCAGATCCAAAAAGATTGTATGAGGTAAACATTTGCAATGCTTGTTTCTTTAAAAGACGTCATTTAATTATAATTTGAATTGTTTGTCTTTTTGTTAAACTTTTTTTTTGGCTTTTTGTTAAGAAGTTCATCTTGTCTAGGTAACGATGATACGTTCGAAAGTTCTATGAGTACTAAGCTTTATATATAGTTTATTTGATGGATTTTATGTCGCTCTGATAAATCTTCGTACATTTAACATTTACCCCTTTTTTTCTTTTGACGAAAAAAAACTTTTTGCTTATTTCATCTTTATTTATATCTTTGTTAATATCCTTCTTTTAAAATCTTTCTTTTAAAATCCCCCCTTTAACGTCTTTCTTTTGAAATCCTCCTTTTACAATCTTCATTTTGAAATCTTCCTTTATATCATTATTTATGTCTATATTTTGATCTATGTTTTAATTATTATGTTTATCATTATTTTTTATCTTTGTTTATGTCTTTTAGGAACCATTTGCTAGATATACTTACAGATGTCAACAAAAGAGTAAGCAAGTACGATATACCCATTGAAGACAACCAGACAGTCAAAACGGCACCTTCATATTATACGTCTCTCACACATAAACTTCATTTCTTTCCAGTAAATTCACGATAAATTGTTAAAAAAAGATGAAAACAACACTTTTATGATGAGTCTGAAGGACAATCTGGATTTAGATATAAAAGCAGCCTTATGAGTCCAATACTTGAACGTCAGGTATGTGAAAGAATTGAAAAAGTTGAAAAGCCAAAGGAACGAAGAACTATGGTTTATCATGAGGGAGTTTGAACACTTTTAAACATATATTTTGTAAAATAACTTATTAATAATTAGAATTAACCGTAAAACACGATAATGCCAAACTATATGCAGTGTTAAATTGTGAAATTAGGTTTTAACATTAATAGAAATAATACCGGAAAGAAAAAAATTGTCAAAATAAAATTTGATAAAGCGACGACAACTATGTCATTGTCTTTGTTTTGATATTTATTGAAAAAACATATAGATATATTATCAATTCATTCAAAAGTTCTTTACAAACTTAACTGTTTCTTAAAAGGTAAAATAAATAGTTAGCTCTAACATAATACGACAAACAATAGTCTTCTTTATTATAATCGATAGCGTACATTACTTGTACTTAGGGGTTGGTTAAAAATTATTGTACGTTTTCATATAGAATATTTATACTTCCAAACATACATTGTATTAACTAAAGAGATAATTTTATTTGAACTTTTGATTTTGCAATTTGATATAGAACGTTCTGTTTTGAATTTTCTTTCGTTTTTTTTTACCTTTGGCTTGCATTAGAGAAAAAAAATGTTTTCTAAAGATACAAGGAAATTCAACTATATTTATTTCTTTAAAAAGGTTAATGTGACGTTTTGCATTTGGTTAGGTCCCTAGTTAATTTTCCTTTGCAACTATGTTTTTATTTATTAATATCATGTTTTTTGTTGAAACATATCAGTTAATGACTAAGTATTTGTCATTAAAGACTAAATGGCATCATAGAAAAACTTTACCTCTAAGCACATTCTGGATACACTCATATATTGATGGCATCATTTTAGATAATAACGATTATTAATTTTACAGGATACATTTTTAGAATTGTTGTAATCGTGTTAATATACATAGGTGTACATTGTATACGTTCAACCTAACATTCTATAACCATTATATAATTTCATAACAACTATTTCATAGAAGTTTTTATTTACATAGCAAATCCACAAGATAGACGGCAGCTTTTTTTTTTTAATGTTTTACAAAATTCATATGGACATGATGGAGTTTATCTATTATAATCAGAAACATCAAAGTTAAAAAATCCCTGAATTCAGAGCACTTGCTCTATATGAGAACAATGGACGTATACTGATTACAATTGGTTGTAAGTGGTATGTCCCTTCAATTAAGTTTTACCAAATCTTTTTCTGTTTTCTTTAATTCAGATAAGTAGCAATAAGGTTTTTCTTTTTTTCAGATAACAATTAGCATATTTAAGTAATGGACAGTAAGTAATTCATCGGCTGTTCACTGTTTTTATTGAAAATGTATTCGAATGTTACAAATTTTGAACTTTCAATAAAA
Organism: Mytilus galloprovincialis; assembly: GCF_965363235.1. Lineage (NCBI taxonomy): Eukaryota > Metazoa > Mollusca > Bivalvia > Mytilida > Mytilidae > Mytilus > Mytilus galloprovincialis. Next base: position 58,783,651 of record NC_134851.1, on the reverse strand, counting down.
ATTTAAGAATTTATTTCAGGATGTATTTGTTAATTATTGTCCAATGAAATATATTGTATTGTCGAAATATATACATCTGTCTTTTTACAGACGTTTGAAATTATAACAAAAGGAACATCCTTTCAAATGTCATATTTATTGTTTTTAAAAACATTTTGTTAATACTCATACGGTTTCATCTAAAATGTCTTTTGAAATAACTGTATAAGAAATGTTTCAGTATAATTTTATTCTCTATATTATGCAAATTCAATTCTGTTTTGTTTAATTTTTGCAACCTTAGGTAAGTATAATTTGTTTTTATGCATCAAAATTTTGTTTGTTCAATATTTTTTTTAACAAAATTATGTGAGGAGAATATGTTTTTATTCACCAAAATTATAAAGTAAGTACATTATGTTTTTTTTCTTCACCAAAATTATGTTAGTGTGAAATGTTTTATTCAACAAAAATCGGCAGCTAAAGGTAAACTTGTGTTTTACTCTTCATAAGGATGCAAGCATAACAAAAAAATCCAAAGGTTTATATTACTTGTGTCGTGTTTTGTCGACCAAAGTAATAATGCTCTTTTGTGTAAATATGCATATATGAAGATAAGTTTGATCATTCACGACTTTTGTTGGTATTCCTGTCTACTAGATTGACACGTAAAGTAAATTGTGTATTGATAGATATACAAAACATGTTATGAAGATGTGCTATCATTCCTAAAGAAAAGGGCTATTGGTGTTGAGATTTCAAGTAAATTACAATTTTTTGATAATACAATTGTTTGCACCAATGATGTGTTGATTTTAAGTAATATTTATTGGACCTATCAATTTTCTGTACATGAAATTTTGCTTGATGAAATACGGTATGGAGAACAATGCGATAAGATCGATATGTCGTTTCAGGAATACAAATTATTATAGTATTACTATTTCAAAAATGATGGAACAAGCATTAAGTAAGGTTGGGAATCAATGAACATAATATACACGTGTGAATTTTTAATTCTTTTTACAGTTTTTACAAACTTTACTAGTTTTTTAGAATAACAATGTATAATGCATAATTCCAGCATATTTGTACAAGGAAATGCAATTGAAAAAATTGAAACTCTTCAATTGGCTGATTATTATAGTTGTTCGTTTATTCATCTTTAAGAAACAGACCAACAATCTACAACATCTTGAATTTATTTTTCAAAAGAAAAGGAGACAATTTTGTAAATATTTCTGATAATTTATCTTTGGAATGTAGCTGATTATGTCTAACAAGTAAGATATGCACATGATTACAGATTTATCAATACCAATAGTATTTATGATCTTTATGACCATATTGTATGCCTTTGTGGATTAAAAAATGCGAACAATCATTTATGTATACAGTTAAAAGAAATGCTAACTTTTAACGTGAGAAATATAACGTGACTATATTAAAAAATGTAGTCAAATGCGAACATGAGTTTGCTTACAGTATTTAGTCTGTTTTATCGCCTTGACGTAGTCAAAAAACGAGACATAGATATGGTATTTCCGGCGTCGTCAGATATATATGTATTGGTAGTGATTATGTGATAGATTATAGTGAACCACAAGTTGAAGGTCGATGATATTTTGTAGTCCTTTGTATAAGCATTGGCTTCTCTCATTTCCATGGAGATTATTTGGCCTGCCTCGTTAGTTTTGGGCTACTGATTTTTATTTTTTTATTTAGTTTACATGTATAAGTTTGTTATAAGGTTAGTTTATAGGGAACCACTGATGGGGGTCTATGATATTTGATATGCTGCTGTATAAACATCTGATAATCTAATTATCTTGGAGATTATTATGCACCGCGCTCTTATACATGGTCTGTTGACTTAACAAATGTGTTGAGTTTACATGTATAAGTTTGTGATTAGGTCAGATATAGGGGAACCATTAGTAGTAGGCCAATGCTATTTGATTTTCAGTTGCATAAGCAATATGATATCTTCTGTTTATAGATTATATTTGGCCCCGCTCCTTTAGTCATGGTTTATTAAATTTGAATCTTTTGCTTATAAAAAAGAAGATGTGGTATGATTGCCAATGAGACACCTGTCCACAAGAGACCAATATGACACAGACATTAACTACTCTAGGTCAAAGTCAGGCCTCCAACAATGAGCAAAGCCCATACCACATTGTCAGCTATAAAAGGCCCCGATAAGACAATATAAAACAATTCAAACGAGAAAACTAACGGCCTCATTTATATAAAATAAAATGAACGACAAATAACATGTAACTCATACAAAAACGACAACCACTGAATTATAGGCTCCTGACTTGGGAAAGGCACATACCTACATAATTTATCCCCTACGGATCATCATCATCAACATCATGATCATCGACTTTGAAACTTTTCCATAGTTTACACGGTTTACAAGTTAATGTTTGTGTTAAGGTTTTTTAAACGACCGCAAAATTTGAAAAAAAATTCGTCGTATATTGCTATCACGTTGGCGTCGTCGTCTGCGTCGTCGTCGTCGTCGTCGTCCGAATACTTTTAGTTTTCGCACTCTAACTTTAGTAAAAGTGAATTAAATCTATGAAATTTTAATACAAGGTTTATGACCACAAAAGGAAGGGTGGTATTGGTTTGGAGAGTTTTGGTCCCTACATTTTAGGAATTAGGGGCCAAAAAGGGCCCAAATAAGCATTTTCTTGGTTTTCGCACTATAACTTTAGTTTAAGTTAATAGAAATCTATGAAATTTTGACACAAGGTTTATGACCACAAAAGAAAGGTTGGGATTGATTTTGGGAGTTTTGGTTTCAACAGTTTAGGAATGAGGGGCCAAAAAAGGGCCCAAATAAGCATTATTCTTGGTTTTCTCACAATAACTTTAGTTCAAGTATACAGAAATCAATGAAATTTTGACACAATGTTTATGACCACAAAAGGAAAGTTTGTATAGATTTTGGGAGTTTAGGTCCCAACAGTGTAGGAATTAGGGGCCAAAAAGGGACCCAAATAAGCATTTTTCTTGGTTTTCGCACCATAACTTTAGTATAAGTAAATAGAAATCTATGAAATTTAAACACAAGGTTCATGACCATAAAAGGAAGGTTGGTATTGATTTTGGGAGTTTTGGTCCCGACAGTTTAGGAATAAGGGGCCCAAAGGGTCCAAAATTAAACTATGTTTGATTTCATCAAAATTGAATAATTGGGGTTCTTTGATATGCCGAATCTAACTGTGTATGTAGATTCTTAACTTTTGCTCCCGTTTTCAAATTGGTCTACATTAAGGTCCAAAGGGTCCAAAATTAAACTTAGTTTGATTTTGACAAAAAATGAATCGGTTTGGGTTCTTTGATATGCTGAATCTAAAAATGTACTTAGATTCTTTATTATTGGCCCAGTTTTCAAGTTGGTCCAAATCGGGGTCCAAAATTAAACTTTGTTTGATTTCATCAAAAATTGAATGAATGGGGTTCTTTGATATGCCAAATCCAACTGTGTATGTAGATTCTTAATTTTTGGTCCTGTTTTCAAATTGGTCTACATTAAAGTTCAAAGGGTCCAAAATTAAACTTAGTTTGATTTTAACAAAAATTGAAATCTTGGGGTTTTTTGATATGCTGAATCCAAACATGTACTTAGATTTTTGATTATGGGCCCAGTTTTCAAGTTGGTCCAAATCAGGATCTTAAATTATTATATTAAGTATTGTGCAATAGCAAGTCTTTTCAATTGCACAGTATTGTGCAATGGCAAGAAATATCTAATTGCTCAATTTTGTGAAATAGCAATTTTTTTTAATTAGAGTTATCTTTCTTTGTCCAGAATAGTAAGCAAGAAATATCTAATTGCCCAATATTGTGCAATAGCAAGATTTTTTTTTGATTGGAGTTATCTTTCTTTGTCCAGAATCAACTTAAATCTTTGTTATATACAATATACAATTATGTATATTCACTTTTTACTACCAACTGATAAATTAAAATAATCTTTACCATTCAGTGATAACAAGCAGTTTTTTTTACATCTTAATATTTTATGATGTATTTAAATGAGTAGTTATTGTTGCAAACTCCATTAGAAATTTTAATTGAGATTAGTTTTGGAATAAGGGAAAGGGGGATGTGATAAAAAAAATTGGGTTCAATTTTTCTCATTTGAAATTTCATAAATAAAAAGAAAATTTCTTCAAACATTTTTTTTGAGAGGATTAATATTCAACAGCATAGTGAATTGCTCTAAGCGAAAACAAAAAAATTAAGTTCATTAGAATACATTCATTCTGTGTCAGAAACCTATGCTGTGTCAACTATTTAATTACAATCCAAATTTAGAGCTGAATCCAGCTTGAATGTTGTGTCCATACTTGCCCCAACCGTTCAGGGTTCAACCTCTGCGGTCGTATAAAGCTACGCCCTGCGGAGCATCTGGTTTGAACATGTGTTAAAGGGTACAACTAATAATAAGTCAATGGTACTTGGTATTTAGTTGTATTAGCATTGGCACATCTCATTTTCATGTTGTTTATCCATTTACCTTCATCAATTGTTCATCGACTTTGACTACTTGCGTTACGTAAATGTTAAAATATTGCTATTCTTATTTCAACATTTGCATTATAAAATTTGTAAAAAGGCGAGTGATATCTATGTGATATCTGTTGATGTTTGAATTATACTAAATAGAAAAAATTACATTGATGGAATAAAAAAAAGATCATATCTTTGTATTCTTTTTATATTTTATTACTAGTATCCGTATTGATTCATAAAGGAGAAGTCTTTTAATACTTATCAAAGGTACCAGGATTATAACTTAATACGCCGGACGCGAGGTTCGTCTTCATAACACTCATCAGTAAACGCTCAAATCGAAATAGTTATCAAGCCACACAAGTACAAATGTGAAGAGCGTTGGGGTCCAAAAATTACAAAAAATTGTGCCAAATACGTTTGATGTAATGTGTTCCTGGGTAAGAATATCCTTTTTTCGAAAAATTATGTAACAGAAAACTTATCAACATGACCATATAACTGATATTCATGTCAACACATGAGTGCTTACTACTGGGCTTGTGATACCTGACCTCGACTATGTCAACCAAAGGAACAATTGGAAAAAAGTCATATGCGTTACGGGGTAGAGGTCTCTGACAACACAATATATAGTGGGTTAAAAAGTAAAATCACAAAAATACTGAACTCAGAGGAAAATCAATTTGGAAAGTTCATAATCACATGGCAAAATCAAATAACAAAACGCATCAAAAACGAATGGACAAGAACTGTCATATTCCTGACTTGGTACAGGAATTTTCAAATGTAGAAAATGGTTGATTAAACCTGGTTCTATAGCGCTAACCCTCTCACTTTAATAAAAGTCTCATCAAATTCCGCTACATTTACATGAGGCGTTAAATAAACAGTCACAATTAATTAAATAGTCAAAATATGGGTACATCATCGTATAACAATTTTAAAAGGAACAATTTAACAGGACACATATGGTTTTCAAGCAAACCAAAACTATCTTTGTATTCCACTTATTTGACAGAGGATTTCTGATCATGAGAAGTATATCTAACCTTGTGTCCCAAGAAGTGAAATGTTTACGGACGCCCTGATAACCTGGTTTATCACTTTAAATTAAACAGATATTTCCAAATTTCGTAACCACTATCCCATCCTCTTTCGTCGAACTTGGCCTACCACCGAATTATATTTGTCACCGAATTTAAAATTACATGAAATACAAGACCAGTGCAACTAGCGGAGTTGAGTCTGCTTAACCTCCCAGAGTACCTTATATCTCCCTAAGTTTTTGTTGGGGATGTGTTGCTTCTAAGTAAACAATAATAAGATGTAGTACCATTGCCTGTGTCAAAAAAGTAACAGCTAACGAATATAACGAACTCCGAGTAAAATTTAAAAGGAAAAGTCCGTGATCAAATTGGAAAATCAAACGCCCAAACACACCAAACGAATGGAAAACAATTTTAATGTTCCTGACTTGGTGCAAGAAAACAATAGGTTTTTTTACCATAACTATAATAGTACTCCCTAGTTAGTGTATGTATCGTTGTCATTTTGCTTAGTTAATTTGTAACTTATTCTAACATCGGACTCGCACTTATGTTAAACTGAGAAACCGATTTTTACTGTGCACATTGCTGTGTGTCTGTGTTTTTCCAAATTTGCTACAGGTATATGGAAGGGAAAAGATATCACCGATCATAAAAATATAACACAGAAAAACTTACTATAATATAAAAATGGTCATTTTCCTGACTTGGTACGGGACATTTTATGAAAAAAAACCTGGTGGGTTCAACCTGGTTTTGTGGCACGCCACACCTCCCGCTTTTATGACATTGTGTAATATAACATTACAATGACAACATAACATGACAGGACAACAATACAAATACATGAGAGAAACATATAGGAAAGAGAAACACACAAATAATAGCTAATAAAAGATACAAGGTTTAAAATTTAATACGCAAGTTTCGTCCACACAAGACTAACCAGTGACGCTCAGATAGAAAAAGTTCGAAAGCCAAAACAAGTTCAAAGTTGAAGAGGACCAAAAGTGGCAAACAATTGTGACCAACATGGCTAGGGGTTTCTGCTGGGATAAGAACATTCTTCTTATTTAGAATAATCATACTTTTGCAAACAGTAAATTTTATAAAATGACTAGTATATAAAAGATAAACAAGAGGTGAGTAACTACAGAATAAAAACGAATACATAACACAAAACACCCTAAACCAGCACAAAATTAAGATACACAGCCGAGTTAGCTAAAGCCTTAACGCACAAATTGACGTCTCATTTGATAATATCATTGAATAATAATTACTCTAAATTCATCATTTTTTTCAAAGGAATTAATTTTATTAATATAGTACTACAACCTGACAGGTGAAATTTATAAAACAGTGCTTTTTATTCTTTATCTTCAGTACTCTGCAAAACGATTTGATAATGTTTTAAAAGGAACATAAATACTGTGGATTCATTAATATTCGTTGGATACCAATTTTCGTGGATTTCGAGGGTACAGGAGAACCACGAATTCAAATGGTCAACGAAATACAAATTTTGTAAAGGAATTTGCCAAAACCACGAAATTAGATATCCACGAATATGTTAGTTTTCCTCAAACCACGAAAATTGGTACCCACGAAAATAAATGAATCAACAGTAGTAGAAATGTAATGTATCAACTGATAATTAATACATGAATTATCAGTTAGGTTGACCTTTTAAATATTGACCCATATTAGTTATATAAAGATCGTCTTTATCAGTTAGCTACAGATAATTAACAAGTCATATGATTTTAATTCATGCACGATAAAACGACTCCATTGATCTGTACAAAATTTGCGGTCTTAATTTCGTTCAATTCACGATTTTAAAAGAAATGGTAAGTATGTCTGACTAGCTGGTTTGAAATTAGGAAATTAATGCTTGCATTTGTTAATGCGATTATTAGGAAATGACCAAAATGCAAGATTAGTTTTTTTGAGATATCAGGAAAATTTGCATCACGAGATGCATCTGATATCAACATGCGAACAATAAAGGATAGTAGGTTTCACAAACTTTTTAAAATATTTTTTACTTTGTCGGTGCATTTGTCAGATCAATGTGTATGTTTGTTTGGTATTTTAAGATATTTTGTTGAAATTCGGTGATGTTTGTTCATGTAGTTTTGTTTGTTTGATGTCCATTATTATTAGAAAATGGACATGTTCTATGGTATGGTTGCAAATGAGACAACTAGATACCAAAATTCTTATGAAGTGGATATAAGTAGTTTTATCTAAGGTAGAGCTTGCCGGTTTAAATAAAATTTTAGTTTAAATATAGGATTTCACTGCTTTTTTCTATAAATGAAGTTTTCTTATAATAGTCCAGCAGATAGGTGAATAATTGTGCACTTTGTGTTAAAAGCATAAAATTTGGTCGAAACATAGTTTGGACCATTCTAAACAAAATTAGATATGGAGGCAAGGTTGATTTGATCCACTTCCGGTTTTATCATCAAAATGGTGGACATGCATTTGATAACTGATAAATGGTTACCCAGCAGATAGGTGAACAATTGTGCACTATGTTTTAAAAGAATAAAATTTGGTAGAAACATAGTTTGGACCATTCTTAACAAAATTAGATATAGAGGCAAGCTTGATTTTATCCACTTCCGGTTTTATCATCAAAATGGCGGACATGCATTTGATAACTGATTAATGGTTATTCAAATCTCACAGCTGGTAGCCAAAGTTTGCTGTGTAGACAATAATATTATTGTGTATTCATGGTTTGAAATAATGTATCATTTCTTTGAAACCCTCGGGGTATTTTATTCAGAAATTTGTCACTTCCGGTAAAAAATATCACAAGTAAACATACATATGTTTGATAAAAAAAAAGCAATGTTGTCCAAAAAAGGTTAAATATCATTGACCTCTGATATTGTACGATCAAACATCAGCATAACGAATCGTTCGATTAATTGCGTAATAGTGGTGTCGACATTCAGAGTACTCACATGGGTTGCGTCCAATATCGTAGCGGCTACAAAGGGCTACGTAGATGTATGACTATTGAACGTGTAGCTAGCCTAGCTGCAACATAGATATAGATAGCAGCTAGACTAGCTACTCGTTCAGTAGACAAACATCTACGTATCACTACGTAGCTGCTATGATATTGGACGCAACCCTGGCCTCTCATAACGGTGTATACTCTTGTGACACCATTCAATACCATTCATGTATCCCCTGTTTTTTTTTCACCTTAAACAGCGATCTATGCCACAGTGTCGAATACAGTGAATGCATACAAAACAGGCAATGCATATGTTTTTTCTTGTTCTAAAAAGTTAGCAAGCTCATGAATTGAAATGTATACGAAGTGGTTTTCAGTCCAAAAACAACCCATGAATATCAGCTGCGTTGTCACATGAAACAAGTACTAATACATCTGTAACAACTGTAGCAATGATTCTCATCTCGAAAATGTGTTCATCCATCTGTTTATTTGACAGAAAATGAATGAGCTCTGAGAAGCACGTGAGAAGCTCTATCAGTTTCGTGTTTATCATGTTTGCCTTTGACAACGTCTCCTTGTACTGTCAATCTTTATATTGTCTACAATAGTTAAATCTTGTCAATAGTTCTAAAAAGTAAAATCACAAAAATACTGAACTCAGAGGAAAATCAAATCGGAAAGTCCCTTTTCTATTCAACGAACGACGAATAGTATCAACAACTGCTGAGGGAGCTATATCTTTAATTGGTATACAGAACAAGCAGTTCGTTGCTGTCTTCAAGAAATTGATTTCCTATCTCTTCTACCACAGAACCTACATCATGGATAAACGACATTTGAGTTCTTAGTTTCTGCTCATGGTCAGTTGTGTTCTCTTCATCAAGAAATCGATATATGACTGTCCCTCTGGTATCTTTCGCCCCTCTTTTCAAACTCTTTAGCAAGTCTTGCCATTTCTTGTCAAGCTGATATCCATCTTCGCAGGTTATCTGTTAACAGTGCCTCCATCCGACTTAACAACATGTTTATATCATGTGTTCTGTCAGACAGTGAAACATTATTTCTAAGTGTATATATTTCTTTAGATGCATGATGACGGATCTTTGGAGAGTGAACGTTAAGGATTTGTTTGTAGCTGTTAAATATAAATATCCAAGCAATCGTTAGTGTTTCCTGCTTATAAGAGTCGGTTGTTATATATTGTCCATACAACAACATACTAACAAGAGCTACAAGAGATCTTGGAACATAATTCTCCTCACAGTTCACTGGAAAACCAAAATGTAACAATAAACATGTCGCTGCGAATTATTGTTACTGCTTTATAAATCTGCATTTAGTTTTAGTCAAAGGCATCATCACCTGTTTTCTGAAACGAGGGTTCTATATTATCTTTGAAAGCAAGTTAATTCTCTCTCCCTTGTTTTTATTCCTGAATATCAGGTAAATAAGCAAGCATTGGATATAAGAAGTTGTATGAGTGCTATTGAGACAAATCTCCATCCAAGTCAAACATGTGTAGCTCTCTCACAGGCAAACAACCCATAATTTTAAAATGTAAGAAGTCTATTCTTTCATCTTGAATTATGAACTCTGTCGTCAATGTCAACATCTAGATTCCTTATTCGCCTAGAAAAAACCTGACATCTTGAATCCTGGTGCTAAATATTCTTTGATTATGGAATCTTCATTGTAGCTGATGACGTCAGCTAATGCGATTCCATGGCTTATTCATGCGTCTCTTCCTTATTAAGTCTCATCTTCATTAGAGACTTTTGATGTCTGTCGATAAAGATAAGCAAGACATTGGACATGATATTTCGTTTCTTGTACAATGAGGTTCCCAGCACTGAGCTTCTCTAATAAAGTTGTGTACTGAAGCATTTGTACACATTGACTGTGTGGGTGGGTTTCCAGCTCCGATTGCCTTTTTTGTTTTAAATATCATCTGTATCCTTTTGATGTCTTATTTTAGTTCTCTTTAGTTCTGTGTTTAGATGTCAGGTCTTGTGCCATGTGGCATTGTTTTTGTACGTAGTACGTGGAAGACCCCTGCCATCATATTGTGTATGCAGATGGGTCGTAGACGGTAAACATTGAAGTTCTTTGTATTTAACGAGATTTCCAGCCATAGTAACATATCCGGTACCAATATTGATACACTTTGAGGGTGTAGGGCATTGCAGCTATTCGTCTGTCATATTTTGACAAATTATACATTTAACATTGAGAATAGAAATAGGGAATATACCAAAGAGACAACAAACTGACCAAAGAGCAGACAATAGCCGAATACCACCAATAAGTGTTCAATGCAGCGAGAAATTCCTGCAACCGAATGTGGTCACCAGCTGTTCCCTATACAAATGGTGTACTAATTCAGAGTAAATGGATGTCACACTAAATTCCAAAGCATATAAATGAACTAAAGCCCAGTCAACCTCTTCAACATTTTGGGACGAACTACCTGGTCTTCGATTATCTGACGCCTCAATAAGTTTAAATCTTTAAGAGCTCATCCTTCAATTGTTATTTTGTTATTTAGACTCTTGATTCATCGAAGTGTATGTCTAGCTTCATTCAAATATATAATGAAACAGTAGTGTTCACCATATCAATTGAATTTTTATGATCTCCAAAGAAATAAATACCTGATTCTATTACACCATTCTTCTCACTTTTTGCAAATTAAAAGTCAACATTTTTTTGAATTTTGTCATGAAATTTCGACCGGAAGTTAACCAAACTCATCCAAATTGCTGCTTCAGCAACACTGAAACCCATCTAATACGATGCAGATCAATTAAAATATCAGTTCTTTTAGTTTAAACTAAAAAAATTGAAAGAGAATTAAAAAAAGTTGAAATTTAAACATGCATCCGCCATTTTGGATTTTATCGGAAGTTAACTATATTTCCAGCTTGCCTCCATATCTAAAATTGAAGAGTATAGATAGAAGTATGTTTGAGCAAAGTTTGGTGCTTTTAACACGAAGTGCACAATTCCTTCATATATTGCACCTATCTGCTGGACTATAACAGATAACATCAGTTGAAGATTTCCAACTAAGGATACATTCAAATGTCAATTTGATTAAATGTACAGCCTTATTGTTACGCTGTATTATTCAAAATATTCAGAGTCGAATAAGATAAATTGAACATTTATTGTTGATTTAAAAGGATCACTTATATGATTGACGATCCATATTGTCCTCAATAAAACTAAACTATAGTAATAAAAGTGAACTTCATATCTGCAAGTACATATAGTATATGATATCAGTTCGCAGCTCTATTTCAAAATAGTAATCTTTTTAAAAGACCTTTTAAACTGGGAGTATATAAGTGAAGAAACTAAAACAAGAAAAAATTAACGGTCCCTATCCTTTTTTTTGCCAAATTTGGCGGTAAATAAATAACCATAGGTTAGTAGTCTCTTTAGCACTATTTCCCATCTAGACATATATGCAATGAAATAATGTAAAGTAGATTAGAGTTGACGGGTAAAATTATTAATTGCACGAATGTAGTTAAACCAATGACTTCCGAATATCTGACAAAAAGTTAATCCCCTCCGATCACTCTGGTTGTATGACAATTATTTGCAAAACATCTTTTTTATTTGTGTTATCTGTTTTATCGAGTATATATAATGTGAACATGCATTGTGATAGGATATTAACATATACATGATATATCAGCAATAAAAGTTCTACATCTCTGTTCAATTATAATATTTAAAAGCAATTGCATATTTGGCGTGCCTTCATAGTTGCAATAATTAACAATTTACATGAATAAAAGTTAATCTATTGCAATATCAGGAAAAATATTACCAAACAATTAATTGTAACTAAATATAAATGCATTTTTTTTATTATCGGAAACGTTTTTTGCTTTTTGCATGAAAATAAACTGAACTTGAAGTATTATAAAATATCTATCTTTCTGTAGGCAATGTCTGCTGCTGTAAATATTGAGGAGTTGAAAAAACAGTTTTTGGAATGTCCAATCTGTAATGAACTATTCAATGACACAGACCGGCATCCACGTGTATTGCCATGTCTTCATTCTTACTGTTACACGTGTCTAAAAAAACTTATTGAACAGTCAAAGTACACGTGCCCACTTTGCAAATCTGACTTCTTTGTCCAAAATATAAGCGTTGATTCGTTTTCGAAAGATAACACAAGAAGGGATCTACTAGATTTTGTTCGAGCTGGGGACCACAAATCTGTTATACAGTGTGATGAATGTGAAAATGAAAAGGCGATTTCACGTTGTAAAGATTGTTTTAGATTCATATGTAAATCATGTCTTGCAGCACATAAAAATATGAAGACATTTAGTGAGCACGAGGTTTTTGCCCTAGATGGTTTCGAATTATCGATGGACCATGTTTCCGAATTTAGACATGCTGGAATGTGTTCCTTGTCAAACCATCAGAAAAATCCACTAACTTTGTTTTGCGCGGGTCCTGATTGTCAAAAACCAATCTGTTATTCCTGTTGTCTAACAAATCATATGCCAACAGATAACAAGAAGCATATCACAAGGGATATTGAGGAGGTCTATGCTGAAAAAGTTAAAAGTATGATAGAGAACAAAGACAAAATACTGAAGACGGAGAAAAAATTAGGCGAGCTTTCAAAAAACATAAATGAACAGTTAGAGAGACTTGCAGTCAACGCGGATACAACGAAAACAGAAATTCTAGCAACTTTTGAAATAGGAGCACAAATGCTGCAGCGTCGGAGAGATGTCTTGATAATGAATACAGATAAGTTGAAAAAGAATAAAGACATTCTTTTAAAGAAGCAAGATACCGAAGTTATCAATTTCATCGAAACCATCAGAGATGCTTGTAGATTTTTTGATCACACCGTTGCTACTAAAAATCAATCAGCATTTCTCCTTCTTGCAAAAACCATCTCAGATCGATTTAAACATTTACAAGACACTAACTTTGACACACACCCGCGCGATTCAAATTTAATTTCTTTTACTAAAATTAATTTAGGAGCTGAATTACAACGATTTGTTGACACAATTGGTAATATATCTTCATCATCTGCATTTGGCCCAAACACAAAGATTAATTTTCCAGCAGCAGTCATGGCAGTTGAATCAGAAAAAAAATTTGACATTATGATTGAATTTTTGGACTACGATAACGCAAAAGTATTAGATGATATGACTGTAACATGTGTACTATTTGGAACAGCGGATTCACCTCTGGACTCCATAGGAGAACTGTCCTTTACTCATATAGGAAATGGAATATATAAAACATCTTGCCAAATAGTGGATACTGGTATAAAAAGAATTACAAAAGTAGGAGTGATGATAAATAGTAGAGACTTTTCAGCCGTTGAATTGAAAACAGTGATAACAAAGAAGCCAAAAGAAGTAGAAACATTTGGTAGGTTTATAACTAATATTCTACCCTTGTATACCATATATGATGTTGAGAAATATTATCTTCTGAGACTGTATATTATATTTATTTATGGTTCTTATATTAATAACAAATATTTGATAAAAAAAATCAACCTGAACAAAATCACATTTAATTAAACAAATTAAGTTAAGGCTTATTGTGTCCGTATTCGTTGTTCTGACGTAATTTATTAGCAGTTATTCCTAAGGTGTCCGTTTATCAAATCAAAAATATTAAAGATAAGCGAGTAGTAAGTACTTACAAGGCGAAGTTGTCTGATATCACAAAATAGATGGATTTAAGTAATACGTTTGTAGGAGTTCTTGTTTGTATACAAATCTATTTTAATAACTGATATTGACATGGCACCGTCTTAAAAGGATTTTTTGGTTCACAAAATATTGTTTGTCCTCAATTCATCATATATGTACACTTTGTTATCTTATTAACATTGAGGGTTGTTTGACAAGTAGGTACGCTTTAGCTTGCCATCGGTGTGTCATTGATTTAACATTAAATCTTTCTTTTTGTGTTTCGACAACTAAATAGTCCGATAGAAAACCTAACAGAAGGCTATTCTGAGAAGTTGTTTGTGTGTAATTCTTTATTTGTCTAAGTGAATCTGCAATTACATCTACAGATATTTGATGAAGGCAGAAAACTGTTCCATTCTTGGACTTTTCAATCTATATGAGATAAACATTTACATTTTCCCCATGGAATCACCAACAAAAGACCACTTTAGGTAATGTCCTCAACCGTCACAATTGTCAATAATGCACGCTTTTATGTTGTCATTTACAAGCTATAATTATGTTTATACAGCAAAATCTTCCTGAACATGCAAGAAATATTTGCCACTGGACGTAAGGCAACCAACAATCAATCAATCAATCAATTATCTACAACATTAGTTATGGCTCATTATGTAATCGATAATACTGTAAAAGATTTCCGTGTTCTTATTTATTTTTGGCATTTTTAAAACCATGTTTTACAGAAGTACCTGACCACGAGAGATCTTATGAAAGATATAGAGATCTAGGTAATGTTTATACAAATCATACTTTTTTTTATGGATTTGATGTAGTCGAAATTTGTAGCAATACTAAATTTATGTGAAAATTGGGAATAGTTACTAATCGAGCATCTCAAAATCAGATGTCAAACTAAGACAGAAAACAATCACAAAAAGCATATGACGTGGGAGTACCATCGGAATAGGCCAAACAATATATTCATATTTTACCACGGGTATGTACTCAAAGCGTGTGAAGGACGTCATCTTAGAATTATGTACATACTGCAACATAAGAATTATCTCAATATGTAATCGATACTACTGTACGGTATGTGAGTGTTGAAATATTTTTTTGCATTTTTATAATTTATATATTAATAACTATTATTTAATACAAAAAATCAACCTGAACAAAATCACATTTAATTAAACAAATTAAGTTAAGGCTTATTGTGTCCGTATTCGTTGTTCTGACGTAATTTATTAGCAGTTATTCCTAAGGTGTCCGTTTATCAAATCAAAAATATTAAAGATAAGCGAGTAGTAAGTACTTACAAGGCGAAGTTGTCTGATATCACAAAATAGATGGATTTAAGTAATACGTTTGTAGGAGTTCTTGTTTGTATACAAATCTATTTTAATAACTGATATTGACATGGCACCGTCTTAAAAGGATTTTTTGGTTCACAAAATATTGTTTGTCCTCAATTCATCAGATATGTACACTTTGTTATCTGATTAACATTGAGGGTTGTTTGACAAGTAGGTACGCTTTAGCTTGCCATCGGTGTGTCATTGATTTAATATTCAATCTTTCTTTTTGTGTTTCGACAACTAAATAGTCCGACAGAAAACCTACCAGAAGGCTATTCTCAGAAGTTGTTTGTGTGTAATTCTTTATTTGTCTAAGTGACTCTGCAATTACATCTACAGATATTTGATGAAGGCACAAAACTGTTTCATTCTTGGACTTTTCAATCTATATGAGATAAACATTTACATTTTCCCCATGGAATCACCAACAAAAGACCACTTTAGGTAATGTCCTCAACCGTCACAATTGTCAATAATGCACGCTTTTATGTTGTCATTGACAAGTTATAATTATGTTTATACAGCAAAATCTTCCTGAACATGCAAGAAATATTTGCCACTGGACGTAAGGCAACCAACAATCAATCAATCAATTATCTTCAACATTAGTTATGGCTCATTATGTAATCGATAATACTGTAAAAGATTTCCGTGTTCTTATTTATTTTGCATTTTAAAAACCATGTTTTACAGAAGTACCTGACCACGAGAACTTTTGTGAAAGATATAGAGATCTAGGTAATGTTTATACAAATCAAACTTTTTTTTATGGATTTGATGTAGTCGAAATTTGTAGCAATACTAAATTTATGTGAAAATTGGAAATAGTTACTAATCGAGCATCTCAAAATCAGATGTCAAACTAAGACAGAAAACAATCACAAAAAGCATATGACGTGGGAGAACCATCGGAATAGGCCAAACAATATATTCATATTTTACCACGGGTATGTACTCAAAGCGTGTGAAGGACGTCATCTTAGAATTATGTACATACTGCAACATAAGAATTATCTCAATATGTAATCGATACTACTGTACGGTATGTGAGTGTTGAAATAATTTTTTGCATTTTTAGATTCATGTTGTGACGAAGAACATGAAGACACAAGTGTTGATAAAAGATATGATGACCATGCTCTAGGTAATGTTTATAAAATATCAAACTTTTTTGTATTTGATGTAGTCACAATTTTTAGCAGTACTTATTTTTTGACAATAACATGTCAAACTAAAAATAGAAAAGCAAACGATATTATGCTGAAGTGCGATGGTGGTTACTCTGGAGTGCGATGGTCTGTATGTGAGTTTAAATAAGAAAGACATGCGCTGTTTAATTGAAATATATATATATAACATCATTAACCCTTTCCCTTTCACACCGGTAAAATCTTATCTTTATAAGCGACACAGAAATTACAGATACATTTTCGATGAAGGCAAACTGAAAAAAAAAATAATATCCCAAAATATCGTACAGAAATAAGTAGGACTATCACCAACGTGTTTTGAAACAACTTTCGATAAAAAAAGACAAACTATGCAATGAATGAGATTATGTTACATATTTGCCTATTTCTTGTTGTTATCTTGCATCAATCATGTCAAGATTACCCCTTTTCTATTTCATGACTTGCTGATATGAATTCTACCGAATATCAAAACGGATTTCTATTGAAATGACAAAGTAAAATAAAGTAAGCAATTGTCTGACCGTTTACATCTGCAACATGCAGTTAATTAAACAAAATATATTTACGGATGTTTGAGTTTTATACCTGGAAAAAGAAGAATTCAAGGTAACAAACACAAACAGAAGGAAATGTATAAACTTTAAAAATGAGTGAGATCGGATGCTTTCTAGAGATGTCCAGTCCTACCTCTTCAATTATGTATAACTTCGTTCTTGTTCAAAAACGTCCGAAGTATATCATTACTAAAACATGTTACAATGATCAGTATAAATGTATCCTCAGTAGTGTCAGAAACGGTGTTAGCTGTAAAAGAGAACGATAGATACCAAAGGGGTAGTCAAGCTTATAGATTGAAAATAAACTGTAAATGCCATGGCTAAATAAAGAAGACAAAACAGACAAAAACTAGTACAGATCAACAATATAGAAAACAATAGAAAAAGTAACAAGAAACACACAAAGACGGGGGTTGATCTCGTGTGCTCAGGAAGGATAAGCAGATCCTGGTCCTCACGAGGCACCTGCCGTGTTGCTTATGTTATGACAAATCAGGTAAATAGAATTATTCGGTCGTTCATTATCGTAATTACAACATAAGGAACATATAAGATATCATCTGTGATACGGTTATACTATAACAGTAAAATTAACCTCGTGATTACGTCCGTAAAATGTATGAAAGAATGATTTCAACTTCAATATTTATAACTGTTGGCTTTAGGTGGCTCGTGGGTACAAACATTTTAGCAAAAAATTTAACCTTAATGTTTTCATTACAAATTTTATTTGTTACACTATTAGCATGATTAGTTGTTACTTTATGATATGGTACAAAAACAACCCAAAAAAAAATTATTTGGTTTGGCCCAAGATGACTTTAAAAATTGTAAAAGCTCCAAATTATCTCCCTTTGTCGCAAAAATGCCATTTTTTGGCCTTAAATTTGAAATATCTTTTTTAACTCATCGTTCACCTATATTTTTTATTATTGTTTTCAAATAAGCTGTACATAAACTAAATAATTGTAAAATTTTAAAGCGATTTCTTATATTAGGTTATTTTTTTATTTCGATATTTACTCTTTTTCTCCTATTAGTTCAACAGAAAAAAGGACATTAACAAAAATGTATGCTTCTTCCAGAGGCAGATTTTAGCTTAAATGAACGGTGACCCCATTTTTTTATTTCATTTTTCTTTTAAGTATATGATAAAGTTGATTTATGAAAAAATATAGCACAATTCTTTATTAGAAAAACAAATCATTTATACCCAGGAGCCCCCTTAATAGCTTCATTGTGAGCATCAACTCTCTATCAATGGAAATCATAACAGGAAACACAAGCCTAGGAATATCGTATAAATGGAAATCCTAATACAGGGGCTGCTGGAATGTTGCTACATAGAATAGAGTAATACTAAGTGTTTTGTCTATATTTCAACTTCATAAACGTCCTATTAGGTAATCAAAACCACTGTTTTTCCATTTTTAGTGCTATCTTCGACAGTAGAAGAGAGAGATTTTGTTTGTGAGGCTATTGAAAACAATGATCTAGGTAATGTTTATAAATATCCACCTTTTTTTTTAGAACTGTAAAAGTTTACACGTATTTGCCTATTTCTTGTTTTTATCTTGCCTCAATCATGTCAAGATTACCCCTTTTCTATTTCATGACTTGCTGATATGAATTCTACCGAATATTAAAACGGATTTCTATTGAAATGACAAAGTAAAATAAAGTAAGCAATTGACTGACCGTTTACATCTGCAACATGCAGTTAATTAAACAAAATGTATTTACGGATGTTTGAGTTTTATACCTGGAAAATGAAGAACTCAAGGTAACAAACACAAACAGAAGGAAATGTATAAACTTTAAAAATGAGTGAGATCGGATGCTTTCTAGAGATGTCCAGTCCTACCTCTTCAATTATGTATAACTTCGTTCTTGTTCAAAAACGTCCGAAGTATATCATTACTAAAACATGTTACAATGATCAGTATAAATGTATCCTCAGTAGTGTCAGAAACGGTGTTAGCTGTAAAAGAGAACGATAGATACCAAAGGGGTAGTCAAGCTTATAGATTGAAAATAAACTGTAAATGCCATGGCTAAATAAAGAAGACAAAACAGACAAAAACTAGTACAGATCAACAATATAGAAAACAATAGAAAAAGTAACAAGAAACACACAAAGACGGGGGTTGATCTCGTGTGCTCAGGAAGGATAAGCAGATCCTGGTCCTCACGAGGCACCTGCCGTGTTGCTTATGTTATGACAAATCAGGTAAATAGAATTATTCGGTCGTTCATTATCGTAATTACAACATAAGGAACATATAAGATATCATCTGTGATACGGTTATACTATAACAGTAAAATTAACCTCGTGATTACGTCCGTAAAATGTATGAAAGAATGATTTCAACTTCAATATTTATAACTGTTGGCTTTAGGTGGCTCGTGGGTACAAACATTTTAGCAAAAAATTTAACCTTAATGTTTTCATTACAAATTTTATTTGTTACACTATTAGCATGATAAGTTGTTACTTTATGATATGGTACAAAAACAACCCAAAAAAAAATTATTTGGTTTGGCCCAAGATGACTTTAAAAATTGTAAAAGCTCCAAATTATCTCCCTTTGTCGCAAAAATGCCATTTTTTGGCCTTAAATTTGAAATATCTTTTTTAACTCATCGTTCACCTATATTTTTTATTATTGTTTTCAAATAAGCTGTACATAAACTAAATAATTGTAAAATTTTAAAGCGATTTCTTATATTAGGTTATTTTTTTATTTCGATATTTACTCTTTTTCTCCTATTAGTTCAACAGAAAAAAGGACATTAACAAAAATGTATGCTTCTTCCAGAGGCAGATTTTAGCTTAAATGAACGGTGACCCCATTTTTTTATTTCATTTTTCTTTTAAGTATATGATAAAGTTGATTTATGAAAAAATATAGCACAATTCTTTATTAGAAAAACAAATCATTTATACCCAGGAGCCCCCTTAATAGCTTCATTGTGAGCATCAACTCTCTATCAATGGAAATCATAACAGGAAACACAAGCCTAGGAATATCGTATAAATGGAAATCCTAATACAGGGGCTGCTGGAATGTTGCTACATAGAATAGAGTAATACTAAGTGTTTTGTCTATATTTCAACTTCATAAACGTCCTATTAGGTAATCAAAACCACTGTTTTTCCATTTTTAGTGCTATCTTCGACAGTAGAAGAGAGAGATTTTGTTTGTGAGGCTATTGAAAACAATGATCTAGGTAATGTTTATAAATATCCACCTTTTTTTTTAGAACTGTAAAAGTTTACACGTATTTGCCTATTTCTTGTTTTTATCTTGCCTCAATCATGTCAAGATTATCCCTTTTCTATTTCATGACTTGCTGATATGAATTCTACCGAATATTAAAACGGATTTCTATTGAAATGACAAAGTAAAATAAAGTAAGCAATTGACTGACCGTTTACATCTGCAACATGCAGTTAATTAAACAAAATGTATTTACGGATGTTTGAGTTTTATACCTGGAAAATGAAGAACTCAAGGTAACAAACACAAACAGAAGGAAATGTATAAACTTTAAAAATGAGTGAGATCGGATGCTTTCTAGAGATGTCCAGTCCTACCTCTTCAATTATGTATAACTTCGTTCTTGTTCAAAAACGTCCGAAGTATATCATTACTAAAACATGTTACAATGATCAGTATAAATGTATCCTCAGTAGTGTCAGAAACGGTGTTAGCTGTAAAAGAGAACGATAGATACCAAAGGGGTAGTCAAGCTTATAGATTGAAAATAAACTGTAAATGCCATGGCTAAATAAAGAAGACAAAACAGACAAAAACTAGTACAGATCAACAATATAGAAAACAATAGAAAAAGTAACAAGAAACACACAAAGACGGGGGTTGATCTCGTGTGCTCAGGAAGGATAAGCAGATCCTGGTCCTCACGAGGCACCTGCCGTGTTGCTTATGTTATGACAAATCAGGTAAATAGAATTATTCGGTCGTTCATTATCGTAATTACAACATAAGGAACATATAAGATATCATCTGTGATACGGTTATACTATAACAGTAAAATTAACCTCGTGATTACGTCCGTAAAATGTATGAAAGAATGATTTCAACTTCAATATTTATAACTGTTGGCTTTAGGTGGCTCGTGGGTACAAACATTTTAGCAAAAAATTTAACCTTAATGTTTTCATTACAAATTTTATTTGTTACACTATTAGCATGATAAATTGTTACTTTATGATATGGTACAAAAACAACCCAAAAAAAAATTATTTGGTTTGGCCCAAGATGACTTTAAAAATTGTAAAAGCTCCAAATTATCTCCCTTTGTCGCAAAAATGCCATTTTTTGGCCTTAAATTTGAAATATCTTTTTTAACTCATCGTTCACCTATATTTTTTATTATTGTTTTCAAATAAGCTGTACATAAACTAAATAATTGTAAAATTTTAAAGCGATTTCTTATATTAGGTTATTTTTTTATTTCGATATTTACTCTTTTTCTCCTATTAGTTCAACAGAAAAAAGGACATTAACAAAAATGTATGCTTCTTCCAGAGGCAGATTTTAGCTTAAATGAACGGTGACCCCATTTTTTTATTTCATTTTTCTTTTAAGTATATGATAAAGTTGATTTATGAAAAAATATAGCACAATTCTTTATTAGAAAAACAAATCATTTATACCCAGGAGCCCCCTTAATAGCTTCATTGTGAGCATCAACTCTCTATCAATGGAAATCATAACAGGAAACACAAGCCTAGGAATATCGTATAAATGGAAATCCTAATACAGGGGCTGCTGGAATGTTGCTACATAGAATAGAGTAATACTAAGTGTTTTGTCTATATTTCAACTTCATAAACGTCCTATTAGGTAATCAAAACCACTGTTTTTCCATTTTTAGTGCTATCTTCGACAGTAGAAGAGAGAGATTTTGTTTGTGAGGCTATTGAAAACAATGATCTAGGTAATGTTTATAAATATCCACCTTTTTTTTTAGAACTGTAAAAGTTTACACGTATTTGCCTATTTCTTGTTTTTATCTTGCCTCAATCATGTCAAGATTACCCCTTTTCTATTTCATGACTTGCTGATATGAATTCTACCGAATATTAAAACGGATTTCTATTGAAATGACAAAGTAAAATAAAGTAAGCAATTGACTGACCGTTTACATCTGCAACATGCAGTTAATTAAACAAAATGTATTTACGGATGTTTGAGTTTTATACCTGGAAAATGAAGAACTCAAGGTAACAAACACAAACAGAAGGAAATGTATAAACTTTAAAAATGAGTGAGATCGGATGCTTTCTAGAGATGTCCAGTCCTACCTCTTCAATTATGTATAACTTCGTTCTTGTTCAAAAACGTCCGAAGTATATCATTACTAAAACATGTTACAATGATCAGTATAAATGTATCCTCAGTAGTGTCAGAAACGGTGTTAGCTGTAAAAGAGAACGATAGATACCAAAGGGGTAGTCAAGCTTATAGATTGGAAATAAACTGTAAATGCCATGGCTAAATAAAGAAGACAAAACAGACAAAAACTAGTACAGATCAACAATATAGAAAACAATAGAAAAAGTAACAAGAAACACACAAAGACGGGGGTTGATCTCGTGTGCTCAGGAAGGATAAGCAGATCCTGGTCCTCACGAGGCACCTGCCGTGTTGCTTATGTTATGACAAATCAGGTAAATAGAATTATTCGGTCGTTCATTATCGTAATTACAACATAAGGAACATATAAGATATCATCTGTGATACGGTTATACTATAACAGTAAAATTAACCTCGTGATTACGTCCGTAAAATGTATGAAAGAATGATTTCAACTTCAATATTTATAACTGTTGGCTTTAGGTGGCTCGTGGGTACAAACATTTTAGCAAAAAATTTAACCTTAATGTTTTCATAACAAATTTTATTTGTTACACTATTAGCATGATTAGTTGTTACTTTATGATATGGTACAAAAACAACCCAAAAAAAAATTATTTGGTTTGGCCCAAGATGACTTTAAAAATTGTAAAAGCTCCAAATTATCTCCCTTTGTCGCAAAAATGCCATTTTTTGGCCTTAAATTTGAAATATCTTTTTTAACTCATCGTTCACCTATATTTTTTATTTTTGTTTTCAAATAAGCTGTACATAAACTAAATAATTGTAAAATTTTAAAGCGATTTCTTATATTAGGTTATTTTTTTATTTCGATATTTACTCTTTTTCTCCTATTAGTTCAACAGAAAAAAGGACATTAACAAAAATGTATGCTTCTTCCAGAGGCAGATTTTAGCTTAAATGAACGGTGACCCCATTTTTTTATTTCATTTTTCTTTTAAGTATATGATAGAGTTGATTTATGAAAAAATATAGCACAATTCTTTATTAGAAAAACAAATCATTTATACCCAGGAGCCCCCTTAATAGCTTCATTGTGAGCATCAACTCTCTATCAATGGAAATCATAACAGGAAACACAAGCCTAGGAATATCGTATAAATTGAAATCCTAATACAGGGGCTGCTGGAATGTTGCTACATAGAATAGAGTAATACTAAGTGTTTTGTCTATATTTCAACTTCATAAACGTACTATTAGGTAATCAAAACCACTGTTTTTCCATTTTTAGTGCTATCTTCGACAGTAGAAGAGAGAGATTTTGTTTGTGAGGCTATTGAAAACAATGATCTAGGTAATGTTTATAAATATCCACCTTTTTTTTTAGAACTGTAAAAGTTTACACGTATTTGCCTATTTCTTGTTTTTATCTTGCCTCAATCATGTCAAGATTACCCCTTTTCTATTTCATGACTTGCTGATATGAATTCTACCGAATATTAAAACGGATTTCTATTGAAATGACAAAGTAAAATAAAGTAAGCAATTGACTGACCGTTTACATCTGCAACATGCAGTTAATTAAACAAAATGTATTTACGGATGTTTGAGTTTTATACCTGGAAAATGAAGAACTCAAGGTAACAAACACAAACAGAAGGAAATGTATAAACTCTAAAAATGAGTGAGACCGGATGCTTTCTAGAGATGTCCAGTCCTACCTCTTCAATTATGTATAACTTCGTTCTTGTTCAAGAACGTCCGAAGTATATCATTACTAAAACATGTTACAATGATCAGTATAAATGTATCCTCAGTAGTGTCAGAAACGTTGTTAGCTGTAAAAGAGAACGATAGATACCAAAGGGGCAGTCAAGCTTATAGATTGAAAAAAAACTGACAATGCCATGGCGAAATAAAGAAGACAAAACAGACAAAAACTAGTACAGATCAACAATATATAAATAATAGAAAAAGTAACAAGAAACCCACAAAAATGGGAGTTGATCTCGTGTGCTCAGGAAGGATAAGCAGATCCTGGTCCTCACGAGGCACCTGCCGTGTTGCTAATGTTATGACAAATCAGGTACTGTGGATTCATTTATTTTTGTGGGTTCTAATTTTCGTGGATTAAGAAAAACTTGCATATTCTTGGATATTTAATTTAGCGGTTTTGCTGAAGTCTGCATACAAAGCTTTAGAAAATTATCATTCGTTGAATATTTAATTTCGTGGTTTGACTGTGCCAACGAAATCCACGAAAATTGGTATCCAACGAATAATAATGAATCCACAGTAAATAGAATTATTCGGTCGTTCATTATCGTAATTACAACATAAGGAACATATAAGATATCATCTGTGATACGGTTATACTATAACAATAAAATTAACCTCGTGATTACGTCCGTAAAATGTATGAAAGAATGATTTCAACTTCAATATTTATAATTGTTGGCTTAATAGCTTCATCGTGAGCATCAACTCTCTATCAATGGAAATCATAACAGGAAACACAAGCCTAGGAATATCGTATAAATGGAAATCCTAATACAGGGGCTGCTGGAATGTTGCTACATAGAATAGAGTAATACTAAGTGTTTTGACTATTTTTCAACTGCATAAACGTCCTATTAGGTAATCAAAACCACTGTTTTTCCATTTTTAGTGCTATTTTCGACAGTAGAAGAGAGAGAATATTTTTGTGAGGCTTTTGAAAAAGATGATCTAGGTAATGTTTATAAATATCCACCTTTTTTTTAGAACTGTAAAAGTTTCACCTACACGTATTTGCCTATTTCTTGTTGTTATCTTGCATCAATCATGTCAAGATTACCCCTTTTCTATTTCATGACTTGCTGATATGAATTCTACCGAATATTAAAACGGATTTCTATTGAAATGAAAAAGTTAAATAAAGTAAGCAATTGTCTGACCGTTTACATCTGCAACATGCAGATAATTAAACAAAATGTATTTACGGATGTTTGAGTTTTATACCTGGAAAAAGAAGAACTCAAGGTAACAAACACAAGCAGAAGGAAATGTATAAACTTTAAAAATGAGTGAGACCGGATGCTTTCTAGTGATGTCCAGTCCTTCCTCTTCAATTATGTATAACTTCGTTCTTGTTCAAAAACGTCCGAAGTATATCATTACTAAAACATGTTACAATGATCAGTATAAATGTTTCCTCAGTAGTGTCAGAAACGTTGTTAGCTGTAAAAGAGAACGATAGATACCAAAGGGGCAGTCCAGCTTATAGATTGAAAATAAACTGACAATTCCATGGCTAAATAAAAAAGACAAAACAGACAAAAACTAGTACAGATCAACAATATAGAAAACAATAGAAAAAGTAACAAGAAACCCACAAAAACGGGGGTTGATCTCGTGTGCTCAGGAAGGATAAGCAGATCCTGGTCCTCACGAGGCACCTGCCGTGTTGCTAATGTTATGACAAATCAGGTAAATAGAATTATTCGGTCGTTCATTATCGTAATTACAACATAAGGAACATATAAGATATCATCTGTGATACGGTTATACTATAACAGTAAAATTAACCTCGTGATTACGTCCGTAAAATGTATGAAAGAATGATTTCAACTTCAATATTTATAATTGTTGGCTTAATAGCTTCATCGTGAGCATCAACTCTCTATCAATGAAAATCATAACAGGAATCACAAGCCTAGGAATATCGTATAAATGGAAATCCTAATACAGGGGCTGCTGGAATGTTGCTACATAGAATAGAGTAATACTAAGAGTGTTGTCTATATTTCAACTTCATAAACGTCCTATTAGGTAATTAAAACCACTGTTTTTCCATTTTTAGTGCTATCTTCGACAGTAGAACCAAGAGAGAATATGTTTGTGAGGCTTTTGAAAAAGATGATCTAAGTAATGTTTATAAATATCCACCTTTTTTTTAGAACTGAAAAAGTTTCACCTACACGTATTTGATGTAGTCACAATTTGTTGCATACCTTATGTTAAAAAAGACAACAATCGAGTATCACAAATTTTATTTACCACTAACCAACAGAAGATTTATGTAATTGAATTTTACAAATACTTTATAATGACATAGTTCTGACGGTATATTTTAGTAGTTTAATTTGTAACTAAAACCTCATTTCGACGTTTAATAGAAATACTGTATTTTTGACGTCTGACTGAACTTAGGTTTTAACATATTTAGTGTCGTAAATCTAAGGTCAGGTCTGCAATGAGAACGTTTTATCATCATAACTGTATGCAGTTTTTTTTTATTGGTAGATACGTCATTGTTTTAAAAAAATGAAAAAAGCAAGACCACAAACGTGTTTTGAAACAATTATCGATAAAGAAAATTATGTAATAAATTAGATAGTTTGACATATTTTCTTATTTTCTATTGTTGTCATGCGTCAATCATGTCAAGACTAACCCATTTGTCTATTGCATTACTGATAGCCAAACCTCACGTTTTATGACAATTTTAAATGTAAAATTGAAAAGACAACATTACATGACATAGAAATATCCAAATAAAAAATACATTAGTAGACTTCATGCTAATAGTTATCAATTATAGGTACCTGGCGTATAATTTAATACACCAGATGCGAGACAGAAAACACGTTTTTCATAAACATATCTTCATTAATTTTTGTTCGATATATCCCTTTCGTGGCCTATTGAAAACCTTTATTGAATCAACGTGTGGCTCGTTTAATCTTATCTTGTTTTTAATGTGACGTCATGAACAAAATACAACCATGCCTGATGACGTCACCTAAAAAGATTTTATTTGCAGGTTTTTGAAACGATGGATTGAGATTGTCTGCATATTGTCTAAAATCAGAAAAGATATTTCACCTCAAACATTCTTGGGATACGATATCTATACACTGTCGACAATTAAATTTCATAAACGGGTATAACGTTCAGCTTTGCGTTTTAAATTTAAAAAAATTATTGTGTCGGCTGGATAACTATCGTGTCATACTCGATGCAGTGTTAGAATCTATAAAAACCTGGTATGTCTAGAGTGCTGCAAATTTGATAAAAGCTTTTTGAAAAAGTCAAGCATTAGAAAAAAAGTCTTTAAACACTTTGTTATATAAATTAAGTTAAACAACCGGCCACTATGTCGTCAAATATGGTATATTTGTTTCTTTCATAAAAAAAATGTCAATGTCGAAACTGAAACAGCATCAACTGTCTCATTTTGCTATTTTTATTTAAAAATATCATCAGGCTCATACCCATAACTTAGTTAGTGATATCATACATTAACTAACAGACCTTTTTTTTCAAAAACACTGTTCACACATCTGATTGAAAAGCCTGATACTTTCTCTGCTGATTTTTTAACTCCTTATTTGTTTTGATGATACCTCTATGGCCTACTCTAGAATGTGCAACATTCATCAAAGGGTTTAGTTAATCTATTGTACAATATTCAATTATTGTTTCTCCTTTGCGAATGATTTTTTTTGTCAATTCCTGCTACACTCTTAACATCATACTGCCTTAAGACCTACCTTTGAAGTGCAGTCTTTTTGTCAATCTAGTTTGCATTCTTTACATTGCTAATGTTATCTCTGTGTCTTTCACTTGTAAATATCGAATTATCACAAGATCTATTTGCATCACACAATTTAATTATTTCATCATGAAACTAATTTTCTAACCTGCTTTTTTCTTTACATCTTATTTTTGACTATTTAAATGAACAGTTTTGCTCATGTTTTTGTTATATAAAATGTACTTGCATATTGAAAGTTTATAAATATAGGCTAAGTTATAAATTATCTGTTGTAAACTTTAAACAGTCTAAGGTAAAGTACTGATTTGTACAAGCCATGGCGTTGTCAGTTTATTTTCAATATAATATTTGGCTGTTCTCAGTAAAAATGTAATAGTAATTACCTGTACTAGTCTATTTGTACAAGTAATAACTTGCTGCTTACAAGGAAGCTATTAAACCAAAAGTTTCAAATGATGAAGTTGAAATAATTCGTAAATTTTATGGACGCCATCACGAGTTTGTTGACCGTTATTGTATAACCGTTTCACAAATACTATCAGATATGTTCCTTACGTCGTAACCACAAACCACTTCCTTTTCATAAATGTGACATACCTAATCAGACTATTTACCAGATTTGTTATCACATAAGCAATACGACGGGTGCCACATGCGGAGCAGGATCTGCTTACCCTTGTGGGGTTCGGATTGATTCTTTTTTTTCTCTATGTTATGTCATGTGTACAATTGGTTTTTTTTGTTTTAAAAAAAAAATTAGCCATCGCGTTGTCAGTTTAATTTCGATTGATGAGTTTGTTTGTCCCTCTGATATATTTCGTCACTCTTTTGAATGAAAACATTATACAAATCATTACTTGTATAAAATGTGTGTACAAGTTATAACCGGTACACAATAACAACATGTACATGACAAACTTATAATAAAGCTTTTTTTTTTTAGACTTTTCAGATCTGTAGAGTAAACATGATCTTTTTTCCCATGTCCTTTATCGTAAAAAAATCGTTAAAATTGGGCGCCAATTGACGTCGTTTACAAGAAGGAGAGGGTTTCACCTGCATCCATGCATTTTTAAAGTTCAACAAGCGTTTTCATGATTGTCATTATTCACTTATAACTTCAAAAAATGTTTATTCAGTATGTCGTCAATCAAAACTCCTTAACAACAAGAGTGAAGGTTAATAATTACCACCAATCGCTCAACATGGTGAAGGAAGTGACAAAGCCCTTAAACGCACGTATGATGTTCAAAAACAAAATGTTTTGACGGAATTGCAAGAAACTCAAAGCTACCTATTGTTCATCTTCATAAGATTCAAATTCGAGTTGTTGGCTCTGTCAAATATTCACGACAAAAAAAAAACCCAGAGATGTGTGCTTGTGCCTCTTTTTTAAATCTAATCTAATAGATGTCCCCTCTCCTCGTCCTCAAGTGATGCAAATCTTGTCTTTGTGGTTATTTAGTTCACGCCTGTCTGTTGTGAATATACAGAAGGTAATGCAGACAATCATATTGTTAGTTGGTGAGCTTGTGTAATAAAGTTTATTACTTACTAGATTTTGTTTTAATTTGATCAACATAATCGTGTGATATTACTTTTGAAATCCGCTTTTTTTCTTCAAATTCGAAAATATCCTTGAACGAATAAAATAAGTTGCAATATACAAGGGTTCTTGAGACTTGATCACTAGAGAAGTTAATTCATGGAATATTTTCTTCATATATATACAATCCAACTATAAACTAATATTTCCCAATTGCATAAACATATTAAGTCAGGGATTTATTTCACAAACTACTTAAACCTATACTTAATTCTTCCGTATATAAAGTTTGAAGTTTGGTTGTACCGTAAACAGGTCAATTGGAAAGAAGCTGGAAAATAATATTAAGTAAAATTTGATTATCTTTGTAGGTAGAACTGTCAAGGACAAGATGAAAAAAACAAGAAAAACATGATGCGTGAATATGATGAATGAATATGATGGATTTTTTTTAGAAAGAATTATTTATATCGCTTTTATCGTCTTAAAATTATGAATGATTTCAAACAATTAGTACCAAATGTATTATCTTTAATAATATGTATTTTGATAGTACGCCCAAACGAGTTTCCAAAAAATATATAATTGAACATGTAAATAATATGTTATACAAATTACTTGACGTGTTGATACAGCAAATCCCATTACATTTTGATATCATGCGATTCATTTAATTTGTATGATCTAAATGGTTTAATGTGAAAAAAGTGTTAAAATAATTTGTATATGTAACTAAACATTACAATAATTAATTGCAAAAAGCCTCATTACAATAGTACGTTTACTTGGTGCAAATATTTTTGACCTATGCTTATCTTTTGTGTTATATATTTTTGGAAACAAACAAATATAAATTAAAATGAAACTTAACTTTTATTTCGAAATGTTTCTTCATTATCTTCATATTGTCATGGTATTAAGAACAAATACATGCATACTTATCCTTCTGTTTTTTCTTCTTCTAAAAAATGTATGGACTTTTTCATATTGGACCGGTAACATGCCCGCGGTATTAATAATGGCCAATGATGGTTGTAATGGCCCTGAGGCAACGCCGAGGGCCATCACAACTGTCCGAGGCCATAAGTAATATCAAGGGCATGTTACAGGGCCAATATGAAAAATGAAACAGTGATAATAATCGAAAGTCGTACTCGAAAAAGGCTGTGAAATATTTCCGTTTCAAGTCGTTACACTTATTTAGAGAAATAAACGACATTTTGATTTAATCGATGTCCCGTTTCATCTGTTCATAATGCATGACTATGATTTCGTAGCGCACGGCTGTGATTTTGTAATGCACGGGTTTGACTTCGTAATGCCTGACTAAGATTTTGTAATGCACATGACTGGCTGTAGCAATTTTTCCGTTTATAATAACCGGATGTTGAAATTTTCCTTTTATAAAGCATGGGCATTTTTATACATATTGCAGTAAGTTGGTTAATAAATTGTTGTAAATATATATATGTCAAGATTACTTTATGTTTTCGGTCAAATAAATTTATATTATTATTCCAGTCTTTTATGAAGCCAAAAGTAATTGCTGTAAATAACTCGATCGATTGGCATTTTATAACATTTTATTGTATATTGGAGTGTTCATTGAATAAACTGCGTACAGTCAATCATGCAGAAAAAAATATTTTTTTTTGCATGTGTTTTCAATAATGTTGGCTACATGATTGACAAAAAAAAAGAATTATTTGGTGAATTGTTGCCTAACATGGATAGTACTATACGCCGAAGTGACTCTTTCGATTGAATTTTCTACAAAGTGAGCACGCTCCTGTCAGTATAGCGCAAACATGCACGTGCATCAACTGAGACATGTAAGCATTGTACGACGGAGCGGAGGGTATATTACGGTCTTAAAATTTTGCATTGATAATTTGGAATTTGAAATCATCCCGTTTGTCATAGACTTTAGTATAAAGTCGTTCATATATGTCAATATTGAGGAAAAAATCAATGTATGAAACAGTCCTCCTCGTATTTGTTGTGTCCTTAAATTCAAATTCACTGGAATATACGAGATGCAAGTTTTGACATCACCAATAAATCAGAAAGTGAAATTAAAGATCTTTACAAGGTGCTTTTTCTTTTTGTCTTTAAGAAGGTATTGAATGACATCTTCTTCATTCAAGTAAAAACACAAAACGGCCAGTAGTGTGCACAATTGGTACCCATTGCAAAAAAAACTATCTGCTGAAATATAACTCCTATCTCCATATCGATTAAAGAGTTTAGCATTTTAATATTATCATATTGAAAATTTCACTCTTTTTTATGATAGAATCAGTGTGAAGTCGATCTTGAATTCAGGATATGGTAACAGTAGGGGAAAGTGTAAAACATCCTGTTGCTGTATAATTGTAGAGATTGTGATGTAAGATTATGTAGTAGATCTTTAAACATTTTGGATCCATATCTGATTTGCACAACTGGTTGAATATGTCTCATCATAATATATATGAAAGTCATATTTTACTGTGAAACACCTTTTAAAAGATATTCAGTAGAAAAACGCGATGATCGAGCTATGTATATAAACAAACTCATCATAAATACCAGGACTAATTTTTGTATATACGCCAGACGCGCGTTTCGTCAACAAAAGACTCATCAATGACGCTGGAATCCAAAAAAGTTAAAAAGGCCAAATAAAGTACGAAGTGGGAGAGCATAGAAGATAAAATTCCTTCATGTTTTGCAAAATCCAGCTAAGGTACATGTAATCTATGCCTGTGTATTGTTCTTGATACGGATTTTTGTAAAGTTTTCGTATCAAGTATATTGACGGTAGTTTTTCTTTTTTCTTTCTTTTCTGTTAATTCGAAAGAAATAAAGGACAAATTTTTGATTTTGTAAAAGTCATCCCTTGTAAATAAGGGCAAATAATATGTTGGATTACTAGTTGCGTAGTTTATTCGAGGCTTTACCTACTTAACCAACGACATATTTATCTTGAAAAGAGGATAACGCAAACAAAACTTTTGGGGTTTTGAATTGGTAAGGTACCCACGTGTTCATTGTACATCGTAGTTTCTTACATGTCTGAATGCATTATGAATGCATGATGATATAGCTTAGATCCATGCACACAAAGTATCAGAATCGGAGAGTTCAGTTCTGATTCGTCTGGTTCTGGATTAACCTTCTTATAGCATATTCCTAAACTAAATTATGCACCCATCAGTTACTACACACCTTCCAATAAAGAGAAATATATCAAAAGAGCAATTAACTCATTTATCCAAAAAAATTAATGACACCGCCATGGCCAAGCAAACAAACCAACCCAACTAAACAGACAAGTACAATAAACAAAACACGACAACGAAAAGGCTAATCAAGCCGACTTTAATTACTTCAGTTTGGTGCATTCCATGCAATACATATAGATGAGCGGAAAAGTTAACTCGGCATTTACTCACGTGCACTTTCTGTAAAAGCCGTGTTTAATCTGGGTTAACCCCAAAATTTCAGTAAACATAAAAAGAAAGGTTTTTTTTTTGGTTTCTTTTACCGTAATTAAACAGAAGTGCTGACTACTCGACTGATGATATCCTTGGAAAAGAAGAACTCCACTTATAGTGCCACCGACCCAGTGGTTGTAAATAATCTAGACATAAATACCTGCAGGCTTGAAATTTAGTATAAGCGATAGACGCGCGTTTCCTTAAGGTTGCAGTCTTGTAATTGACTGCTCCATAGGCTTACATGCAAAACAGCTGATCTTTGAAAAAAAAAAATGCTACATAGAAAAAATGTCATGTTCATATCATGTAGGTACTAATGTGAAATTGTGATTTAATCGAAAAAAGGGGGTCTTGCTATGAAGAATAAAAAGTTACGCAATCTTGAAGTCAAAACATTTTTTTCTACTTTCTGTTTGCTTTTTTTACTAGGCCGCACCACTTCCAGTAAACATGATGTCCTTTCACGTTCCTGGATTGATATTCCAAAAAGATGCAAGATTTTTCAAATGTCTATATATATATTTTAATTCAGCATAAACCGATAATCAAACAGAAACGAATGAGTTCAGAAAAAAAATCAGAAAAAAATGCACTATTTTGTTTCCCTCCATGTTTTGACATGCACCGGAAATTTGAGTTGTAATACAAGACTGGTACCTTAACAATACACTTACAAGTGATATATACAGTCCGCCAAAAGTTAAGCACCACCTATTTTTATTGCATAGATTTTTTTCAAATTTAAAAAATCAATTTTTCCACGAAAAAAAACCCCAACAATCATATATCAATTTTGCTAATGTATACCATAAACAAACCAGAAATGTAAAATGCAAAATTCGTATTATGGCGTCTACTGGCAGTAAAAGAAACTGATTACCATCTGAACAATGAGTGTTTTGTCAGCTTCTTTTGTACAAGCATAGATATTCATTATCCCAATAAAACCTGACGGTAGAGTGCCTACCTGTAAGTACAGGTCTCTAAACACCTAGACTTGCTCTTCGGTTGCCCCTGAGAAGTCGACTGACCTATGTACGAACACTAACACGACCACCTAGAGAAAAAGTGTATTTGTAAACGCGCAGATGACCTTTGATAGGAGTTTGCTTGACTGCTTTATCGGAGTTCAATCTTTTTGGTCGTAATAGATTTTCTTAGTTTATGTTGAAGGTAATTCATAACACCAAACATTTATATTCTTTTCTTTTTAAAGTTATAAAAATATTGCCAGTTATATTTCGGTGGTGTTTTTACTTTTGGCGGAATGTATAGTATAAATAAAACAAATGAAAAGCCAAATAAAATACGATGTTGAAGGGCATTGAAGACCAACATTTCTAAACGCTTTGTCAAATACAGCTAAGGTTATATATTCATGAGGTAAGTATTCAAAAAATTTTGAAAACAGTTAACATATATTGATAAATCATGTCAACACAGAATTCTCCAATCAGTTTGTTCCCAGGACTGAGAACTGCGAAAAAGATATACCGTTTGCGTTACCGGAAATGCTCTGCTACGGTTACACTCGTATATGAGGAACAAGACTGTTGGTAAAGATCACTACAACTGAAGATCAAACTCTGTCTTAAGGCAGAAAATGTATTGAATTTTTGGCAAAAAAAGTATGTTAATTTTGTAGGTGTAACCACCCACGAAATGTCAGACCATTCATTCGCCATCGATACGCAGGTCTGTCAAGCGGAGACTGATATGATCTCTCCAAGTGTCTAGAAAAGTGAATATCTGATATTGTTATTTGGATGAGTGCCAATATGCTAAACTTAATGAAGACAAAACAGACCAGATAACATGTGCACCAAACATCGATACATTGGTAGGATTTGATCTTAAATTTTACTCATTCATGTTAAACAATAGGCTTCAAGGCTGGACTATAGGTCAATATTTAGAAGTAAGCTTCAAAACACAGCATTGAATTTGATCACCCAAAAGAAGAAATCATTGCACATGTTGCTATATTGTAACACTTGCTACCTGTTCATAACCGTTGCCAATAAACACTTGTGTTATGTGTGTACAAAGTGTAACATTACAAGACTCCTAGCCACCTTCAAGATAAAATTAATCTATTAATCATAGTCCTTGCAGAGTGTAAATTATTTAGATATTTTTAAAAAGCAACTCAAAACTCCCTTTTCGAATTGATTTAAGGATTTTTGTAGTTTTTATGTACTTTCATTTAATGCATAACTTTTAGACAGTTTTGTATCTTGGTATATATGAGGTGTTCATTGTACATTATAGGGTATATTGTAGTAGGAAGATGTGGTATGAGTGCCAATGAGACAACTCTTCATCGATATAACAATTTATAAAAGTAAACCAATATAGCACCGGACAACAAGCTATAAAAGCATATGCATTTTTCATTTTTTTTTTATCTTGTTTGATTCGTATTAGTTGGCGGTTTGCATTTTATGTTGATGTATCCTTTTTTTATTGTAAAAGTTTTTGAATTATTGTGGTTGTTATTAAATGCGCTCTATAAATATTGTATTTCTTATTTTTATTATATGTTCAAATAATATATATATACAGGTTTTATGTTCTCTATAAAATATATTAATTCTTAACATTTTTAGACACAATTCATCTAACTCAAACTTCTTTTACTAAACCGATCATGTTTGCTGTGCATTGTCTCTTAAACGATTGCGGTTTCCAAATTGACATCTTTAAATTTTGTTCCTACAAACTGATAGATGCAATTGATAAAACAGTGGTATGTGATCGATATCAGTTCTATGCAAACTCTCAATATAATGTGTTTGGCTTACATGTATTTAAATGAAAGAAATATTACACATAAACTAATAAATAATACACGAATTATCAGTTAGGCTGACCTTTTTAAAAATATTGACCCATATTAGTTACACACATATCTTCTTTATCATTTAAATACATATAATTTGATTATTATTTGTGCACATTAAAAAAGGTGTGAACGATACCAGGGTACGGTAAACACACCATTTAAACCTACAAAACTAATTATTCAGTCAATTCCTGATTTTAACAAGAATGGTAAATATGTCTAACTGCTTAATTGATCCAGCCCTACAGATATTGCTGTGCTGTATTTGTATACTATACAGATATCGATAAAAAGCTCTACCCACTGTCGAACTGAGTATTGTATGAACCTGCGTGACATCATAATGTGTATTACAGTCGCATTCAATTGACGTATCAATCGCGAATTAAAGATAAGATTACTTTTATACGTTTTGTATGCTTTCAAACATTTCTTAAGAGCAATACGAATCACACCAATTTTCTGATACATGAATAGCAGTCTTTTCTACTATGACAACTATCGATTTCAAAACTGGAATGTGAATGATTGTGTAACAAAAACAACCATGTCAATTTCAGTATATATGTCTAGTGAATTTCGAGTCTGAAGCGTAGGGCAACTCTTACACTCCTGTTTCAAATTGGACAAATTTTTTGTTATGTTTTTACTGTTGAAATTAGCTGTTATGTTAAAATAGATAATCATTCACCTTGAGCGATGTCTTATTGTTGACAATTCGAGATTCTTTTTTACGAAACCGTCTTCAGCTGAATGTGTGATTACTGTATCATATTACTACACGGACCTCAAGGGATTTCAAATCGAAAATAAATGCAAAACATGTGTTTTTTGTGTCTTTCAAAAAAACAGATAATTTACAGAATTAATTGCAGGATAAACAAAATAACTGTTTAGTGTCTTTAAATATCAGCTGTATTTGTACTCGGCTCAAAACACGTGTAATAGCTAGCTAAACGCTGACATACACCTTGTTTTCTAGTCTTTTACAAATACAGCTGATATTTAAAGACACTAAACAGCTATTGTCTATATCAGTATATAAAGATCTATTTGATGAGACTGTAATTAAAGTGAGAGAGTTAGCGCTATAAAATTGAAGCTTGAAAATGCCTGTACTAAGTCAGGAATTAAGACAATTCTTGTCCTTTCGTTTTTGATGCGTTTTGTTATTTGATTTTTTCATGTGATTATGTTTTTTCCGAATTGATTTTCCTGTAAGATCAGTATTTTTGTGATTTTACTTTTTTGTTCTCTATGACATCGATATCTGCTAAAAAAAAGTAGCCTAGCACGTATATGACATTAATAAAAGTAATAATGCGTCAGGTGGCATCTTAACGATAATGCATACTTGTTAACCAATATATGCGCCACACTTAAATCAAAAACAGAATAATGAACCAATACTGAAAATTCGCAAGACTAACAAAGGATAGATATTCCTAACTTGGAAAAAGTCGCATAAATATCATGAATAGGCAGAAATAAAAATAAATGTGTGATCGCAACCGTCCTCCAATATCTCACGCGAATAAATGTAGAATAAAGATACACTAATCAATTTCAAACAATATAAATATTGGATTTTTTTATTATCTCTACCTTATTTTCCTTTATTTTTTATTTAAACTTTTATGATGGATTTTTTTTCTGTTGGGCGATGTCTGATGTTGTTGATATCAAAGAGTTTGAAAAAAATAGTTCTTGGAATGTCCTTTCTGTAATAAGATTTTCAATGACACTTATCGCCAACCGCATGTTCTTTTTCTGTCTCATTCATACTGTTACACGTAAAAATATGATGATATTTAGTGACAACCTTTGAAAATTTTGAATTATCAATGAATCATATTTGCGAATATAAACATGCTGGAATGTGTTCAAACTATCACAAAGAAACACTTACTTTGTTTTGCGATGGTCCTGAGTGTCAATCGCCAATGTGTCATACATGTTGTCTATCAAACCATATGCCAAACAGATAGCAAGAAGCATATGCCAACAGATAGCCAACAGCATATCACATGTGATATTGAAGAAGTCTTTACTGGAAAAGTTAAGAGTATGACAGAGAAAAAAGTCCAAATATTTAAAAAAGGAGAGAGAATTGGTTGAATTTTCAAAAAGAATCAATGAACAATCACATAGGTTTGCAGTAAATGAAGATACTACAAAGACAGACATTCAAAGAAGCAGTTAAAATGCTGGAGCGTCTTAATAAGGAAAACTGATATTCTGACAAAGGAAAAAAAAGATTTCTTAACAAAGCAAAATACAGGAGTAACCCATTTGATTGACACACTCAGGGAAGCATGTAGATTTCTTGATCAAACTGTTGCTACTAAAAATGAATCAGCATGTATCCTCCTTTCAGTACCATCTCAGAGCGATTTAACTATTTACGAGACACTAACTTTTATACCCAACCACGCGAAGGCAATCTTATTTCATGAACTAAAGAAAATTTAGGACTCAAAGTTGAAAAAAATTGTTGATACAATTGGAAATATATTTTCGTCATCTGCATTTGGACCAAGAACAAAGGTCTTATTTTCAACAGCGATCGAATCAGAAAAAGGTTTTGACATTATTATTGATTTTTTTATTCCGATGATGCACCGGTATTTGATGAAATGACAATTACTGGTAACTATTTGAAACGGTGCACGTATATCTGTCATCCGTAGAAGAACTGTCTTTAAAGAAAAAAGGAAATGGAAAATATCAAACATCTTGTAAAATAATGCATAATGGTATCCAAAGACTTATAAAAGTAGTAGCGAAGATGAATGGTAGAGTTTTTTTATGACGTTGAACTGAAAACAATGGTTAAAACAAAGCCAAAAGAAGTAAACAAATGGTAAGACTAAACTTATATACTACCTGTGTACACTGAGGGAAGTTTGATAGAACTATCAAAACTATAGTTAGATTTTTCTTAGACTCTGTATATCTGTTTATTGATCCAGCTTTAGTCGAATACAATTTGAAAAAGATTAACGGGGTCACAAGAATTTATATTGAATGTTGTCGAAATAATTACAAAAGAATTGGACCATAAGTCAATGCAACAGAAATAATGTTTAATGAATGAGAACATTCATTTTGTAATTGACGTGATAATAAAAGGAGATCAGGAAGGACAAGGTGATTCTGCTCCACAGGTGGCATCCGTAGTAGGGTACACTAATCGGAAAAGAAAGTTTAAGTTGTATCAATTTGTATCAACTAGCAAGTAGAGATTCGTTTTCATAGTTTTCCGAGCATACAATATAAACAGATCCTTGTTAGTGATGTAGTGCCGTGAATATTATATCATCATACAATATGTTTAACTTCGGAAACTGTTCCCAAAACTCTGTCAAGTTTAATCATTTACACGAAACAAACTTTTTGTCATAATCCATTTTAAATTGCAAAGTTTGTCTTGTTTATTAAAAGAGTCGGTTTGTCGGATAGAAACTTCTGAACTTGTTGATAAAAGCGTTGTGTCTGTATTTTATAATGTATTTTTTAAATCTTTTCCAAGGAATAGATAGTACACTGTAAATTTTATAGACATATTAATCGTTTTTTTAAGAAAAAAACAATTACATCTGCAAGTATTTTAAAATAAAAGCGCAATGAGAAGAAGTTATGAGACCTCTCATTATGGTGTTCAATCACAAAATCACAAATCACAAATCACAATTTTTTGGCCAATATAATCACATAATTATTATTTTGAAAGAAGAAAATCAAACAATCAAAAATACAGTCCAAGATTGTCAAACACTAAAATAATCATGGAATATTTGGTCTGGTAATCAAATAATCACTTTGAAATTGTCAACGTAATCACGAAATCAAAAACCAAACGGGAAGGCTTAATTATAAGCATATCGAAAGTTGAGATTTGAAAAGAAAAATAAATATTCCTAAATAAAACAAATCCTTTTCAACAAAAAAATAATAAAAATTGTTATAAATATTTGTATATAAAAAATAGATAAAAAAAAAATTGGATAAGTATAGACAAAAGGAAGTCCCGATGATTTAATTTCATAAACCAAATATAAGAAATTGTCGCACCATGGTGATTGATATAAGAACGTTACGTTTTTGTGTAAGTTTCATAGAGGGTTAATTACGTCATG
The DNA here is from genome assembly GCF_965363235.1 of Mytilus galloprovincialis. NCBI lineage: Eukaryota > Metazoa > Mollusca > Bivalvia > Mytilida > Mytilidae > Mytilus > Mytilus galloprovincialis. The sequence continues at coordinate 58,743,401 of NC_134851.1, read as the reverse complement.
TATAGTGTTAATGGTGACGTCGTCTATTATTGGTGTTGTGTTTCATTATTCATATTTCAACAAAAAGAAGCAGACAATGCTTAGCGTGCGAAAAAATGGTTATGCGTTGAACTACTGGCCTCCTACGGCCAATAGAGAATGAATACAATCAATGGGGGAATTAAGGCTTCGGCCTCAACCCCTATGGATTTTACTAACCCTTTATGGGTCCAAATGGGTCAGTAGCGAACCATATAGCTTATGATGTGGATATTGTTTGAAAAAAAAAGAACAAGACCGGATGCCTTGAAAGGTTATGTGTCGACTGGTATTTCTGCATCAACCGACATACGAATACATACTCGGTACAAAAACCACAATTGGGTACAATACACTTTTGATTAAGTAGCAGTCTGGCTAAGAATCATGCAAAATGATGAAATAGTGATACACACTGTATCACAGAAATCCACAATACTTTTTGTGTTGAAAGATATTGTGAAGTAAGAGCTAAATTTGTAATATTAAACCATTGAACACAGTATATTTTTCTTGGTGCTTTATTGAATATTGGACAAATATGAACTTTCCCCACTTATTGCAGTGTAAGAAGTTCACTATTTTCTCCTAAGACCGGATGTTTTAAGGAAAATGAATATATATGCAACCTAAAGAGGATAATGTTCTTTAAAAAAATATCAAAAAATAAAATATGTAGCCTAGTCCTGATTTTGAGTAAATTTGATTTCTTTTTTTATTCAAAATTGTCTAAGGGAGATAACTCCTTCCAAGAAACATAACTTTCTCTTACATAACAACAGTTGCCATGTGACTGAAATACATCCAAAGGCGTTATTTTAATAGAATTAAACATAGCTATGCCATTTTCTATCTTTTTTTTTTATGAAAATACAGAGTGGTTCCTATTTAATTAAAACGAATAAATAGTATAAAGACTATATTTTCTTAATTCACCCCTCAACTGCAATGTTTACAATTACTCATTTCCTGTTTGCAAAGATTTTGCATCTGCTGTGTTTTATTAGATATTACACAGTTTTATTCCGTTTTTACTGTTACGGGAGTCCATATCTTCTTTAAGAAGATACTGTGCATGATGTGGAAATATTTTAGAACATTTTTAGACAAAGGCGAGTCATGAACAATGCCTTGTTGATGTGTATATATACCATGCTACCGAGTCCGATGCCAGTAAAGAAGCTTGAGAAGTCCTGTTGTTGAAGTTTTCAATTTATCAGGACTGTATCATGATCAAAGACATCCAAACGAAGACCAGCTAGACAGACAATTATAAGACTGCAACTCATACATTGAATAGAAGCACCAAGATAGACAATATCATTCATTGTCAATGTCCATGACTGCATGAGCAATAAATGAAGCCTGACATAACTTGATATAAACTTCTAAGGACATTTTTGTATGTGTGACTTTTCATTTGACTGTCTTATGTCTGTGTGGCACAGTGTCCTGTTTATTGAAATAAATCAAAGAAAACAGTGTACATGGTGTCTGTACCCTCTATCCACTGTGAAAAGGAAGAGCAATAACAGGAGTATCCAGGCATGACCAAAACAGAAAGATCCCTAGACCATGGAGTAATAGTAAGTAATAGTAATACTAAATAAATTTAATTTAAACGATCTTTTTTTATGGAGGATAGATGTATATTGAGATAATGAATTCAAATGATATTAGAGTGCAGTAAAGTGTCTAATAATAATGATGTGACTTATTGTTACCTACAGTGAACTAAAACAAATGTTTTATACACTGTAAATCATTACACAACCCCTCCACTTCTCTATGTTTCGTCTCAAAACAAGTACTAGTAACTACATGTACCTCTTAAAACTTTGTGGGAGTTGACCAGCACCATGATCACACACAAAAAAGGTAAATTGGCAAAATGTGACTAAAATGCATGTACATGTATATGATTTACAATGATTTAGCCTGACTTTGTAAATGGGGTATAGCCTAATAATCTTATAATTGCCAAAACCTCACTCATCTCCAAACTATATTTCGGACCATACATGCCATAATATAATACAATAAAATGTATAGTAACAGTTACTTGCATTTATTCTAAAGAAATAGCTACAATGTAGGTTTAAAATGTACATGTAATGAACTACATGTTTTTCTACAGCATGGATAAGCTATAATTTTTTAAGAAAAATATATCAGTTATCAGTTACATGAACATTTAATGTGTACATGTACATGATGTATATGTACATTACATGTATAATCATTTCAAAGACTCAAAGTTTTAAATCATTTCTTGAATGTTTTGAATATTTGGGTTACCCCTTCTGACAACAACATGCATGACATGTATTGAAATATATCAAATGCCCCTCATCCAACTTTTCCTTTTTAAATAAATGTAAACACACAAATAAAATAGCTACAAAGGTACCTTCTACCCCTTTTGAAAAAATATTTAAATAAAGTGAGGTGTTTATTCTGTAACAGTGCTACAGGTCTGATTATATCTAATAATGTACATCATTTGTACATGGATATAAAATTCAGAAACTGTCCTTCAATTAAACAAATAAACTGCTACCCATCTAACATAGCAACAAAATTGATGCTTTTTTTAAGAGTTGTGGAAAAGAAAAAAATGTGGCTAATTTAAATTACCTTTTTGTTGCGAGAGATTTATAACTGTTTGATTGAAATTTTATTAAATTTGTACCATGACCACTCAAATCACATTTTTTAAATGACTAAATACTAAAAACCACCTCTTCATATGTCATGTATGTTATAAATTCTATTAATTGTTATGTAATAAATGTTATAATTACAAATTATTGTATTAACTGATTGAAGATCATCCTGATCTTTTAACATTGTTCAACAAAACGAAAACTTGTATCTTCTATGTTATACATGTACTGATCATGATGTACATGTACATGTAAATTATGTTCAACATTTTATATCTTCTTTTTTAGGTATTTCTAATTACCAGTGTTACCCACAGTCTACCAAGAAAACTAGTACTGAATAAGGTTATTGATATTTTATTAATAAATACATATTAAATGGATGGTAAATTTTTCAGCAATTCATGTGTACATGTACCTACAATGTCATGAATGTATACAGTGCAATTGTTTCATTAAAGCATATAAATTTAATTTGATATTTAAAAAAAATAACTGGTTTATACAATTGTACATCATGTACATTGTTCATGTTTGCAATGAACTTTAAAAATGCATGTTAGGAATTTTGTAATGTAAAATATTGTACATCCACCCTTGGATTTCAAGCATCACTTGATTTTCTCAACTTTCTCTCTAAAGTTGGAAATTGTATGTATATACATGTATGTATGAGATTGAGAGCAGTTAATAAATTTCTTCAGTTTTCATTAGGTAACATCTTTGCTAACCAAGGTTTCTGATCTACTACTCTTTACATTTGATCAAGCTATATTTGTTTTCCCATTCATGATTACTTTCATATATCTTAAAGGGGGGTTACATAAATACATTATGCACTGACTTTATTCTTTTATATTAGGAAATTCTGTCTTTCATTTCAGGTTTCACACACACACAATGGTGGTTCATGTGAAAGAAAGAAGTGATTTGTTGGAGAATGTTCTTCCTTGTCTTTATCTATATATAAATGATGTACATTTTACGGTACACATAACATTGAGGGATTGATTGAACGAAGCTTAAGAACACAGAACAGGAATATATTCTTATATATACAAAGCAAATATTACAACAAAAATATGAAGCTGAAAGTTTACTTGTCTGATATTTGAATATGATATATATATATATAAATATATAATGTTAAATGTTTAAAGATTTTTGCTCACATTGTTTTGAAATATATCACAATATAAACTTTATAAATGAATAATAAATCTTTTGAGAAGACATATTTTCATTTCCTCTTGTTTTGAATATTAATCTTTTGTACATGACTTTTGTATATTGCAATGGGATTTTAGAAAAGTCAATTACAATACCAGCTGTTAGCTATAGCTAATGTACTTGTCTGTTTCTTACCTCCCCAAATAAATGACCAAAGGTGCTAATGTCACCATTTGGCATTTGCTGTTATTTCAATATAAAAAAGAAGATGTGGTATGATTGCCAATGATACAACTATCCACAAAAGACCAAAATGACACAAACATGTGACTAACGGAAACTTCGTAACATGAGGCATCCATATACAAAGAATGAAGCATCCAGGTCTCCCACCTTCTAAAATATAAAGCTTTTAAGAAGTGAGCTAACACCGCCGCCACCCCTGTTGCCGCCAGATCACTATCCCTATGTCGAGCTTTCTGCGACAAAAGTCGCAGGCTCGAAAAAAAATTAATGAAAAACAAATATATATGTAACACATAAACAAACGACAACCACTGATTTACAGGGTCCTGACTTGGGACAGGCACATACATAAATAATGTGGCAGGGTTAAACATGTTAGCGGGTTCCCAACCCTCCCCCTAACCTGGGACAGTGGTATAACAGTACAACATAAGAACGAACTATAAAAATCAGTTGAAAAAGGCTTAACTCATCAGATAGACATAAATACACGTAGACGTGGTCGGGTACTTATACATCCAGACATAAAAAGACACAATGAATAGATCTGAGAGTACTTGCAGTTATATGACAGCTTGTTCAAAGCCACTAACAACTAATAAAAAATCAAGTCTATATGAAAGAAAGGAGATGTGGGTTGTAATGTATAAGTCAATGAAACAGAAAACAAACAACACAAGCACATCTATTATGAAACAACAAAGCCAATTGAGAAAGGCAATGGTTTGAATAGATTAGTGGTACATGTATTTGGTTTAATACAAAAAAATGTGGCTCCCTTTTAACAATGTTTATATTCCCAACAACCTTTATACTGATAACTCATCAGTTTTACAAGGTATCAAGAACATGAAGAAGGTATATAGAAAAGAAAACGAGATAATCCTAACAACTGAAGTATACACTAGGAAGACAGCAACTCAACAACACAAATATATCAGTCAGTACACTTACAGTACACATCCAACATCCAATGCATCTAGTGTACAGACGTCTTAAACAGTCAGGGAAAAACACAAGCTTGTGCAATGCTAAAATATAGGTATCGACATTGTTTTGAAGTTTCAGATCTAACAATAAGTAATGTTTTTTAGCTTTCTGTGTCAAATATTAAGCTACATTGTAATCTGACCCAAACAGCATGAATAAACTTCTGTCTAAACATCAAAATTCACCTCATGTTTTGTGCATTTTTCAAAAATTACACCCATGGCAAGATGCTCTAAATGTTGTCCATACGTTTGTAAATCGGTCTTCTGTTAGTCTTCCTTATGACCATGATTACTCTAATAATAATTTCCTCGCTACTTAACAGAATTGCATATTTGGTCAGTATCTTAAGTGTTATGAGTTGAAATATATGTTATGGAAAAATAAGAAGATGTCATTGTGGTATGAGACACCACACCTCTAGAGACCAAAGGTATTAGAAGGTGTATAATTTTGAGATTTGTCGGGTACTTACTTACATCCATCTCCAGCTGGTACAAGACAGACTATTTGAAAATTTTAAAGTAGCAGCAAATATTAGTACTAATTAATGTTTGCTAGGAGTCAGAAAAATACTTTGGTCTAGGTACTTTTCTTCTTGTGGAGTCTTACAACTTGTCAGCCTGCACATATTGCAGTTTAAAAAAAGACTAAATGTCGTTTTTTTATCATTCATATTTCATTAAAATTAATTGTCAGAAACACGCATGAAATATTTGCCACTGGATGTTCTAAAAAGTAACAATCAGAAACAGATAATCGTGCTGTGTTGGGTAGATGGCGTATACCATGGAAAATAAATATGTGTTTGCCCCCGCAACTGGACGTTGGGGGGGGGGATTGTTTTACCCATGTTCGTCCCTTTATCATGTTTATGGGTACATAGTTATTCAGCTTAACTCCTCCTAAAGTTTGAAATCTAGAAAGTTTTCACTTTGCTATCTGTTTGTACATATATTGAAGATGTGAATGTCGTCAGGGTTTGATTTTTATTCTTTTGGGAGATGCCAGCGGGAGTTTAACTTTTGTCATTTTTAGGGTATAAGGGGTTAAATGTTAAATTTATTTTTAGAGTAACACTTTTGCATCTTAGTCCAGCAGATAGGTGAATAATTGTGCACTTTGTGTTAAAAGCATAAAATTTGGTCGAAACATAGTTTGGACCATTCTAAACAAAATTAGATATGGAGGCAAGGTTGATTTGATCCACTTCCGGTTTTATCATCAAAATGGTGGACATGCATTTGATAACTGATAAATGGTTACCCAGCAGATAGGTGAACAATTGTGCACTATGTTTTAAAAGAATAAAATTTGGTAGAAACATAGTTTGGACCATTCTTAACAAAATTAGATATAGAGGCAAGCTTGATTTTATCCACTTCCGGTTTTATCATCAAAATGGCGGACATGCATTTGATAACTGATTAATGGTTATTCAAATCTCACAGCTGGTAGCCAAAGTTTGCTGTGTAGACAATAATATTATTGTGTATTCATGGTTTGAAATAATGTATCATTTCTTTGAAACCCTCGGGGTATTTTATTCAGAAATTTGTCACTTCCGGTAAAAAATATCACAAGTAAACATACATATGTTTGATAAAAAAAAAGCAATGTTGTCCAAAAAAGGTTAAATATCATTGACCTCTGATATTGTACGATCAAACATCAGCATAACGAATCGTTCGATTAATTGCGTAATAGTGGTGTCGACATTCAGAGTACTCACATGGGTTGCGTCCAATATCGTAGCGGCTACAAAGGGCTACGTAGATGTATGACTATTGAACGTGTAGCTAGCCTAGCTGCAACATAGATATAGATAGCAGCTAGACTAGCTACTCGTTCAGTAGACAAACATCTACGTATCACTACGTAGCTGCTATGATATTGGACGCAACCCTGGCCTCTCATAACGGTGTATACTCTTGTGACACCATTCAATACCATTCATGTATCCCCTGTTTTTTTTTCACCTTAAACAGCGATCTATGCCACAGTGTCGAATACAGTGAATGCATACAAAACAGGCAATGCATATGTTTTTTCTTGTTCTAAAAAGTTAGCAAGCTCATGAATTGAAATGTATACGAAGTGGTTTTCAGTCCAAAAACAACCCATGAATATCAGCTGCGTTGTCACATGAAACAAGTACTAATACATCTGTAACAACTGTAGCAATGATTCTCATCTCGAAAATGTGTTCATCCATCTGTTTATTTGACAGAAAATGAATGAGCTCTGAGAAGCACGTGAGAAGCTCTATCAGTTTCGTGTTTATCATGTTTGCCTTTGACAACGTCTCCTTGTACTGTCAATCTTTATATTGTCTACAATAGTTAAATCTTGTCAATAGTTCTAAAAAGTAAAATCACAAAAATACTGAACTCAGAGGAAAATCAAATCGGAAAGTCCCTTTTCTATTCAACGAACGACGAATAGTATCAACAACTGCTGAGGGAGCTATATCTTTAATTGGTATACAGAACAAGCAGTTCGTTGCTGTCTTCAAGAAATTGATTTCCTATCTCTTCTACCACAGAACCTACATCATGGATAAACGACATTTGAGTTCTTAGTTTCTGCTCATGGTCAGTTGTGTTCTCTTCATCAAGAAATCGATATATGACTGTCCCTCTGGTATCTTTCGCCCCTCTTTTCAAACTCTTTAGCAAGTCTTGCCATTTCTTGTCAAGCTGATATCCATCTTCGCAGGTTATCTGTTAACAGTGCCTCCATCCGACTTAACAACATGTTTATATCATGTGTTCTGTCAGACAGTGAAACATTATTTCTAAGTGTATATATTTCTTTAGATGCATGATGACGGATCTTTGGAGAGTGAACGTTAAGGATTTGTTTGTAGCTGTTAAATATAAATATCCAAGCAATCGTTAGTGTTTCCTGCTTATAAGAGTCGGTTGTTATATATTGTCCATACAACAACATACTAACAAGAGCTACAAGAGATCTTGGAACATAATTCTCCTCACAGTTCACTGGAAAACCAAAATGTAACAATAAACATGTCGCTGCGAATTATTGTTACTGCTTTATAAATCTGCATTTAGTTTTAGTCAAAGGCATCATCACCTGTTTTCTGAAACGAGGGTTCTATATTATCTTTGAAAGCAAGTTAATTCTCTCTCCCTTGTTTTTATTCCTGAATATCAGGTAAATAAGCAAGCATTGGATATAAGAAGTTGTATGAGTGCTATTGAGACAAATCTCCATCCAAGTCAAACATGTGTAGCTCTCTCACAGGCAAACAACCCATAATTTTAAAATGTAAGAAGTCTATTCTTTCATCTTGAATTATGAACTCTGTCGTCAATGTCAACATCTAGATTCCTTATTCGCCTAGAAAAAACCTGACATCTTGAATCCTGGTGCTAAATATTCTTTGATTATGGAATCTTCATTGTAGCTGATGACGTCAGCTAATGCGATTCCATGGCTTATTCATGCGTCTCTTCCTTATTAAGTCTCATCTTCATTAGAGACTTTTGATGTCTGTCGATAAAGATAAGCAAGACATTGGACATGATATTTCGTTTCTTGTACAATGAGGTTCCCAGCACTGAGCTTCTCTAATAAAGTTGTGTACTGAAGCATTTGTACACATTGACTGTGTGGGTGGGTTTCCAGCTCCGATTGCCTTTTTTGTTTTAAATATCATCTGTATCCTTTTGATGTCTTATTTTAGTTCTCTTTAGTTCTGTGTTTAGATGTCAGGTCTTGTGCCATGTGGCATTGTTTTTGTACGTAGTACGTGGAAGACCCCTGCCATCATATTGTGTATGCAGATGGGTCGTAGACGGTAAACATTGAAGTTCTTTGTATTTAACGAGATTTCCAGCCATAGTAACATATCCGGTACCAATATTGATACACTTTGAGGGTGTAGGGCATTGCAGCTATTCGTCTGTCATATTTTGACAAATTATACATTTAACATTGAGAATAGAAATAGGGAATATACCAAAGAGACAACAAACTGACCAAAGAGCAGACAATAGCCGAATACCACCAATAAGTGTTCAATGCAGCGAGAAATTCCTGCAACCGAATGTGGTCACCAGCTGTTCCCTATACAAATGGTGTACTAATTCAGAGTAAATGGATGTCACACTAAATTCCAAAGCATATAAATGAACTAAAGCCCAGTCAACCTCTTCAACATTTTGGGACGAACTACCTGGTCTTCGATTATCTGACGCCTCAATAAGTTTAAATCTTTAAGAGCTCATCCTTCAATTGTTATTTTGTTATTTAGACTCTTGATTCATCGAAGTGTATGTCTAGCTTCATTCAAATATATAATGAAACAGTAGTGTTCACCATATCAATTGAATTTTTATGATCTCCAAAGAAATAAATACCTGATTCTATTACACCATTCTTCTCACTTTTTGCAAATTAAAAGTCAACATTTTTTTGAATTTTGTCATGAAATTTCGACCGGAAGTTAACCAAACTCATCCAAATTGCTGCTTCAGCAACACTGAAACCCATCTAATACGATGCAGATCAATTAAAATATCAGTTCTTTTAGTTTAAACTAAAAAAATTGAAAGAGAATTAAAAAAAGTTGAAATTTAAACATGCATCCGCCATTTTGGATTTTATCGGAAGTTAACTATATTTCCAGCTTGCCTCCATATCTAAAATTGAAGAGTATAGATAGAAGTATGTTTGAGCAAAGTTTGGTGCTTTTAACACGAAGTGCACAATTCCTTCATATATTGCACCTATCTGCTGGACTATCTGTGGGGGCATCAATAACGTCTCCCAGACACAATAATATCTCAAAGAAAGTCATAAATTGACTATGCTATAATACAGTTACCGCTTACCGGTATGCAACATATATTCCGCTTTCTGAATTAGACCCCCCTTTTTGGGGGGGGGGGCGGGGGATTTAGGATCTGCCCCTTCTCTTTTTACATGATACAGATATCATTCAAAGAGAATGTTTGGTCAAACCTAGCTATACAGCAAGCATAAGCTAACCTGCCACTTGTATGACAATTGGTTATCTTTCCATTTTGTATTAAAAACAATGATGCTTCTGACACGTCCAAGTACTGATGAATTTAAGTTATTTCAGGGAAGTCCCACCACCCCCCCTGGCAATTGATTCTTAAGATGTAAAGACATGCTCTTTTTCAATTTATCTATTAAGAAAAGGTTGTTTTAAATAAGTGTAGCCACATAATTTTGTACCATTTTACTAGGTTAAGTGTCTTCATGAACCTGAAAATCAACTTCTGAAAAAAACGGATGGTATTTACCTTAAAAAGTCCATATTCACAAAAATTATATATGCTTTTGCTTCAGAATTCAACAGACTATCTTTTAAAATGGTTGAAAAACATTATTCATATTAAACTAGCAGTAAAAAGGAAATAAGGTTATCTACAGAAAGCGTATTTATATAATTTTTGAGAAAAAAGTGCATAAATATTGTAAAAAACGTGACGACATGATCAACATTTTTATGAAAATTCTGTACTAGGCTACATATTTTTATTTTTGATACGTTTTAGATAAGAGTCAACTGAAATAGAATGATCAAACAAATCAATTCTATCATCAGGGTCTGGCGAGATACTAGAGTTTGAAAATTTCGAATTTTTGACAATTTTCCAACTTGAAAATATTTGTTAATTTGGTTGTCATGGTAACCAAGTTTCCCTTCTTGCATCCATCTTTTCAAATGTTTCCTATTTAAGTTGAACATTATAGATTGAAGGATCTGGTATATACTTGTTTTACAGTTCATCAGTATTGTACTTTTTCCAATTAGAAAAAATATACAAATTTTGGGTATTTAAGGCCATTAAACACCTTGTTGCTAGGAACAGCCGTTTCCATAGCAACAGGTTGATTTTTTGTGGTCAAATTGCCATTTATTTTATTTTTGCCTCAAGTTGAATCAATTAAACTATAGCAGATGGATATCCTTCACTATGGATGTATCACCCTTTGCATGATTCTTAGCTGGACTGCTACTTAAGTAACAATGTCAAAACCAAAGAACAATAATAGTTGTAAAACAACTAGTTTATATCAGGCGTTTTAAGGTCTATTATAGAATAAAAACATGCACATATTATGACAAAGATAATGTAGAAAACCGTTAAGTCTAGTCTAGTATGATAGCATTCCGCTTTAATCTATTTCCTTTTGAGTTGATCCAATTGGTAGGTCGTTGTTTTGGTAAATGGATTTGTATCATTTTGAAATAACAGTTATTGCAAAATATTCCAAATACATACATGTATATTTTATATGAAGTTTTTTTTAATCTGCAATATAAAACAACTTGTATATTGTACGTCTTATGACGAATTAAGGCACTGGAAACGTAAACATTATGTCTTTCCTTTAACGCATGCTTAGTCTACAAGTGTCGTGAGTCAAATCGTAGGGACTATTGTGGACATTTAGATAAGAAGACCTAATTAGTTATTTTTTTCTAAATATCTGTTACTCCATTTGTAATCATTTTTTTTTAACCATTTGCAATTGATCTTGACCGCAAGTAAAAATTTCTACTTTCTGATTAAAATCATTTATTGACTGTACAAATGATCGTATTCATGTTTCAAGTAAGTTACCTTCTGTTGTGGCCATGGTCTGCTCTATGGTCGAGTTGTTGTCTCTCTGGCACATTCCCTATTTCCATTCTCAATTTCATATTTTAGAATTTCAGGAACTAAGTGATAAGCCTGCTTTAACATGGATTGTTTTTTGTCATGAACAAAACCAACAGAATAGAATCCACGGAACGAATAGATAGACTCGTGACTTTGCTGTTCGTGAATTTATCGTTCGTGATATTTGTTGAAATCGTATTGAATAAAAATTGCAAAATATAAGCAAAAATTCATTTTTTAATGCTTCTGTTTCTAGTTTCAGGTGCGACAACAAACACAACAGATTACAGCAAGAGATTTAAGTTATCAAAGACAAACAACTGATGTATCAAATTATATTACTTGTTATTTTGAGACAGCAATAGCATGACGTTTTTGATGACGACAAAGTGAAAGAAGTACTTGATATCCAAAGTTTATCCATAATGTATAGCAGAATAGACAAACATACCAAGCGTGTTTCTAAACAACCATAGTTCAAACCAGATTTAAAACAAAGACAAGCAATGTGATTAATGCTATTTTGCTACATTCCTATTTTTCTGTTGTTGTCTTGTCTCAAGGTTTATATATTTATTGGCAGTGACTCTATTGTTATCAATTACAAAGTTTAAATCCTGGTATCTATGATACCGGAGCAATGTCACTGATGATGCATTTTCCCCCAAAGGGTATAACCAGTCCAGAAGTCAACACTTCTGTGTTGACATGAGTTATCATTGATGTGGTCAAGGCCGTACTTTAACCTATAATGGTTTAATTTTTGAATTGTTGTTTGGATGGAGAGTTGTCTCATTGGCACTCACACCACATCTTCCTATATCTATGATCATAAATTAACTGTTCATAAAACTTTGAATTAATAAAATTCTTAAGCTATTCAACAGCAGTAGTAAATTACTCAAATGTATTTAGAAAAAAGCTTAATGAATATTTGGTCCTCAATACTTTTCAACTTCGAACTTAATTTGCCATATTTGACTTTTTTGTTTCGAACGTCGCGGATGAACCTTTTGTAAACGAAACTCGCATATGGCGGAATTACAAAATTTCAATCCTGTTATGTATGACGAGTTTATTTGTAAGACCGCTGTATATCTATTCTATTAATTAAGTTGAGTTTTAAGAACAAAAACAATAATTTCTGAACAGTCGCCAAATTTAAAGACTCAAAACATAATTTTGTAAAATCTTTAGTTTTTATGCATTTATACACAGTGGCGATGTGCATAATAATTGAAATAGCATCGGAGGAAAAGCTTTGTTATGTTTAAAAGATACATGATGATATCGGTTATTTGAAAATGATCTTCGAATGGCAATTTCACAGAACAATGAAAATATTTAACACCCAAACTGTCTTTATCATGAATGCAAACATTATTTAGTTCATTCATATTATTGCAAAATCCTTATGGTTCAGGCTTCTATATTCTAAATAGCCCATCATTGTAATTTTTTCTTATTTAAAAATTAAGACATGAATATTATTATTAAATTCTAAGTAGGTGATATATATGAAAAGTAGAAAATATCACTCATTTATTTTTATCATGTTCGGAACAAGTAGAATTCTATAAGTTTCTGCATAATTGTTTTCACACTGATTTGATAATATTGATTGTAAAAAAATGATAATATAGCGTATGATGATATATTTATGTTCGGTTTTATCAATGTTCATTGTTTCTATCAAAGATGTAAATATGTTTTTGTCAATTTCATATTGTCTACATCGATATATTGTATCTTCAGAAGAACGAATTCACTTAATTATTTAGACAGTTATGTTGATCTTATCAGATTTTGTATGTACACTTTAAACCATTATATAACTTACCTATATGTATGTTTGTTTGTTGTGAAATATTTGAGAAATGTTTTTGGGAAAGCATTTCTTTAGTATAATACTCTTGTGCAAGAGACTGAACGTGTCAATGCATTTACATTTTGGTTATTAATGATATATGTCATTGTACTTTTTACTATTGGTTTTTGGATATTTTTGTGTTATTTGTAACATGTGTAATGTATCTATTGTAGAAACATAAAATTGTTGAATAATTGAATAAAAATGAAAAAAAACCAACAACGAATGTGGTTATGATTATAACTGAGACAACCATCTACAAGAAACCGAATGACACACAGAAAGTGGCATTTTCAAGCGTCTGGACTTATAGAGTTCATAGGTCTGTTTTATGTTCATTTGGAATTTCAACTCAAGATGAATAACCGGATCTTCATTTAATATATTGGATACATAAACTGCAGAAGTGTCCTCATTAAACTTTTGTTTGTAGTGCATTTGACAAAGAAATAACAGAAGTTAGCAATATCGTTGAATTTTACTTTCTGCTCTAAAGATGTTGTTATCTCAATCAAAATGTGTGACTATGTTCGACGCATCTATCCCATCGAACTAAAGATATAAGATACAACGCATACAGTGAAGTCCGTGTGAAATCTTGACTTACATCTAGAAATTGACTATGTGTTGGTTGACAAACAAAACTGCACGACACAAGAGATGATTTTACCTTCCCAATTGTGAACAATTTCTATATCGCAACATCCCAGTAGCGCCGGTATACATGTTATTTATCTTACCTCCTATACTTTTCTAGGAGTATGATTGGTTAAAAGCCCCCTTGTGGTACCGTATATATTTCATATTACAGTAGAAGGGGGTGGGACTTATATTATTCACGGTTTGTAGTGGTGTTGCGTCCTTTCATATTCAATATAAGTTTAGAAGGGAGGCGGGGCTTATTTCATACACGGTTAGTAGTGGTGTTACGTCCCTTTATAAAAACAAAACGGTACTGAGAAAAAATCTATTGACCCCAAATATACAGTATTAGGTCAATATCACACTTTGCAACTAATAATATACCCCAATTGATACAGGCTTGTTCTTCCTTAATATAGGGTTGTTGCTCCAAATGAAGCTGATAAACGAAAAGTTTCAAATGGTGAAAATAAAATTATTTTATGTTAACCGTTATGAAATAGTTGTTTAACTGATGGATATCGGATATGTTACTCATTTTATAGCTAAAATCTCGTTCCTTACTTACCGATTTAGGTTTTTACCGGATGTGTAATAACAAGAGCAACACTGCGGGAACCACATATGAAGCAATATCTTGAGCGTCTCAAAGACAATATCAAACTTGTTTAAAGTTATGACAAAAAGGTACACAATATTATTATTCAACATGTTTTTAAGAGTAAGTATGTCATGTATGTGCACTTCTCGATTAAAAGTTCTCTACATATGCATAATATGTAATGCCTACCATTTAAACACGTATATTCTTGAATAGAAGGATACAAACAATGTTATATTAATTTTATGATATTTCATAATTCGAATATTGGTGTCTCTCTTTATATATCTATTTCCCTGACAAACGATAACTTAATTGGTATACTTCGATTTTACTTTCTGTTTACATTAGTTAAAGGAAACTATGTGTGTCTAGAAATAGACTTTCAACTTGAAAATGTTGAACAGTTTAAAAACTAAAGATAGAAACTTACGTTTAAATAAGTTGACTCACTTGCTATATATAGCTCAAATAAAGTTCGTATCTCCCATTTCCCATTTTGCTTTCGGTTATGTAAGTATAAACAAAGTTTGTTATTACTGTTTGTTAAACAACATTATACTGATATTAAGCAAAAATAATTATAATAATAATGAGAATAACATTTGTGATAATAATTTTAATAATACTAATTATAATAGAATTGATAATGATGATACCATCAGCATGATCAGATAGAACGTGTTTTACCTTCGTACAACGATTAATATTAGTCTTAGTATTTTGAAAATCACTTTACATATGTACATTCTTTTGATGTTCTTGACCGAAGTCAGGAGCCTGTAGTTTAGATTCACTTTGGTTCGTGCTTCCATCTTTTTTTCGTGTCTTGCTCAGTCTGTATAAAAGAGGTCTACCACGTAACGTTTTCTCGTTTGAATTCTTTCAGGCTTTTCATATCGAGACCTTTTTTATGATATTGTACCACAATGTTACATACACAAACACATTTTTCCAAACATTCCAAAGGATAGTTCGGTTTTGATTTTAGGGGTTATTGTATCGAGGACCAATAGGAGCCATCGATTAGCATGTATCTTGTTTCTGGACAAAACATTGTTAATAAGTGGCTGACACAAACCGTTTAGGAATTAGGGGACAAAAAGGAATAAAAAACAAGGATTTTCTGATATAAAGACAATAACTTGTGTATAAATTAATGGATCTGTAAGGCATTGTACAACAAGGTTCTATGCAGACAAAAGGTATGTTGGGAATTATTTTGGAGATTATGACCCAAACCGTTCAAAAAAGGGACATTAGATCAATTATTTATTAAAACTTTGTATAAATTACACATTTCTCGACCCATTTTAAGTGAAATATATTTATAATTCTTGAAAAAGATGTTTAGTACAGATAATTAACCATTGAATGTAAATTTTGTATTTTGGCCTTGTTTTTGAATTGGTCCATATTGTGGTCAAAATGGTCTGAAACAAGACTTTGAATTGTTAGATAAATATAGCTATTGTTGTTCTTCTATATGCTGAATATTCAACCACATGACAATTTAGAGCTCTATCAAGCTTGAATATATTGCTCGTATGTGCCCAATAGTTCAGTGTCCAAACTCTTAGGTCGTTTTAAACGGGTCTCTGTGGAGCATATGAAGAAAATGGGATTTTTGATCGGTACTCTCATTATTTCAAATAATCTGAGTTTTTCTTTCTATGGTTATTTCCTGCAGTCTACATAAATAAAAGTATTTTAAAATTCTTAAAAAATAAAAATGCATGTAATTTTAGTCTATTCACGTGATAGATCGAAATCAGAGTATTGAGTTTCTGCATTGGTTTTGAACTCAAACACTATATATCTTTTATCTGATCCATCATTATTTTCGTTTCAGGATCAGGTGTTTCCAGTAATTATATAGCCAATAATGGTTGATAGAGGTACTGTTGTAGATGTTGACAATGAACTCGAGGCGTTCTTAGTGAAGAACTTTATTCATCATGTCCAATTGAAGATGTCGTTGCTTGATGTTTTCACAGCACTAGAAGTAGTCAAGCATATAACTGTTAATAACTGGAAAGAGTTTCTATCAGAATGTCTATGCATGATTGGCAAACGCAATATTATACATATCTTAGGACTAAATTCAACTGAAATTGAAGAAAGAATTCAGCGAAAGGAAGGTTTTCTTATACCTTTTAGGTAAGTTTAAGGAAAATGGTCAAATTCTACGTTGTTTCTGTTAAATTCTTAACTCACTATAATTTTGCTGTTGAAAGATTATCGCTGAATTGTTATTCTGTGAAGTGTTTCGATCATAAATCTTTTATTATTTTGAAATACCTATTAATTAATCACCATACATATCAATTATTTTCAATGACGTCTAGTATTTAAAAGCAAAAAATAAAATGTGTGTTGACGTGAATTTCTATTATAGAACTGCGTTGTATAATATAGCTGAAGACCTTGATTTCATAGAAATTGAAAAACTTAAACAGGAAGCTATAAACATGGTGCCAAATATCATTCCTGCACTGCGAAAAGTTACATCAATGTATGATTTTCTAGACGTACTAGAAAAACGGTTGCTGATTTCTCACCATAGCAGCGACATATTTCTAGTTATGCTTGAACGTATTAATCGTTCAGATCTAGGAATATTTATTAAAGACTTCTCAGGTAAGTCATTATCTTTCATTTAATAATAATAAAATAATCCAGGCAGTTTAATCATATTTTCTTCTCGTAGATTGTATTATGACAACAAAATACTGAACTTAATAAAACATGAAAAAGGAGAAGCCCATCAAAAAGAGTATATCAACAATTGGAACAATTCAAAATTTCTATCATCAACCTTACTTGGTACAACATGTACAAGCAATTTCTGAAGAAAACGAAAGCTGAAATCTGGTTTCTTGCTTTATAAAGCTACAACTGCAAATTGAATTGAAATTGCTAAAAGTTCTGTAATATGATTAAATAAGATTAGGAATCCAACATACGTTATCTCACATAACCGCTGGTATCCTGTTCAATAGACATGATACACATGTAGATGCACAATATATCTAGAAATCGAATACACACATTAAGTCATCTTTTGACAGTAACCATTTGTTATTAGAAAATATAATAATCTACCAGATCAAGCTTGAACAACACATCCTTGTTTTATATGTTGAATCACTTTGTCATGTTGTCCTCGAATTTTAATGCGAAGATGATTAATAATAAAAAAAAGATATATGCTTAACCTCGTTTCGTCTAAAAGAGACTCTATATTTATAGATATAAAACGCAATATAGAAGGTATAACACACATGAATGTTTTCCTGAGTTCCGGAAAGGTTGGTACGTTCTGATCATGATTATGATCATCAGCTGCTTCCAAAGGCCTGCTGTTCCACGCATAATCATTCTTGTTTTGTGTGATAAAGGCAAATAGGAATTATATATGCTAATATGTTTATATGATCTCAGATTTATTATTTTAAGATGAAAATATATGATATTAGTGAGATTCTTAAAAAAAATGTAGCTTCTATTACAATTTCGTTTTTATTTCAGGAGGCTTTTATCATAAGACCAGACCATGTAGCGGTAAGTTATTTATGAGGTATTTAACTTATATTCGGAACAAAATAAGTTCTGGTATTTGTTACAGACATATTGGATAACAAAATACAAACTAAAAACGAATGGAGGACTTGGAAAAGAAATGGAGAATGTCTGAATCACTTGCATATGAATCAAAATCACTCCCTTCTTTGAATATTTGAGAAAGACGGGTACATGTCATTTCTAGAAAATAAATATCTTGGAGATATAAAAGAATTGATATGATAGTTTAGAAATTGAGAAACTAGAACTCTCAACTGTATGGTTATGACCATTAACTCATCATCATTACCTAGCCAGAGTAGCGTTTCGTCTACATACATGTACGACTCATATGTGAAGCTCATAACAAAATATTACAAAAAGTTGTGCCAAATACGTATAAGGTAATCTGTTCCTGGGTTAAGAAAATCCTTAGTTTTTCGAAAAATTTTGTAACAGAAAACTTATCAACATGACCATATAACTGATTTTCATGTCAACACATGAGTGCTTACTACTGGGCTTGTGATACCTGACCTCGACTATGTCAACCAAAGGAACAATTGGAAAAAAGTCATATCCGTTAAGGGGTAGAGGTCTCTGACAACACAATATATAGTGAGTTAAACATGGTTTTCAAGCAAACCAAAAACTATCTTTGTATTTGACAGAGGATTTCTGATCATGAGAGGGATATCTAACCTTGTGTCCCAAGAAGTGAAATGTTTACGGACGCCCTGATGACCTGGCTTTATCACTTTAAATTAAACAGATATTTTCCAAATTTCGTAACCACTATCCCATCTTTTTTCGTCGAACTTGGCCTACCACCGAATTAGATTTGTCACCGAATTTAAAATCATATGAAATACAAGACCAGTGCAACTAGTGGAGTTGAGTCTGCTTAACCTCCCAGCGTACCTTATATCTCCCTAAGTATTTGTTGGGGATGTGTTGCTTCTAAGTCAAAAATAATAAGATGTAGTACCATTGCCTGTGTCAAAAAAGTAACAGCTAACGAATATAACGAACTCCGAGTAAAATTTAAAAGGAAAAGTCCGTGATCAAATTGCAAAATCAAAACGCCCAAACCCTCCAAACGAATTGAACACAATTTTAATGTTCCTGACTTGGTGCAAGACAACAATAGTTTTTTTACTATAACTATAATAGTACTCCCTAGTTAGTGTATGTATCGTTGTCATTTTGCTTAGTTAATTTGTAACTTATTCTGACATCGGACTCGCACTTATGTTAAACTGAGAAACCGAGTTTTACTGTGCACATTGCTGTGTGTCTGTGTTTTTCCAAATTTGCTACAGGTATATGGAAGGATAAAGATATCACCGATCATAATAATATAACACAGAAAAACTTACTATAATATAAGAATGGTCATTTTCCTGACTTGGTACGGGACATTTTTTGAAAAAAAAACTGGTGGGTTCAACCTGGTTTTGTGGCACGCCAAACCTCCCGCTTTTATGACATTGTTTAATATAACATTACAATGACAACATTACATGACAGGACAACAATACAAATACATCGGAGAAACATATAGGAAAGAGAAACACACAAATAATAGCTAATAAAAGATACCAGGTTTAAAATTTAATACGTGAGTTTCGTCCACACAAGACTAACCAGTGACGCTCAGATAGAAAAAGTTCGAAAGCCAAAACAAGTACAAAGTTGAAGAGGACCAAAGTGGCAAACAATTTTGACCAACATGGCTAGGGGTTTCTGCTGGGATAAGAACATTCTTCTTATTTAGAATAATCATACTTTTGCAAACAGTAAATTTTATAAAATGACTAGTATATAAAAGATAAACAAGAGGTGAGTAACTACAGAATAAAAACGGATACATAACACAAAACACCCTAAACCAGCACAAAATTAAGATACACAGCCGAGTTAGCTAAAGCCTTAACGCACAAATTGACGTCTCATTTGATAATATCATTGAATAATAATTACTCCAAATTCATCATTTTTTTCAAAGGAATTAATTTTATTAATATAGAACCTACAACCTGACAGGTGAAATTTATAAAACAGTGCTTTTTATTCTTTATCTTCAGTACTCTGCAAAACGATTTGATAATGTTTTAAAAGGAACATAAATACTGTGGATTCATTAATATTCGTTGGATACCAATTTTCGTGGATTTCGAGGGTACAGGAGAACCACGAATTCAAATGTTCAACGAAATACAAATTTTGTAAAGGAATTTGCCAAAACCACGAAATTAGATATCCACGAATATGTAAGTTTTCCTCAAACCACGAAAATTGGTACCCACGAAAATAAATGAATCAACAGTAGTAGAAATGTAATGTATCAACTGATAATTAATACATGAATTATCAGTTAGGTTGACCTTTTAAATATTGACCCATATTAGTTATATAAAGATCGTCTTTATCAGTTAGCTACAGATAATTAACAAGTCATATGATTTTAATTCATGCACGATAAAACGACTCCATTGATCTGTACAAAATTTGCGGTCTTAATTTCGTTCAATTCACGATTTTAAAAGAAATGGTAAGTATGTCTGACTAGCTGATTTGAAATTAGGAAATTAATGCTTGCATTTGTTATTGCGATTATTAGGAAATGGACAAAACGGAAGATTATTTTTTTTGAGATTTCAGGAAAATCTGCATCACGAGATGCATCTGATATCAACATGCGAACAATAAAGGATAATAGGTTTCACAAACATTTTTAAATAAATTTTTACTTTGTCGGTGCATTTGTCAGATCAATGTGTATGTTTGTTTGGTATTCTAAGATATTTTTGTTGAAATTCGGAGATGTTTGTTCATGTAGTTTTGTTTGTTTGATCTCCATTATTATTCGAAAATGGACATGTTGTATGGTATGGTTGCAAATGAGACACCAAGATACCGAAATTCTTATAAAGTGGATGTTAGTAGTTTATCTAAGGTAGAGCTCGCCGGTTTAATAAAATTTTAGTTTAAATATAGGATTTCACTGCATTTTTCTATAAAAGAAGTTTTTCTTATAACATATAACATCAGTTGAAGATTTCCAATTAAAGATAAATTCAAATTGTCAATTTGATCAAATGTATAGCCTTTTTGTAATGCTGTATTATTCAAAATATTCAGAGTCGAATAAGATAAATCGAACTTTTATTGTTGATTTAAAAGGATCACTTATATGATTGACGATCCATATTGTCCTCAATAAAACTAAATTATAGTGGTAAAAGTGAACTTCATATCTGCAAGTACATAAAGTATATGAAATCAGTTCGCAGCTCTATTTCAAAATTGTAATCTTTTTAAAAGACCTTTTAAGCTGGAAGTATATAAGTAATGTAACTATTTCCATTTCCCATCTAGACATTTATGCAATGAAATAAGGTAAAGAAGCTTTAATATAACAGTTGGTGGGTAAAATTATTAATTGCACGACAGAAGTAAAACCAATGACTTCCGAATATCTGACAAAAAGTTAATCACTAGACCTGCGATCACTCTGGTTGTATGACAATAATTTGCAAAACATCTTTTATATTTGAGTTATCTGTTTGGTCGAGTGTATATCAAGTGAACATACGCTGTGATATGATATTAACATATATCAACGATAAAGGTTTTACATCTCTGTTCAATAATGATATTTAAAAGCAAATGAATATTTGGCGTGCCTTCATAGTTGCAATAATTAATAATCTATATTAATGAAAGTTAATCTATTGCAATATCAGGAAAAGTTTTTACAAACAATTAATTGCTACAAAATATAAATGCATTTTTTTTTATTATCGGAAACGTATTTTACTTTTTGCATTAAAAGAAACATTCTGATGTATTATCAAGTATCTATCTTTCTGTAGGCAATGTCTGCTGCTGTAAATATTGAGGAGTTGAAAAAACAGTTTCTGGAATGTCCAATCTGTAATGAACTATTCAATGACACAGATCGGCATCCGCGTGTATTACCATGTCTTCATTCCTACTGTTACACGTGTCTGAAAAAACTTATTGAACAGTCAAAGTACACATGCCCACTTTGCAAATCTGACTTCTTTGTCCAAAATGTAAGCGTCGATTCGTTTTCAAAAGATAACACAAGAAGGGGTCTACTAGATTTTGTTCGAGCTGGCGACCAAAAATCCGTTATACAATGTGATGAATGCGAAAATGAAAAAGCAATTTCACGTTGTAAAGATTGTTTTAGATTCATATGTAAATCATGTCATGCAGCACATAAAACTATGAAGACATTTAGTGGCCACGAGATTTTTGCCCTAGATGGTTTTGAATTATCGATGGACCATGTTTCCGAATTTAGACATGCTGGTATGTGTTCATTGTCAAACCATCAGAAAAATCCACTCACTTTATTTTGTGCTGGTCCTGATTGTCAAAAACCTATTTGTTATTCTTGTTGTCTAACAAATCATATGCCAACAAATTACAAGAAGCATATCACAAGGGATATTGAGGAGGTCTATGCTGAAAAAATTAAAAGTATGAAAGAGAACAAAGACAAAATACTCAAGACGGAAAAAGAATTAGCTGGGCTTTCAAAAAGTATAAATGAACAGTTAGAGAGACTTGCAGTCAACGCGGATACAACGAAAACAGAAATTCTAGCAATATTTGAAATAGGAGCACATATGCTGCAGCGTCGGAGAGATCTCTTAATAATGAATATAGATAAGTTGAAAAAGAATAAAGAAACTCTTTTAAAGAAGCAAGATACCGAAGTTATCAATTTCATCGAAACCATCAGAGATGCTTGTAGATTTTTTGATCAAACCGTTGCTACTAAAAATCAATCAGCATTTCTTCTTCTTGCAAAAACCATCTCAGATCGATTTAAACATTTACAAGACACTAACTTTGACACACAACCGCGCGATTCAAATTTAATTTCTTTTACTAAAACAAATTTAGGCACTGAATTACAACGATTTGTTGACACAGTTGGAAAAATATCTTCATCGTCTGCATTTGGGCCAAACACAAAGGTTCAATTTCCAACAACAATTGAATCAGAAAAGACTTTTGAAATTATGATTGAATTTTTCGACTACGATAATGCAAAAGTATTGGATGATATGACAATAACTTGTGTACTATTTGAAACGGCGGACGCACCCCTGCCATCCGTAGGAGAATTATCCTTTACTCATTTAGGAAATGGAAAATATGAAACATCTTGCCAAATATTGGATAGTGGTATACAGAAAATTACAAAAGTAGGAGTGATGATAAATGGAAGGGACTTTTCAGCCGTTGAATTGAAAACAATGATAACAAAGAAGTCGAAAGAAGTGGAACAAATTGGTAAGTTTATAACTAGTATGCTACCCTTGTATACCAAAATAGGACGTTGAGGAATATTGTCGTATTCCTCCCAGACTATGCATATTTTATTTATTTATGCCACTTTTATTTATTACATTTAGATTCTAAAAAAATGATTACCATGATCTTTTACAAATTTAGTTGAAAAGTGTCGAAATGATTTAAGTAATCAACGATGAAGCATACGTCAGTAAAACAACAGCCAGGTTTAACAAATGAAGCTTAGGCTTATTGTGTCCATATTCGTTGTTCTATTTAGTGGGTATTGCCAACAACTTTGCAGGGGCACTATGGCTTTAAATGTAGATTTGCAGCATAATTATTTGAAGAGATATATTTTTGATCAAACATGTTTCAACCATGTTTTAATCATCAGGCTTCTTTCAATAAATTTTTACAAACAAAAATCAAAAACAATAAGAAACAATCGAAGTTCAAAGTTTATGTGGTACCGTGTAAAAGAATGATTTTGACCCACAAAAACTAGTTTTGTCTTAATTCATTCAATATGCACATTTTGTTCTTCCATTTCGTTAGATGGTATGTCTGACAAATCCATACACTCTGTTTTTCAAAACACTTTTGGCATTCCAATGGGAACCAATTGTGCCCTCTTCTTGTCGACTTGTTTCTGTATTTTACGAGGCTGAGTACACACAGAAACGTCTCAGAAAGAAAGAAAAGAAGTTATCAATATCCTTCAACTAAGAAATCTGTTCAATCAATGAATATCTTATATATGAAAATATAAACTTTACAGTAACCAAAATATTTTTCTACAAAGAAAAATGAGCGGACGGATTTCGCTAAGAACAATAAGACCCGATCAACAAATAATGTTGACATATCTGATATCTAACAATACTTTTCAGTCATATTGATAAACCTTTAAGATTATAAATTGTATAAATGGGATTGTTTGAAAATACTTACTAAATTGTGCAGCTATTTTTTTGGATAAAAATTGTGTCCCTTTCGAGTCGCATTTTCATTTCTACAATAAAATCAAAACATCGTTTGCTTTCTCCTTTTTTGATTTTTGTCCATGGATTTATGAGTTTGAACAGCGCTATACCACTGTTGCCTTTATTTCTTACATTGATATAAACTTTTTGAATATGGAAGAAATTAGCAAATTATCATTTTATACATTATTACTAATTTGACTCGCTAAAACAGAGTCACATGGTAAACTACATATTGAAATGTAGACTGAAAACAGTCAATCTACGTCTTGTATTGACCTCATAAAATGTAGGTAATAACTTTCTTTCTTTTACTAGGGAACATAATATTTTACTGAAAAGTAAGCTTTTATAATTCCCGAAAAGACATAATGTTAACAATTGAAACATACGAAAAAAAAAATCGAATGCCCCGATTAATGAACAATACATTAAATTACAAACGTGAAAAGCATATCTGACAGACAGCAAACTATGACAACCACTGAAAAAACCCCTTTTGATTTGGGACAGGAGCATTACGAATTACGTAAAAGGAGTTAGACAAAGAAGTTTTTTAAAGTCAGAAATAAGAATGTTCTAGCTGTGATTTTACACCCGAGACATTTTTTTTTAAATTAAAATATACTTTGACCAAAACAGAAAGTTACAACTAACAACCAATATGAATTTACATATTGACAAGAAAAGTGCATCAATAACTGAATAGTTTTGATTATGAACATTTCTATAAACATAATTTTCTCTACCTGCAAATTGTCAACATATGTATCAAGTTTGTCGTCCAGCTTGTGTTATTTGAGGATATACTATGATACATTACAGATAAAAAAAAACATTACCATTGTAACATGCATTTGCTAATGATGAATATCTTATTTCAAAATAATTTTTGGTGAATAAACTTGTGACTTTTATTTATTTGCGAGTGACTTGGTCGAGTTTATACAACAATGAATTCTTTTAAAAAGGCGTTTAATCCTATGATAAAACTTTTCGGTAGTTCTCCTCTTATCAGATTAGAAATGTTAGACAAGTGCTAAGAGTTTATATCGCTGAAGTTATGAAATTATTTGCAGATTCATCATTGGTTGTGAGATAGAAATTTGAAATTAATCTGGAACCATGAAAATACGGATTTTGTCTAACAAAACCTACTTCAGTCTTAATTCAACATGCACAGTTTGTTTTCTTTATTACGTTTCATGACTGGTCAGACAGATCCGTTAATTATAGAAGGTATCTGCTCACCATCACATATTTGTTGACCAATACGATGTACCTGTAATCTTTATTTTTCAATTTTCAAACCCTTTGAACCAAAAAAAAGAAGATATTATAGGTGAGTCTATATTTTGGAGTCAGATCAACTAAATTTGACGAAAAAGCAATGATAAACAGCACTAAATATTAAAAGAAAAACTGAAAATCCACATAAACTGTGTGATTATACAGGGTAAATAAAAGCTACAGTAGTATACAGCTGTTCATTTATAAGCGTCTTTTTTCTATACCTGCATTCCCAAAAGATATATGTTTTCCCAATCATACATGTCCAATTAATTGCTGAAATGTGTAAACCAGTCTATTTTCGTATACATGATTCGTTTAGTAATTGAAACAACGATAAGAGTTGTCATGTTCAAATATTAAATATGTTACTTGTACGCTTTCATACATACCTAGTACCCCTTTTCCAAAGCTAGATGACTCGCTTGGTTATAGAAATACTAGTAGTGGTATGTCACAGTATCAACCATGTGTACAGGGCAGTACGCCATCAGATGATAAACTGAAACGTACGTTAAACATACTAAACATTAAAAAAAAATGAAGTGATAGAAATAGCTTATTGCTTTTTCCACTGTAGATATATTTATTTATTGAACATCTTTTTGTTTTTATCTGTATTAATTTGACGTTCCTTCAATTCGCAAGGTTTGTTGACTTCATCGAGAGTTATGGCTGTCTCTATTGGTAGTTTCTACTCACCTTAACTTGTTTATTGATTTATACTACATACCAATAATTTACCATTCGATATTTTTTGTCGTTTTTTTTCTGTTGTCAGAAAACAAATTTTTAAGATTCTTTTTTGTAAAGATTACGCAATCGTATCTCCAAGTATTTGATGAAATCACAACAACACAGTTTGAAATATCTTAAATATCAAAATAGATAAATTCAAAATAAAAGGATATGTTTCTCAAAATATATTTCAAACATAAATGAAAAAAAACCCCAACAAATATGAAAATGCCCGTACCAAGTCAGGAATATGACAGTTCTTGTCTATTCGTTTTTGATGCGTTTTGTTATTTGATTTTGCCATGTGATTATGGACTCTCCGTATTGATTTTCCTCTGAGTTCAGTATTTTTGTGATTTTACTTTTTTCTCTGAAATACATGTATCTGGTAAATAAAGTGAAAGGTTCTCGAAACGATTTAAATAATAATGATGTACCAGGCTTATAATTTGATAAGCCAGACGCGCGTGTCGTCTACAAAAAACTGATTAGTGATGCTCATATAAAAAAAAACCAAAACTTGAAATATCATCGATCGATTTAAAAAAAGAAAAACGCCACAACGAAAAATGGAGGAAATCATAAGACCTCAACAGGAGTGATACTGTGTGCTTTGCTAAAACTGCATACATGGAAGACTTTTACCCCCTCCCCCCAACATTTTCAAATCATATCTGATTTATATTTTGCTCATTATTTCCATGCAGTGTGTCAAAGTCCTCAGAACAACTAACTGTAGTAGGAATTATATTTATACTGCATTACAACAAAAGGCAAACATTCAGAACATATACAGTCTATACAATAAATACTTGTATACCATTTGAATTTCTCTTTCATATCTGAAGTGTTATAAGTTGGACATTACTGCTAACCAGTCTCAACTCGTTTAGTTATTGAAGTAATGGTAAAATGTATTAGTGTTTAAATATTGACTCCTCTTTTTACGCTTTCAGATTTTTGGAAGCCATTATATTCAAAACACAGCGACTACCATGATTATACACCATCAGGTAAATAAATCAACCACACTTACTTACATGGTATACATGTAGATATTGCATTTTTCTTTTTTTTATCAATTCGCCGAGGGGTGTCAAAACAAATAAAATTAAAGACAGAATGTAGTGAGGTCTTTCCTGACACCCTGAGTTTGGTTTGCCAAGAATCATTTCTCAACGGCCTAAACTACTTTTTCAGTATTTAATAATTCGACGAGACTAGTGCATCATGTGCTATGTGTATTATGTATGGATACTGTTAGGAAATCAAACGAGAAATTAGCACATTAATTACCTTTCTTGGATCTCAAAGGAATGAAAGATACCGGCTCAGTTTGTCAATAACATGAGAACAAGCTCGTTGGTCATTTAGCAGTGCTACTTCCATGGGGTTAATTAACAGATTCTTGATAATTTTAAGGCATCGCAGTATTTACAATCGAGGTAAATTTCCTATCGATAAAATTGGTCAACTGTATTTAGCGAATCATTGAATTTTTAAGACTCGTCAAATTAATGCCAATGTGACAATGGCTCCAACTAGTTTCTTCGGTGCGAAGCTAAAGATGGAACGGCGATCCAGTTTATACGTTCTATAGCTCAATTGTGAAAAATTTCACTTATTTATCTGGATATAAACGTTAGAAATAATCATCCAGAAACAATACTTCATTTGTTTGTTTGAATATTCCTTTAGCATCGTTAGCCTTTCTCCAAAGTTGATCCCATTCTACAGCAAATTTTAGTTGCAAGTAAAAAAAAATGATAAACAGAGCATGAACAAGTAATACAAAGATTAATTCTCTTTGCAGCGGAGCCAACGACGACTAGGAAGAAATAAAATAAACTATTAAGAAACAACACAATTATGAGTGAAGAGTTTAGTATTGTCTGATTATAACGATGACTTTCTTATAAAGAGTTTAAGTCATTTAATATAAGACTTTGTTTTCAAATTGGACTAACTTGGTAGACAATGTTTTTGTTTTACAGATGAATGTTATGTCAATTCAATCGACAACGTTTTGTTAACCAAGTTGCTAGCCGTGTTGACACCATTCAACTCACTTCTTTTCTTTTATACTATTTTTGTGTTTTTTTCATTTAATTTTTATGTTTTAGATAAACTCAACATAGATAGATTGATATGATTTTCACACTGTTGTTTTATAAAAGAAGCAATTATAGTGCGTGATATCATTTTGTAAGGTATTTCGGTAATTGCTGTACCGTAGTACATTCCAAACGCACTTTATGACAATATCACTTTATCAATGAGAATAAATTTTTTGCAGTGTTTAAAGAATTAATTTTGCTCTGTATATTTGTATCGTTTGTGAAACATAAAATATTTTAAAAGGTGGTATTTACTGCATAAAGATTATAATTATGTAGACTTTTGACGTCTACATTTTCTACTGGCTTAAATTCACAAATGAAAGTTCCGAAAACTGTAACAAATGAGAACAACATGTTTTTTATTCAAATTATAGCCAAAAAAATATATGATTGACAAATTTGTATTTTTGATTGCAAAACAATGACTTGAAATATCTGTCATTTTCCCCCTACCTTGTTTATAACTAATACTTATTATGATACGGACCAGAAAATGTTATTGAATCATAAGCAACTTGATTGGATTGATAAAACTAATCATAGATACCAGGACTAAAATTTGTTTATACGGCAGACTCGTGTTTCGTCTACAAAAGACTCTTCAGTGACGCTCGAACCCAAAAAAGGTTGAAAAGGCCAATCATTAAGTTAATATTAGTCTTGTTTTAATTGTTTAGTTTAATCATACACGTGTATTGATTAAATCAGAAAACGCCTGAATATGCAAAATAACTTAAATTACCTTCACCTTGGAACTAGACGAGTCATTATTATTTTTATCTATGAAACCCACGGTATGATTGTTTAAAAATGTATTTTTTTTAATCTTTTTTTCCCTTGTTATATACACCACTTTTTTGTATTGCTTGTATAATTAAGTGGAATGCATTACAATTTTCCAAATAATTGAATAAAATGTGTAATTGAGGATTTTTTTAATTACATGTAATTGTAATTTTATTTGTGTTAAAGATAAGGATTTGTGTTTAATAATATAAATTGTAAAATTATATTTATTTTTCAAATATTAATATCACATACTTTTTTAATATATGAAGTCTGTAATTCATTCTGAAGTTTTTAAATTATTTATTTAGCCTACATACATGACAGAATTATTTTGAATAGTCTTATAATTAAAAAAAAAGTGAGGATCAAATATTTGTGTTGTTCAGTTTTTAAGAAAGATCTTTTAAGTAAATAGATTGATAAGTAATAAATCACCTTATAAAACAAGAACAAAAAAATGTGTCACTTTGAAAAATCTTTCTTATATACTTCTATTAAGATTTAAAATCACTGCACACAATCATTTTGTCAAATCAGTATACATAAAAGGATTATAGAATTAAAATTAACAGCTGTGAAAACAAACAGCAACTTATCAGATTGAAATGTCCTGGAGAAATGCCACTATTACATGCATTTCATCTAATTAGCAAAATATTGCTAATATTTAGACATAATGTATATTGTTGTACTAAAAATTATTTTCAATATTGTTACAAGCACACTTTTGAATATTTTTACAGTAAAAAAAAATATTTTTAATTTATTTATAATTTCTTTTTTGAGTAATGTTCAATTAAATGACTTCACTTGAGATGTCAAAATATTCCTTGATGTATTGACAGGTTAACAGATTCCCTCTCCTATCAATATGACGATCTTATGATCAAGCAATATCTGCCACATATGTTCCTGTCGAAAGACTTCTAGTATTTAGAATTGCTGTCAAAGTGTTCAGACAAGAGATTCAGACTAAATGACAAAACATTAAAATAACTAACGATTATCAAATGCAACGCTTAAACTATGGTTACATGAATATTTTACACATGCATGTATGATATTGTTAAAAAATATGATGAAATGTAATGTGTAATTTAATTAATTACTTTAGTAAATTAATTGTAATTTAATTAATTACATTTTAAAAACTGTGTAATGTGTAATTAGTGTAATTGATAATTTTTGCAATGAAATGTGAAATTTAATTAATTACATTCCAATGTAATCATGGGAATTGACCCCAAGTCTGATGTTTGTAAATATTATATTCCTTTTGTTACGCGTATGCATTTTGTCTGAGTGATCAAATAAAGTTGTAAAAGTATATATGTACAGTATTTTACATACTGTACTCTGTAGATAAGCTATGTTTGATAACAAATCACTGAGAAAAAAAAAGAAAATTTACAAATTAGACCTTTTATTTTATCACACAAGTTATTTTGTTAAAGAAAAAAATATGATAGTGGATTGTTTTAAATTATCTCCATGTTGACGGCACAACTAAATCATGGTATGAAGCACAAATAAACGATATTAATCATTTAAGTGTAAATTGCTTGCATTTATGGTCTAACATTTCTTATTTTCTTTGCGTAATGATGTGTTTATTGAGTGCTTTATCAGGCATCGGACAAAATTTTATCTTACATGTTTCAAATAAATTTAGCTACAAGATCTTCAAGATACAATCATTAGAAAAATTGTAGTAGACATGGATTATGACAAACGCCGAAGCGCAACTTTGATAACATAAGCAATTATAACGATTATTTTACATAGAGGAAAGCTGTATGATTAATGCATCTTTGGAATCAAATACTTGAATGCAAATTTAAAATTAGGGTATGACATATTTTATTAAAAATCGAATCGAATTACTGCCTAACTACAAGTACATTTAAACATTGTATGTACCTCTCGGATGAGAGACGAAAGATACCGAAAAGGCAGTTAAATTTATCTGTACAAAATAAACTGACAACGCCATCACAAAAAAAATCCCCCTAAAAAATCAACTACAAGATACAAAACACAACAAAGAAATGAATTATTTGCACGAATTTATTGACTACATTAAATATACTTGACAGCTCTACTAAAAAGCCCCTAAAGATTTCAGGGGTATGGAAATATTGTCACTACAGGTCTTCCATCGTCCGGAAGAAAAACCTCTCGGATGTAGGTCGTCCAGTTTGATGTTTGGGTTGCACAAGTACGCAGCCACGTCAGGTCATAATGGGGACGTTCAATCTGATGGTAGTTGTGTTGAAAATGCCATGTTCTCTGAACAATGAAAGCCATTGTAACAACTCTTTGCATGGTATAGTAGGGACTTCGTTCAAGGCAAAATGTCTGTCCCTATCTTACATACCTTCATATTCCCACTAGCAGTCTTCATCTTTCAGACACTCATCTTAGCCAGCATGTATAACTTGACCTTAATAATATATTTATTGTTAATTTGTTGTCGTCACAAACAAACATAAACATGAAAGTTGTTTTTTGCACAAAAAGGACACCAGAAGTTTGTATACGACATAAGATGAAACCAGGTTCTCATCAAACTACAATCATGACATTAAAAACCTCTGAGACATGAACCGTTGTCTTGTTTAGCAATTAGATGAGAAAGAAACAAAACAATTCTTACTCTAAATGAAAACATTTGATGACGTCTTTGCAGCGACAAAAGAATAAACATCAGCAAAGTAGCTGATAAATTTGCAAATTAACTCTGCAAGGTTAAACCATACAGCTTATTTTTATAGAATCATTTTACCGAATCTCTTGGAACATTCTATGACAAAAAATACACGGAGACCCTCAATCTTGTATGTCAGTTAATAGCATTGTATATAGTAATGTCATGTTGTTAGTCATATAGTATTATTGCAGTTCTAGGAAGCGGAAAATATCTTTCATATATTGCTCTAGTATTGGGCCTTTTTAACTTTTTGATTCGAGCGTCACTGATAAGTCTTTTGTAGACGAAACGCGCGTCTGGCGTATATACAAAATTTAGTCCTGGGTTCTATAATGATTTTATTTACAGAGGCATTTAAAGGCGTTAAACCTTTTTCTCGAAAAGTACAAGCTTCAATTACCAACTTTAAAAATCTACCCTGCATGTTGGCTTTACAGATGGAATGCGCATCATAATGACCGAAGCAAACTATGAAAAACAGTACAGAATTGAAGTGTACAACTGTTAAATAATCATAAATCGATTAATCGAAAACGAATCATGGTTACAAAATAAAAACAGTGGGAAATAAATCATCTGATTTTAGTCAGTAATAACATGTTATTTATTTCGAAAAGCAAAAGGAATTTTGTAACAGTGCAATATCAGAAATCATATAAGGTGCAAGGGAAACAAGGGTACTCTCAACTTTCTTTCGATCATAAACTGTATATGCATTGCCTCCTTGTGAATAATTATAGAGTTAAAATCGCAAAAGCCACATACAGCTGCCACACAGATGATATAACAGCCATATATAGTAACTTGGTCCAACTTAAAACAAATGTATCTACCGGCAGCATGTTTGCAAAACAGGATATGTTGCAAGTCAATGTTTCTGTTGTTCCCATAATGATTGTTAAACACGATAAAACCAGGTTGTCACAAAGAATAGATAGGATAATTTATCAAACGTATAAACAATTACATTAATCATTCCCAAATTTGCTATTGAAGGTCGTACGTATATATGACCTATTTTGACTTACATCTAGAAATTGACAATGAGGGTCGGTTGAAGACAAAACTTTACGACAAAAGAGATGATTTCAGCCTCCCAATTGTGAACTTTCCATTTCTAAGTAGCAACATTCCAGCAGCACCTGCATACGGGGTATATATATCCCAATTGAAACGATATTCCCGTGCTTGCATTTCCTATCATGATTTTCTTGATAGAGGGTTACTGCTCACAAGGAAGCTATTTAACCAAAAGTTTCAAATGGTGAAGTTGAAATCATCCCTTCGTAAATTTTACGGACGCCATCACGAGTTGGTTGACCGTTATGGAATAACCGTTTCACAAATGATATCGGATATGTTCCTGACGTCGTTACTACAATCCCCTTCCCTTTCATGAATTTGACCTACCGAATTAGACTTTTTACCGGATTTATAATCACATATGCAACACAACGGGTGCCGCATGTGGAGCAGGATCTGCTTACCCTTCCGGAGCACCTGAGATCACCCCTAGTTTTTGGTGGAGTTGGTGTTGTTTATTTCCTTAGTTTTCTATGTTGTGTCATGTGTACTTTTGTATGTTTTTCTGTTTGTCTTTTTCATTTTTAGCCATGGCGTTGTCAGTTTGGTTTAGATTTTGAATGTCCCTTTGGTATCTTTCGTCTCTCTTCTTTTTAGCTAAATACATCTATGTCGTGTATGCTTTATCGAGTGGTGGCCTTATCGACAACTTCACCTCACCTTTTTATCTACATTTTATTACGATACGGTTGCCTAGTTTTGTTATTTCATTTAAAGAAAATCTCATTAAGTTAATTTAATTATCTAGAGAAACAGATCGTAAATATTTATCAACAATTCCAGGCTTATTAGTTAATACTCCAAACGCGAGTTGCTTTCTGAAAAGACCGATCAGTGACGCACATGTCAAAATAGTTATGAAGCTAAAGAAATACAAAGTTCAGGAGCATTTTAAAGAACTTAAAATTTCAAATAAAATGTGCCAAATACGGCTTAGGAAATTTGAATAAGGGACAATTATTAAACGTACCTTTTTTTTTAATTGCTTTTTATTAGAATGCGACAGTTCCTGTTTTTATTGTACTTAATTAGGCACAATATTTTAAAATATATATCAAGATTTTATCACTGTCCGTATCGAATATATATTATGTCAAACTGTATGACAATATACACGCATAAAAAAACACAAAGTGTGTTCCTTTTATTATTGTTCCTTTTTCTAATGTTTCTAACAGTTTTTATTGTATTATATTGAGGCATGATGTCTTTAATCATTGTTAAATGTATGTCGGGTTTCCTACTGTCTGTGTCGATTTATATTAAGAACATGAATTATATCTAAATTATATCTAACTGTAAACACTGTCAATTTGTATGTTAAGGCTCACAATGTACACAGTCATATGAGTATCAGTAGGACACAAACATGTTAATTCTATATGTGTTTGAGCTTTTGATTAGGGACTTTCCTTTTTAAATTTTCCACTGAGTACAGTATTATTGTGATTTTCCTTTTTATAAATGTTCCGTTCCGAATGTTACTGCTTCTGTTTTATTTGTGTTTTATTGAGTAACAATACATATTAATTTTTCCTACTGTTTTTTTTGATCATATTGAAGAAATAAAATGTATATAAAGATAAACACTGTTTTCAATACATAAAACAATTCAGTCATTCAGAAATATAGAATGTGTATGTCTGTATTTTTTCAATTACTATAACAATGTAGGTCAATATTGAATAACAGGAGTTTTCTCTAATTTTGATGATGCTATGGATTGTATTAGACAATCATACTCGCGTTGTTCGTCTCAAATACAATATCAAACTTGTTTTAAGTTATTACAAAAAGGTACACAATATTGTTATTCAACATGTTTTTTTATGAGTAAGTATGTCATGTATGTGTACTTTTCGATTACAAGTTTTCTACATATGCATAATATGTAATGCCTACCATTTAAACACGTATATTCATAAATAGAAGTATACAAACAATGTTATATTAATTTTATGATATTTTATAATTCGAATATTGGTGTCTCTCTTTATATATCTATTTCACTGACAAACGATAACTTAATTGGTTTACTTCGATTTTACTTTCTGTTTACATTAGTTTAAGGAAATTATTTGTGTCTAAAAATAGACTTTCAATTTGAAAATGTTGAACAGTTTAAAAACTAAAGATAGAAACTTACGTTTAAAAAAGTTGACTCACTTGCTATATATAGCTTAAATAAAGTTCGTATCTCCCATTTCCAATTTTGCTTTCGGTTATGTAAGTATAAACAAAGTTTGTTATTACTGTTTGTTAAACAACATTATAAGGATATTAAGCAAAAATAATACTACTAATAATAATAATAATACTAATTATAAATTATCGAATTGATAATAATGATACCATAAACATGATCAGATAGAACGTGTATTACCTTCGTAAAACGGTCAACATTAGTCTTAGTATTTTGAAAACCACCTTCCATATGTACATTCTTTTGATGTTCTTGACCGAAGTCATGAGCCTGCAATTTAGATTAACTTTGGTTCGTGCTTCTATCTTTTTGTCGTGTCTTGCTCTGTATAAAATAGGTCTACAACGTAACGTTTTCTCGTTTGAATTCTTTCAGCCTTTTCATATCTGAACCTTTTTTCATGATATTGAACTACAATGTTAAATACACCAAACATGTTTCCAAAGGTTAGTTTATGGTCGGTTTTAGGGTTTTTTGTATCAAGGATCAATTATCATGTATCTTGTTTCTGGACAAAACATTGTTAATAACATGAATAAGTGGCTGACAAAAACCGTTTATGAATTAGGGGACAAAAAGGAATTAAAAACAAGAACTGTCTGATATCAAGACAATAACTTGTGTTTAAATTCATGAATCTCTTTGACATTGTACAACAAGGTTCCATGCAAACAAAAGGTAGGTTGGGAATTATTTTGGAGATTATGACCCCAAACGTTCAAAAAAGGGACTAAAGATCCATTATTTACTAAAACTTTGTATAAATTACGTATTTCTCGACCCATTTTGAGTGGAATATATTTATAATTCTTGAAATCTTAAGATGTTTAGTACAGAGAATTAAACCATTGAATGTCAATTTTGTATTTTGGCCTTATTTTTAAATTGGTCCATATTGTGGTCAAAATGGTCTGAAATAAGACTTTGAATTGTTAGAAAAAAATATAGTTCTTGGTGTTCTTCTATATGCTGAATATTTAACCACATTACAAGTTAGAACTCTATCAAGATTGAATATATTGCTCATATGTTCAGTGTTCGAACTCTAAGGTCGTTTTAAACGGTGCTCTGTGGAGCATTTGAAAAAAATTGGATTTTTGATCGGTACCTTTATCATTTCAAATAATCTGAGTTTTTCTTTCTATGGTTCTTTCCTACAGTCTACCAAAATGAAAGCATTTCTAAATTCTTAAAAAATAAAAATGCATGTAATTTTAGTCCATTCACGTGATAGATCGAAAACAGAGTATTGAGTTTCTGCATTGGTTTTGAATTTTAATACTATATATCTTTTATCTGATTCATCATTTATTTTCGTTTCAGGGTCAGGTTTTTCTAGTAATTATATAGCCAGTAATGGTTGATAGAGGCACTGTTGTAGATGTTGACAATGAACTAGAGGCGTTTGACGTCCAGTCAATTAAGTTCTTAGTGAAGAACTTTATTCATCATGTCCAATTGAAGAAGTGTTTCTCTTTGCTTGATGTTGTCACAGCACTAGAAGTAGTCAAGCATATAACTGAAAATAACTGGAAAGAGTTTCTATCAGAATGTCTATTCATGATTGGCAAACGCAATATTATACATATCTTAGGACTCAATTCATCTGAAATTGAAGAAAGAGTTCAGCGAAAGGAAGGTTTTCTTATACCTTTTAGGTAAGTTCAAGGGAAATGGTCAAATTCTACGTTGTTTCTGTTAAATTTTTAAATCACTATAACTTTGATGTTGAAAGATTACCGATAAATTGTTATTCTGTGAAGTGTTTCGAACATAAATCTTTTGTTATTTTGTAATATCTATTAATTGGTCACCATACATATCAATTATTTTCAATAACGTCTAGAATTTAAAGAAAATAAAATGTGTGTTGACATGAATTTCTATTATAGAACTGCATTGTATAATATAGCTGAAGACCTTGATTCCTCAGAAATTGAAAAACTTAAACAGGAAGCTATAAACATGGTACCAAATATCATTCCTGCACTGCGAAAAGTTACATCAATGTATGATTTTCTAGACGTACTAGAAAAACGGTTGTTGATTTCTCACCATAGCAGCGACATATTTCTAGTTATGCTTGAACGTATTAATCGTTCAGATCTAGGAATATTTATTAAAGGCTTCTCAGGTAAGTCTTTATCTTTCATTTAATAATAATAAAATTATCCAGGCAGTTAAAATCATATTTCCTTGTCGTAGATTTTAGCCATGGCGTTGTCAGTTTGTTTTAGATTGATGAGTTTGACTGTCCCTTTGGTATCTTTCGTCCCTCTTGTATTATGACAACAAAATTCTGAACTTAATAAAACATGAAAAAAGGGAAGCCCATCAAAAAGAGTATATCAACAATTGGAAGAATTCGAAAATTTCTATCATCAACCTTACTTGGTACAAGCAATTTCCGAAGAAAACGAAAGCTGAAACCTGGTTTATTGCTTGATGTAACTTGAATTAAGATTGCTTAAAGTTCTGTAATTTGATAACATAAATAAAGGCAACAGTAGTATACCGCTATTCAAAACTCATAAATCCATAGACAAAAAAACAAAATCGGGGTAACAAACTAAAACCGAGGGAACCGCATTGTATATAAGAGGAGAACAACGACACAACACTGAAATGTAACACACACAGAAACGGGCCAAGCATCAGACAAAACCCCACGATAATAACAAATATAACATCAAAACCAAATACATGAATTTAGGATAGACAAGTACCGTGACACGTCTTATCGCAATCTGAATTTACACTAAAAGATAAGAGAAAACAAACGACGCAACGTTAAAATGTAACATACACAGAAACGAACAATACTATAACAATAGCCATCTTCCTGACTTGGTACAGGCCATTTTTAAAGGAAGAAATAGGAATCCAACATACATAATCTCACATAACCGCTGGTATCCTGTTCATTAAACATGATACACATGTAGATGCACAAAACCTAGAAATCGAATACACACATACAGTCATGTATGACAGCAACCATCCGTTATTAGAAAATATAATAAACTACCAGATCAAGCTTGAATAACACATCTTTGTTTTATTTGTTGAATTACTTTGTCATGTTGTGCTCGAATTTGTATGCAAAGATAATTAATAAAAAAAAAGATATATGCTAGCCCTCGTTTCGTCTACAAGAGGCTCTTTATATATAGACATCAAACGCAATATAGAAAGTAACAAATAAAGGAAACAGTAGTATACCGCTGTTCAAAACTCATAAATCCATGGACAAAAAAAAAAAATCGGGGTTACAGACTAAAACCGGGGGAAACGCATTAAATAGAAGAGGAGAACAACGACATAACACTAAAATGTAAACAGTTATCAAAGGTACCAGGATTATAATTTAATACGCAATACGCGCGTTTCGTCTACATAAGACTCATCAGTGACGCTCAGATCAAAACAGTTAAAAAGCCAAACAAATACAAAGTTAAAGAGCATTGAGGACCCAAAATTCCAAAAAGTTGTGCCATATACGGATAAAGTAACACACATAGACAAAATCCCACGAAAATAACAAATATAACATATATATAACATCAAAACCAAATTCATGAATTTGGAATAGACAAGTACCGTGACACGTCTTATCGCAATGTGAATTTACAATAAAAAAAAGAGAAAATACAGGGGTATTTTCCTGAGTTCCGGAAAGGTTAGTAAGTTCTGTCCATGATTATGATCATCAGATGCCCCCAAAGGCCTGCTGTTCAATGCATAACCCTTCTTGTTTTTTTGTGATATAGGCAAATATGGATAATATATGTTAATATGTTCATATGATCTCAGATTGATGATTTTAAGATTAAATTATATATGATCTTAGTGAGATATTTGTGGCTTCTATTATAATTTCGTTTTTATTTTAGGAGGCTTTTATCATATGACCAGACCATATAGTGGTAAGTTATTTATGAGGTATTTAACCTATATTCGGAACATAATACGTTCTAGTATTAGTTACAGACATATTGAATAACGTATGCGCCGAAAATACAAACTGAAAACGAAGAGAGGACTTGGAAACGCAATACAGAATGCATGAATTACTTGCATATTAATAAAAATCACACCCTTCTTTAATTATTTGAGAAAGACGGGTACATGTCATTTCTAGAAAATAAATATCTTGGAGATATAAAAGAATTGATATGATAGTTTAGAAGTTGAGAAACTAGAACTCTCAACTATATGGTGATGACCAATAACTCATCCTCATTACCAAGCCAGAGTAGATTTTGAGCTAATTGAAATTATCATACAAATAATTATATATCAACGAATGTATTGCAGTACCGCCATTATTTGGGATTTATATTTTCATTTTTATACGATATATAGAAAAGATGAATTTATTTATTAGATGATAAAAACGCGAGATATATATATATCTGTGCGTATTACATTATGCAGAAACAAACTCCGAAAGCGTGTAAGTATCACGGTAAATCTGTTTCTGATATGATCAACATATTTGCATTTTGTGTTTTATTAAATCCTTCAACTACTCCATGCATCTTCTCTATAACATGAAAAGATTAAAGGAAAGAAACACTTCAAAATCAAAGGTCAAGGTTATATTCTAAATTTTGATTTTGGCTTATTCCCATATTTTTGGAAAACAATAACAAGATATCGAGTACACATTTTCATCAAATTATCAATTGCGACATGTTGTTCATTTTGGTTTAAATTTCGCTTCTGCTAGTTTTTGCCCCTAATATATTTAGAATTAATCATTATTCGGTATAACTCATTAAAAGAGGACGAAAGACACCAAAGGGACAGTCAAACTCGTAAATCTAAAACAAACTGACAACGCCATGGCTAAAAATGAAAAAGACAAACAGAAAAACAATAGTACACATGACACAACATAGAAAACTAAAGAATAAACAACACGAACCCCACCAAAACTAGGGGTGATCTCAGGTGCTCCGGAAGGCTAAGCAGATCCTGCTCCACATGCGGCACCCGTCGTGTTGCTTATGTGATTACAAATCCGGTAAATATTCTAATTCGGTAGGTCAATTAACAATACATATCAAAGACCTAAGGTCTTTTGCATAAGATTTGCGGTTCTTCGTTTATGACCTAAAAATAGAGGTCACGGTCATATACACATTTGGCGATCCAGATTGTGATCTTTTATTTAAAAGTGACGCTCATATCAAAATATGTAAAAGCCAAACAAGTACAAAATTGAAGAGCATTGAGGTTCCAAATTCCAAAAAGTTGTGCCAAATACGACTAAGGTAATCTATGCCTGGGATAAGAAACTCCTTAATTTTTAGAAAAAATCAAAGTTTTGTAAACAGTGAATTTGTAAAAATGACCACATTATTGATATTCATGTCAACGCCGAAGTGTTGACTACTGGGGTGGTAATACCCTCGGAGACGAAACGTCCACCAGCAGTGGCATCGACCCAGTAGTGTAAATAGTTATCAAAGGTAACTTGATTATAATTTAGTACGCCAGAAGTAATGATTTGAAACCGTTATTTTCTTTTAATAATTTTCTTAAATCATCATATAGGTTTAAGTACTGACATTTTAAACTGCATTCTAATATTTTAACATCAACATATATTCATAGGGGCGGAAAGACCTTTAATCTCTGAAAAATTGGTTTTACATTCTTTTATTAGTGCTTATTCATTTCCAGGTATGTGTGTAATAATTAATAACAAAACCTTTTCTAAAGAATCCAAGCTACTACCGAGGCGTGGAACAGAATTCGACGAAGGTATTTATACATCTTGAGTGTTTTAATCGTTGCTGTTATTTATACATTCATTGTTTTACGTTTACTATTTAGGTTTATATTTCGCAAAACAAATTTACGGTTACCTATAGTTGTTTTATACCTACGTCATTTGGTCTTTTGTAGAGAGTTGAACCATTGGCAATCATAATATATCTTCTTTTTTATATAATGTTGATTCGTTTATTACTCCTAATCAAAAGTCATCATGTGATAAATATTAACTTGGTAATCTTTATCTTCTATCGACTTCGTGTTCTATTTATAGGTGTATGTGTCATATTGAATTCAGTAGTCAAGATTTACGGTTGATATAATATTGTTCAAGCTTACTCGAAAAATAAGTCAGTCTCGTTCATTATCCACCGATGGTTGTTTTAGATGTGCCGTCAGCACTCTTTGCTTACACACAATGATCAGTATTGGTAAAGGATATATCCTTTATAAAATAAAACTATGAGATTTGGTGTGATTGTCAATTAGACTGCTTTCGACTTTAAGACCACGTGTCAGAGTTTCGCTGCCATGTGGTTAATTTCAAAAAGTCAATAAGATTAATAATAGAAAGGCGGAATCTGTCAAAAATACAACAATCCGACTAATCTATTCTTAGTTAACATTGTTGAATATATATAATAATACTAAACAAAAGATATTATTGTTTTGTTTTATTACGTTACAGAAAGGCTCTCTCAGACCTTTACCAAACTCAAATTCAAGACATGTATATACAGAGACCTTTCTGCCGAGGAGATTGTTGAAAAAATAACAGAGTTAGCCGAAGTTGATCATTCAAAGTATGGTGCATGCGTTGTATGTATTCTTTCACATGGCAGTGAAACGGCAGTGTTTGGAAGTTATGGTCATTCTGTTAGAATCAACCATCTGACGTCACTACTTTCACCAAGAAAATGCAAATCACTTTCAGGAAAACCAAAATTGTTATTCATTCAAGCTTGTCGAGGAATCAGAGATCAAACAATCCAAAACAATAATAAAGGGCACATAAGTAAGTTAAATTAGAAACGATCCTAGTAAACTTATCAATCTTTTTAATAAACTAATTCTCAAAGTTACCAATTCAACAATGTCATAAGATCTTGGAATATATTTTGATGGTATTATTATTGATGTTGTTATCAGGAAATTGAAAGCAATATAGAATTTATTGTTGTATACATACTTGCTTTGATGGATCTACAATCTGTCGATTTCTGTTTTTCGGCATTGCACAAGATCATGTTTTTCTCTGACTGTTATGTCGTCTTTACACTAAATTCACTGGCTATTGGATGTAAACTTGTAGATGATTTAGTCATACATGCATGATTTTTTTTCTACAAGTTGTTATTGTCTTTGAATCAACTGTCAGTACCTGCGAGTTCTCTCGGATCCGTTATTTCTATGTTGAAATGTACAAGTACCTCGGAACGTGCACTTTATGTTTTTGTTAGCTGTGTTGTGTACGAATCCATCTGATAAGTTAAGCACATTGCAACTCTATTTTATGAGTTTGTGTCATTTTGGCCATCTGTGGAAAGTTTTCATTTTGGCAATCATACTACATCTTCTTTTCACATAACGTAACAATTGAACTCATAGATACCAGAATTGCAATTTTTGGTAGCTAAATTGACCCTTCGTATACAAATAACTAATCAGTGACGCTCGTATTAAAAGAAATAAAAGAAGAAATAGGGTACGAAGATAGAAAATATTGAGGACAAACATTTCCAAAAGGTTTAATCTAGTGAAAACATTCAACAATTACAGTCCTTAGTCTTCTATTGTGTGTTTTTTTCTTGTTTAGCAATGGCGTTGTTTGTTAATTTTCGAAATATGAGTTCGAATGTCCATCTGTTAACTTTTGCCCCCTTTT
This sequence comes from Mytilus galloprovincialis, assembly GCF_965363235.1. Taxonomy (NCBI): domain Eukaryota; kingdom Metazoa; phylum Mollusca; class Bivalvia; order Mytilida; family Mytilidae; genus Mytilus; species Mytilus galloprovincialis. The sequence goes on along the minus strand of NC_134851.1, from coordinate 58,700,044 downwards.
TTACCAATGACGTTTCAAAAACTTTCAAAAATATTTCAGAAGAAGAGCAACATGACATAGGTGACACCAACAGTGATATACAGTATCTACCTCCGCCGCCAGATCCATCTCTTGGAGAACCACGTGAATTAGATGAAATCAACAGTGATATCCAGTATCAACCTCCTCCGCCAGATCCACCTCTTGGAGAACCACGTGAATTATATGACATCAACAGTGATATCAAGTATCTACCTCCCTCACCAGACACAGCTCTGAGAGGACCACATGACATAGCTGACTTCAACAGTGATATCCAATGTCTACCTCCTCCACCAGATCCACCAGGGAAAATTCGACTTCCTGTTGGGATATGCGACAACACCTGGCTATGTATCATACAGAGACTGTAAACAAGGAACATTTTATGTTAGAACTCTGACGGACGAGTTGATGGCGTATTCTGATAGGTCAGTGATAGTCAACGTTAACCTAGCTATAAAACTAAATTCAATCCACTATTTTTTTGTATTTGAAAATAATGCCTGGACCAAGTCAGTAGTACTAGTATTACAGTTGTTATATATTTATCATGTTTATTCATATGATGTGTTTCGAGCTTTTGATTTTGTATTTCATTATGGACTTTCAGTTTTGAATTTTCCTCTAAGTTCAGTATCTTTTTTAGTTTACTTTTAGCACAAATACATCATGATCAATCACAGTTATTGTAGTATTACAAATTACTTATAGTCCATAAAACATAACAAAAACTGATTTCCAAGGTAAATTTAAATGGGTGAGTGACCGTAAAACCTTACAAAAATCGAACATCATACCTTATTCAAACAAACAAAATAAGGTGTCATGTCAAAAAATTAAACGGCACGGACTGCATGAAACAAAATTTGGAAATACCCATAAAGTTTTCACTCATTATGTGTTTTCTTTTAAAATTCATACAAATTATAAATGTTGATGAATGTAAAACACCATTTACAAATAAAATATGCATAATATATTGCACATTCGCTTGATAACCTGTCTTGTGCTACTTCATTATTGTGTAAAATTGAGAATGGAAATGGGGATTATGTCAATGCGACAACAACCCGACCATAGAACAGCCAACAGTACATATTTTACTTTTCTGAATTTCAGATTAGATTTGCTTAGTATATTGACCATAGTGACCAACAAGTTGTCCGATATGAATATTGATGGTGGAGATGGAAAGGTACACAAACAATGTCCGATGCCACAATTTAGTCTCACCAAGAAACTGTATTTCTTCCCGGAAAATTTTGTATAAAGAAAAAAACGTTGTTTGTCATACACTTGTATCAGTACTTAAATTCTTTCAATCCTTTGTGGTTGGATTTTACTTCTTTATCTAATAATTCAAAACGCAATTAATGAGGTTGTTTCATTTGATATATGCCTTTTTTGCTTCTTCGTTACATTTTTTTCTGGTAACTAGAATTATATGTTGACTGCTGTATCCCTATTTTTGATATTGCTGCCTTTTACTGTAAACCAACTAATTTTCGCGAGCGATTTATTTTCGAGGATACCGCGAAATTAAATCGTCGCGAAAATGTATAACTTGGATCTTTTCCTATCAAACTTCATCAAGTACATATCAAAATCGCGAAATTAAATCGCCGTGAAATGGACTAGCTGGAAATACACGCGAAATAATGTATCCGCGAAAATAAATTTGTTTACAGAATATCTGTTTGTTGTGTGTGTTTGTTCAAGCATTGTTGTCAATATATGGAATTTGATGCGACTTTCATACAAGTGACAGGTAAACCTTAACTGTAAAATCTGGTTCTACCCACCCGTTTTACATAACAAAATACCTGTACCAAGTCAGTTTTATTTCAGGTTCGTTACACTTCAAACTTAATTGACTAAGTTGTCAGACGCTTTATAATGAAACGTTTGTTGTCTTCATTAATAGTCAAACGATAGTGACTAGCCGCCACGAAATGACGACCAATGCAGATATTGGTGGTTAACACTAATAATTCAATTAGTCAATGAACTGTATTGTGGACTAAGATAACATTTAAAAAAAAATCTAGAATAAATATTATGGTATTATATTTGTTAAAAGAGATTTCATGATCTCAAGTGAACACAAATGTTCAAAAACATGTTTTTTTTTAAAAGTGTATCCATAATTGCGACGCATTGTTTATAGCTTCATGCCGTTTGCTTGAGGTTGACAACCTTGTCGCGAGATCGATAGCACATGAATAATTCATTTATTCGATAAGAAGGAAGAACAGTTTCAACCAATAGAAATCACTGTACTATACGCACATATATGAAACTTCCTTGTTATAAAACAACTGTTGCCAACAATACATATCGATTAAAGAATTTAACTCATCACCATCATCCAGGTTGTAAATCTGAAGATCAACTTACCTGTAATTGTTTCAAACAAAGGCATTGGTAAAGTACCGCTAACTGAACTAGATCAATACTGTGTCTGTAAGAATGTAAGCATGTTGTAAACAGAGCCGAATGTGGATCAGGATATCCTAACCTTCCTGGGCACATGAAATCAATATTGTGTCTGTTAGAATGTATGCATGTTGTAAATAGAGCCCCATGTGGAGCAGGATATATTAACCTTCCTGGGCACATGAGATCAATATTGTGTCTGTTAGAATGTATGCATGTTGTAAATAGAGCCCAATGTGGAGCAGGATATATTAACCTTCCTGGGCACATGAGATCAATATTGTGTCTGTTAGGATGTATGCATGTTGTAAATAGAGCCCAATGTGAAGCAGGATATCTTAAACTTCCTGGACACATGAGATCAATAGTGTGTCTGTTAGAATGTAAGCATGTTGTAAACAGAACCGAATGAGGATCAGGATATCTTAATCTCCTTGGGCACATGAGATAAATATTGTGTCTGTTAGAATGTAAGCATGTTGTAAACAGAACCGAATGAGGATCAGGATATCTTAATCTCCTTGGGCACATGAGATCAATATTGTGTCTGTTAGAATGTATGCATGTTGTAAACAAAGCCCTCATGTGGAGTAGGATATCTTAACCTTCCTGGACATATGATATCTTCACCGGTTTTTCCTGGAGTATGTGTTCTTCTGTTATATTATTTGTTATATTATGCTCGTAGAATGTTGTTTGCATTTTTAAATTTGTTAATTTGTCTACAACTTGGGTTTGAGTTATGTGCCCTTGATGTGACAAGTCCAGGTTTTCAGAGCTCTGAGTAAAATTATTTAATTTTCATATATTTACTCATATTGATGCAGTCAATCGTGGATTAAAACATGTGGTATTGACTTTGCTTCCAGAATCCATAGATTAATTTGCTGGAACCTTATAACTTGAGGAGATTCGATTCGTTTTTGTGAGTAGCCCGTGTGTTGTTTACATGATATCATAATGGCGGTAGAACCTCATAAAGCTCAAATCCAGAGACACCTATCTATTCACTTCGGTATTAGTTTCACCAAGGGTATTACACATACTGATGTATTAAATGAACTAAAAACTCTAGTTGATCAAAACGAAATAAAAACCTTACAAATTACAGAGAAGGATTGTATAGTTACAGTAAACGACCAGAACACAAAACATACTTTACTCACACGAGGAATAATCTTGAAAAACCGTTTCATCAAAATGGTAGATGTAGAACAACAAGTTACAAATGTGACTATAAAAGATGCTCCGTGTGAAATGAGTGACATTACAATATGTGGCCATATTTCAAAATTTGGTAGCGTTGTGAATGGGTCCCTACGCAGGGGTCTAATTAAAGATACAAACATTGAGACCGGTACATGTTATGTGCAACTAACAAACTGTGTCCCAATAATTCCGACCGCAACCAAATTTGGGAGGTTCAGTGTCAGGGTATTCGCAGACAATAATAGGACAGAGTGTCCGTACTGTACGAAAACAGACCATCCATCCTATCGATGTACAAACAAACCCACCCGTCAAAATCAAGCGGCACGCAAATGTTATCGATGCAACAGTACTTCACATACAATAAAAGATTGTCCCCACTCCGAAAAGTTATGCTATCGGTGTGGGAAAGAAGGTCACATACAAAGAGATTGTCAGCCTGATGACCACGAAATGTATGGTGACTATGTACATGATATTCAGGAAGGCAGAGACGCCAATAAAGATGACTCGTGTACCGAGGAGGAAGTTATTAACGAGCTAAACAAAACCACTGAAAATGTGATTGATTTGAATAAAACCACCGAAAGTGTGTTTGAAAAAAAGAACGCTCCATTCCCGATTGCCCAATCAATTATATTTGGCGCATCCAATTGCAGTCGCCTTAGAATTGAGGACACAAGTGTAAATGTTATAGCGGTATCAGGCACCACTCTTGATCAAATTGAGAAACGTGTTTGTCAATCTGACTATAAAGTTAATTCTGACCTTGTTACTAATGTGATTTTATCATTAGGGACAAATGACATCAGTAAGCATAGGAGTGACACCGAGCAAATAACGGCAAATCTTACGACATGCATGGATACAGTTAAAACCTAATATCCAAAGGCACGCATTGGCATAAGCAGTATTCTACCAAGAAGAGGAAAGAGTGCCTCTATACAAGCATGGAATACAGCAGCAAGATCTGTCAATAGTTTTACACAAAAACTCTGTGCAAAAAGTCAAGTGCTGAAATACATTGACCTTTGGGACGAATTCGCTCCCAACAAAACACCATACCGAGCACTGTTCGATTTGAACGACCCGAGTGGAGTACATATCAGTATGTCCGATACAGAACTGGTAGAACATATATTTGGGGACTTTATCAATTCAGAGTGTGAAGGTGAAGATCAAACCCCGAGTAAAAAACGTAATCGAAGTTCAAGTTCCACTCCTGGCTCAAGCGAGAAACAAGTAACCAAGATGCCCAAACCATACTAACTAATTATTTACAATATATATAGTACATGATTTTTTTTTATTGTAGTCGAAATCTAAATTGCTATAATGCATCTGTTTAATTCAACTTTGTCAACAATATTTAAAATCAATGCTTTTTTTAAACAGCTTGTAAAAATTCTTTGTTTATTTTTATTTACATATAAACACGTGGACTATGTCCTGAATTGTGACCCTACAATCATTGTAAAATTGACAAATATTTTAAAGAGTTGTTGTAACTTAAGTGTGTTCACCAACGTACACTATGAAATTTACAATACATTATCAGACAGTAAAATATACAATATGTTTAATTATTATGTTGACCAACGAAAACAAGTTTCCATGATTATTTGTAGTTACCAATGTGAGTTTCGGCCTAGATCACAAATTCATAAAATGAATGAAGGTGTTTACACGGGTGTCATTCGGTTTATCGAGAAAAATGATCGTGAAAGAATATCCAACGGTGGTCAAGTATTGAGCGACGATCGTGAAAGTTCTGGTAACGGATCGTGAAAGACAATTAATGTACATTCTAGTTCAGAATCTTTGAAAAAATCGCTTAATTTTCAAAACGCGGAACAAATCCGAACAAAAAAATATGTCTGTCAAAATGATTCAACTTCCTCAACATAACTGTGAAAGAAAATTAAGAAAATATGAAGTACTTTTTGAAAAAAACACAAAAGGCGCAATGCGTGTCTATGAAATTAATTACAAATAACACCCTTTTTGTACCTATAATGGTCAGATTTCAGAATATCATGACATGTTTGAAATTTAATCTTTGGTGTATCTCATAGTACAGTAAAATTAAAGTATGTTCTTCCATTAAAAGCGTTAATGTGTTTATGAAAACCTTGAATTTGTTGAATTTCCATCAGACTTGATCGTGAAAGATCAGGCAACGTATTATTTCAATCGTGAAAGAAAATGCGTGACCAGACTTAATACTATTAATCAGAAATCAGTATTTCTTTTACCATTTGATAAATCTGCAAGTGGTTGAATCCTGTAATTATTTTGATAAGGATGAACATTAAAGCTATAATCTTTTTTCTATTGAACACTTTACATCGAAAGTTAAACTAGAGGCTCTAAAGAGCATGTGTCGCTCACCTTAGTCTATGTGAATAATAAACAAAGGACGCAGATGGATTCATGACAATATTGTGTTTTGGTGATGGTGATGTGTTTGTACATCTTACTTTACTGAACATTCTAGCTGCTTACAATTATTTCTATCTATAATGAACTTGGCCAAGTAGTTTCAGTGGAAAATGGTCGTAAAAATTAACAAATTTTATGAAAATTGTGAAATTGACCATAAAGGACAATAACTCCTTAGGGGGATCAATTGACCATTTTGATCATGCTGACTTATTTTTAGGTCTTACTTTGCTGAACATTATTGCTGTTTACAGTTTATCTCCATCTATAATAATATTCAAGGTAATAACAAAAAACGGCAAAATTTCCTAAAAATAACCAATTTAGGGGCAGCAACCTAACAACAGGTTGTCCGATCCATCTGAAAATTTCAAGGCAGATATATCTTTACCTGATAAACAATTTTACACCTTGTCAGATTTGCTCTATATGCTTTGGTTTTTGAGTTATAAGCCAAAAACTACATTTTACCCCTATGTTCTATTTTTAGCCGTGGCAGCCATCTTGGTTGGTTGGCCGGGTCACGCCACACATTTTTATAACTTGATACCCCAAAGATGATTGTGGCCAAGCTTGGATTAATTTAGCTCAGAGTTTCAGAGGAGAAGATTTTTGTAAAAGATTACTAAGATTTATGAAAGTTGTTAAAATTGACTATAAAGGGCAATAACTCCCAAAGGGGTCAACTGATCATTTTGGTTATGTTGCTTTTTTTGTAAATTTTACTTTGCTGAACATTATTGCTGTTCACATTTTATCTCTATCTTTAATAATATACAAGATAATAACCAAAAACAGCAAAATTTTTCCTAAAACTACTAATTCAGGGGCAGCAACCCAACATCAGGTTGTCGTATTCATCTGAAAATTTCTTGTCTATTTTTAGCCATGGCGGCCATCTTGGTTGGTTGCCCGGGTCACGCCACACATTTTTTTTTAATTAGATACCTTTTGTGCCAGGTGAGCTAAAAACAAACTAATAACGTGTCTAAATAAGTGGGAAAGATTCAGCTCTGTGAATCAGCCTAGTGCACTTTAGGCATACTGACACTAGTTAACCAATAATATGGATATGCAACATTTAAACCATATTTTGTAATCAATCAAACAAAAAATCAGAGCAAAAAAAGTAAATTCCAGGTGATATAAACGATAACCAACATTGTGTGCAACAAAACTTTTTAATTTCTTTATAAACAACGCAGATAAGGATTGATTTAACTATATACATAGTACATACTATAGAATATCAAAGCGTAAATGCTGTAATGTCTTGTTTACTTATGATAGTATATTTGTTGAACGTCTATAATATAAAGGGTTTTACTAGAAGTGTCAAATGCGCATGAGATTGTCAATGTTGCATAAAAAAGGTCATGGTCAGATGAACCATGCCATACAGATCTCTACAAATATCCCGTACACCAAAAAAAGTGTGTTCCGATCCTTATAGTGCCTTAGAAACTGACAATTGTAAAAGTTATGCTTTGCCAATTAATTCGGAACATAAGGTCAAAAGTATATGAACCCTGACAGACAACAAGGCATTGACATCTTACTACCCTTTAATAAATCAAACACAATTGAAGTCATTATGGTCATATCAGAAACATGCAGACAGACATGTACACAATCATCGAACTATTTTACAAACAACATGTTCACAAATGTCCAAATAATAATTTCAATGTATTTGCGCGTCTGGCGTACTAAATTATAATCCTAGTTCCTTTGATAACTATTTACACCACTGGATCGATGCCATTGCTGGTGGACGTTTCGTCCCAGAGGGTATCATCAGCCCAGTATTCAACACTTTGATGTTGACATGAATATCAATAATGTGGTCATGTGATACAAATTTCTTGTTTACAAAACTTAGAATATTTAGAAAAACTAAGGATTGCAAAGTCGTATTTGGTACAAATTTTTGGAAATTTGGTTCCTCCAAGTCTTCAACATTTTACTTGTTTGGCTTAAACCTATTGAGGATGTTGACTTATCTAGCCTTTTTCAATATCAATAACAAATAACAATTATCATATAATGGAAGAATAATGTGAACGTCTTCGTAGCATCAGATCTTTCACGATCCTTTTCACGATCTTCAAAAATGCGGTACGTAATATTTCACGATCAAAAAATCAATTTTGTGTAGATAGTTCTTTATTTATCAAGTTTCAGATTATATTTATACAAAATAACTATGAAACCGTTTAATTAATTCAAATACGATGCCCTTATTCTGATAAACGTAGTTTATCTAGTCGAATTTGTGAAAAAAATCTGAAAAAATCGTGTTTGTTTACATTTTGTATGTCAATGAAATGTCGAGAAGCAATCTGCCTTTTGTCGTTTTTTAATAACTATGTACTTTTGAAACTGGATATTCTGACATACTGATCATAGTGTTGAACCATTTTGACAGACAGTTTTATTTTGTCGTAAACGTGTCTGTGTAATTAATTAAATTAGAATATTTACTGAACTTTCATATGTCTTCTCGATTAAATGTATTTCACGATCCGTTACCAGAACTTTCACGATCGTCTCTCAATACTTGACCGCCGTTAGATATTCTTTCACGATCATTTCTCTCGTTAACCGAATGACACCCGTGGTTTATTTAATAAAATTTAAAAGGCAATTACGGGTGTATGCTCATCCCAGCGAACTGTGACGATGTCATAAGTATGCGCGAGCAAAATGATACGTTTGTTATTGTGAGAAACTTTCTATATATTGTGTGTAAATTCTTGTTACATATCTGTAGCACTTATGATTATGAACAAAACAAACATTATTTTACCATAACTTTGTATTATGTCAATTTCAATTGTTAGTTTAAATGTCAATGGTATGGTAGATAACAAAAAACGAAATGCCGTTTTGTACTGGTGTAAAAAGAAAAATATTGACGTAATACGCTTGCAAGAAACACATAGCTCTAGTGAGGTCGAAACGAAATGGAAACAGGAATGGAAGGGGACAGTTTTTGGAATCATGGATCAAGTAATTCAAAATGGGTAGCAATTCTTTTTTCAAAAAAAATTTAAATTTGAAATTTCTAAAAACGGCCAAGATAATAATGGAAGAACAATTTCTGTACATGTTTAAACACCAGGGAATAACGGGGGTTTTATTAACAATAGTTATGCTCCCAATTTGGCTGGTGACAGAATTTTTTTTTTTGAAAAATATATTCTCATTGATAACGGTAATAGAAATATTGTTCTTGAGGATTTTAACTGTGCTCTTATAAAAAGTTTAGATCGAAAACCGGTGCCTTTTCGGGAAGACATTGGATCGCTGGAATTAAAAACATTTGTCGAGCATAACGAATTAATTTTTTAGACGTGTGGAGAAAACGATTTCCTAAAGACAAACAATATACTTTTTGTCGAGGTAACTCAAGGTCACGAATTGATTACATCTTTATAAGTAGTGAGCTTCAATATAAATCGCAACAGGCAAAAATAGTTTATTTCCCGTTCAGTGACCACGACGCTGTATTCATGAAATTAAAAACAAATGAACCAGAACGCGGTCCCGGAACGTGGAATATGAACTCATCAGTTATTCAATCAGACTTATTTAGAAATACTTTCGAAAGCTTTTGGGAAAACTGGAAATTAAAAAAAAATAAGTTCGCAAATAGTCTTGAATGGTGGGAGGAAACTAAGATAACAATCAAAAGTCTTACTATAGAAGTGGCAAAGCAATTAAACGTTCCAGAAAAAACAAATAAGGGAATGGGAAAATAAATTGGATAAAATTACGGGATCCGATCTTACAAATAATGAAAACGAATTGAATGATTTAAAAGTTAAAATAAAAGACTATTATGACAAAAAAGCCGAGGCAGTCAGAATTAGGTCGAAGGTTAATTGGTACGAGAAAGGCGAAAAATCTACAGGGTACTTCTTTAATCTAGAAAAAAAGAGGGGCGCGGAAAAAATATGGTCTAGAATAAAAGGTGCAGACGGAAAGTATAAAGATGATATAGAATCTATTTTAGAAGAACAAGTATCTTTCTACAAAAATCTTTCTACAAAAAAATATTTACGTCCGAGGGGTGGGATAGGGAGGCGGCAGAAAATCTGTTACAGAATATAGATCATTAACTAACCGAAGAAAATAAAAAAAATGTGTGAAATGGAAATAACTTTGGATGAAATAAGTAAGGCCATTATAATCTTGAAACCTGATAAATCCCCTGCGGAAGACGGAATGGTAAATGAATTTTACAAAATATATTGGTATTTGATAAAGAAAGACTTCGTGGCGGTTATTAAGGATATCTTTGACAACAATTTGCTCTGTGAATCTCAATATAGAGGTATGATCACGCTTATGTTTAAGTCTGGGGAGAGAGAAGACATAAACAATTGGCGTCCTATAACGCTATTGAATACGGACTATAAAATTATTTCCAAAGTACTCGCGGAAAGATTAAAAAATGTATTACCGCAAATAATTGATTTCGATCAAAAAGGGTTTGTCAAAGGGCGCAACATTTTTCAAGGCAATAGATTACTACAAGATGTTATAGATTTTTGTGAATTAGAAGATGAGGAGGGTGCAATATTATTTTTGGATCAACAAACAGCATTTGATAGGGCGGAATGGGAATGGATCGATTTTTGTTTATTAAAATTTGGGTTTGGGGAAAAATTCCGGAGTTGGGTAAAAATGCTTTTCATTAACGCCAAGACGTGTATTCATACAAATGGGTTTACTTCTAGATTCGTAGGCATAACCCGTTCAATTCGTCAAGGATGCACAATAGCCCCGATGTTATATATCCTGCAAGCAGAACCACTTGCAGCTTCAATTAGAAACAATCCTAATATAGAAGGAATAAGACTTCCTACTAGAACGGGGGACTATATTGAAACCAAGCTAAATATGTTTGCTGACGATACTCAACTCTTTAATAAAAGTGAGGAGTCTATCGAAGAAACATTTAAAACTTTAAAAGTGTACGAAAATGCTTCGGGGGCTAAAATGAATATGGATAAGACTGTTGGCATGTATTTAGGCAAGTGGCGAAATAAAAAACCAAAATTTAACAAAATTAAATGGTCTAAGCGTCCTGTGAAAGCATTAGGGGTACAACATGGATACGGGATAGACTTAGATCAAATTTGGTTAGAAAAAATAAATAAGATGAAAAGCTGTATGGAAGTTTGGAAATCAGGAGATCTCACATTTACGGGAAAAGTTTTAATTATTAAATCCTTTGTACTGTCTGTCATTGGATACGAAATTGAAATGAGAGGTATCCCGGAGATATACGAAAAACAAATAAATAATATTATATGGTCCTTTATATGGGATGGGAAAACAAACCAAATCAATAGAACAGTGTGCTGTTTACCGAAAGAAAAAGGGGGGATAGGAATGATAAACTTAAGGGACTTTATTAAATCAAAACAGGTGAAAAGTATGTACAGTACTGTCAACTCAAAAACACAAAAATGGAATGCAATGGGAAAATACTGGTTAACGTCACTAGACGAAAAATATGATAAAGATTTCTTTATAATATGTTCTTGTTCGGACACAACATGTTTTAGGCAAATACAAATGTCCAAATATTATAAAGAACTTTTAACTTCCTGGTATGACTTACAGAAAATCCAAACATCGGTCACGAAAGAGGACCTTTTAGAAGAAAATATATTCGGCAATTTTAAATTTAAGTTCAAGGGACATGCATTATATCATGCAAATTTTGCCTCCAGTGGAATAAAAAAAAATAAAGATATATGGGACTTAGACAATAAATCCTTTAAAACTTCTTTTGATATTTTAACCGTCTTAAAGATAAAAGGAATTCGATTGCACAATATAGCCGCATTAAATCTTCGCTAACACATCAACACATTGACGTTTTAAAAACAGACTCTAGCATGCAAAGTCACTCTGATAGACCTATAAAAATAACAAATTCTTGTCAATTTATAAAAAATGGAGTTGTCGTTGATGCCAAAAAATTATGCCTTAAAGATATTAGATACTTCTATGAGAATAAAACAGCTCCGAAAAGCCAGCTTAAGTGGAATTTACATTTTGGGAATGAGCTACCATGGGAATACATTTGGGAAACCTTGAATAAGAATTTAGCTAATAGGAAAACTAAACAACTTCAATGGAAGTTACTACATAATATAATTTACACTGAAGAAAAATTACAAAAAATGAATCGCTTAAACGGGAAGTGTCACTTTTGCAATGAAAAAGAATCACTTTTTCATCTTTTTATTTAATGTAAACTGGTGGAAGACGTTTGGCGGGAAATTTTTGAGAAAATCTGGGAATTTTGTTCACAATTAAATATCGAAAAATTAAAAAAATCGGAAACAAGTATAATATTTGGGGTCATTAATGCAGATGCATCTTATACCCAAACTTAGATACGGTACTTCTAATCACGAAATGGGTTATCTGGAAAACTAGAAATATCGCAAAATATCAAAATAAAAGGATAAGTAAATCGTTGATTTTAAATATGATAAAACAAGAAATGCAATTTTTGCTCAAATATTTTAAACCGAATACAAAAAACGAAGCCTTTTCTATTATGTGTGACATTTTCTGTATATAAATATACATTTTGTGTGGTCAGGTCAGTGCAATGACCTCTTTGATACTGATTGAATAATAATATGTATACTGCTCTCAGCTCCCTACATGTAATTTCTATTGTGTATGTAATTTAGGTTTATCATCTAATTGTAACAAGACATGTTGTATTAACATTTTAATTTTATAAACAAATATTTACTCACCATATCTTTGAAATAAAACGTCTTTGGAAATCAAAAATCATTAATAATCCATTTTTTTTATGAATGAACTACTGTAACACATCCCTTTAACAAATGATCACATGACCAGAATTTAAATGTAATTGAAATTAACATAACAAAAGACTTGATGTACGGTAACTTTGAAACTACTTAATAAATACAGGTAGCTTTTGTGAGAAATAAATGAAGATACAAAACATACTTTATTTAAAAAAAATATATATATGGTGAGAGGTAAAGATATATAGATCGATAATGATTGCAGGTACATGTACATTTGTACAAGGACAGATAATATTTTTAAAGGTAGATGTTAATAATTTATAGTGGGAGTTTTTTTTTTCTCATTTGATTTTTCCCCGACAAATGAGACTGTAACAATTGGGGCCCCCTTAGTTGCTCCCCTGGGCAACTGAGGGTTGATGTAAAAGGCGATTGTTAATAAAATATGTTTTATATTTAAAAAAAAAAAAAACAACTTTCAATGGGAAAATTGTCCCTTCTAAAAAAAAAAAAAAAAACGTTTTGTTTGAGTTGGAATAATTATTGATTTGATATAACAATGATTTATAAAACTGGCTGATAACTGATAGCATATTGGTGTAATGTGAAAAGTGTAAAATTTATCGCAACTGATGTACGATACTATTTGTACTAAACTTGAATAAACATGGTTTCATTCAAAAAAAAAAATAAAAAAATGTGTCTACAACTTAAGAGTTTGAATATCATGTGCTGTTTTTCAACACTATTTGCGATTAAAAATAAAACAACGAAATATTTAAATTGTCAGAACAGAAGACCTTTCATGTCCTCTTACATCACGGACAACACAATATGTTTTCCTTATTTTTCTCATCACCCAGAAAGAACATCATATCCACAACAATTGTGCGATGACGTCCTTATAAAATATGCAATTCTTTTTGTTTTATTTCAAACCCACTACTATTTTCATCATCAGATTTGTAAGGGAATAGTTTGATAAATACCACACTGGTATTCATGCCTCATTTTATTGTTTCAATTTGTATAAAGAAAACAGATCAGTTGATTTATTAGTTTATTGTTGGTTGCTTAACGTCCAGTGGCAAATATTTCATGCATATTCAGGACGAGAACAAGTTCACAATAAATACAATAGGTAGGTCTTGTCACAAAAGAGGTCATCTGGGAAAACAGTTCAACGAGCTGGAATACTATACATCTATTAGAATCTTGAAAACAAATAGAAAATAAATAAAATGAAAATAAGGCGATGTGGTATGATTGTCAATAAGGCAACTGTTCACCAAAATTAAAATGAAGTTGATTCAAGTGGATGTTTAACTTGTGAATCTAAGAGATGCTACCACAGTAGATATTAAAACTTTAGAAAATAATGAACTGACACAAAATCAAATGAAAACCGACCTGAGTGTATCAAAGTCGAAGATTGAAGGGTGATGAGATTCTACTCCAGTATAGTTGCCTTCCAGAGCACCTGTGATCACCACCAGTTTTCCCGGGGTTTGTGTTGCCTAGTCTTTAGTTTTGTATGTTGTTTCTTGTGTACTAATATTTGTCTGTTTGTCTTTTTGTTTTGAACAATGGCGTTGTCAGTTTATTTTCGATTTATGAGTTTAACTGTTCCTCTGGTATCTTTCGCCCCCTTTCTTTGATGTGTATTCATTGATACGTTACAGACAATAAACCAAATATATACATGTATTTATACTACCGTTATTAAAACTTTCATTAACATATCTACAAATATGAGATTTGTAACTTGCCTTTTCATAGCAAGTTTGTAGTAATGATATTTGATCAAATTGTAGGTAAGATAACTATTTTGTTATTTGATATTTTTTATTTTTTTATTTTTTATTTAGATTTTAAATTAAAAAAATCCCGTTTGAATTGGTTCACATTACTATTTTTTTGCTGTTAGGTGTGAGCCAAGGCTCCGTGTTGAAGACCGTACAATGGTTTACTTTTATAAATTGTGAATTGGATGGAGAGTTGTCTCATTGACACTTATACCACATCTTCTTATATTTGTTAACACCGCGGTATTCCTCCTATAACTATTTGATTTATTTTTTTACTCTCTCCATTAATGCTTTTGTTCTAAATTGGAAATGAAAAATCATTATTCTAAACGTAAAAAAATAATACTAAGCTTTTAGGAAAATTCAAAATGGAAACTCCATGATTTAACATGTCAAATGACAAAATCAAAATCTATAAAACATCAAACGAATGGATAACTTTTGCCATATTCCTGATTTTGTGCAGGCATTTTATCATATAAACTATCACTTTTTGTATCATTAGAAAACAAACATATTTTAATTAATTGCGTTAATCTTTCAAAACAATGATAGATTAGATGAAAAATTAGATTTGACATTACCGACATCTTTATTTAGGTATGGGTTTCGATCCTGCTAACATGTTTAACCCTGACTCATTCTGTATGTTTCTGCCTATCCAAATTAGGAGCCTAGAATGCAGGGGTTTCGTTTGTTTAGGTGTTACATATTTATTTTTCGTTAATTCTTTATACATTTATAAGGCCGTCAGTTTTTTCGTTTGAATTGGTTTGCATTGTCATTTTGGAGCCTTTTATATCTGTCTACGCGGTATTAACGTTGCTCATTGTTGAAGGCCATACGGTGACATACGTTGATAAAATTCTGTGTCATTTTTGTCTCTTGTGGAGAGTTGTACCATTGGCAATCAAATTACATCTTCTTTGTTGGTAATATTACAGGGAAAGCTAAAGACTAAACAAAATATGTCAAACCAAAAACAATGGAGCAAGCTCAAATTATGCAGTCACACTTATTCCATTATATGTATTGAAACTAGTAGTCTGATTTCGTTTAGGCAACGTTTTATTCGATAAACGATTACGTAGGTAAATTTGATGTTGAAATACAGTAAAAATAAAGGCAACATTAGTATACCGCTGTTCAAAACTCATAAATCCATGGACAAAAAACAAAATCGGGGAATCAAACTAAAACCGAGGGAAACGCATTAGATATAAGAGGAGAACAACAACATAACACCGAAACGTAAAACACACACAGAAACGGACCAAGCATCAGACAAAACACCACGAGAATAACAAATATAACATGAAAACCAAATACATTAATTTGGAATAGACAAGTACCGTGCCACGTTTTATCTCAATATCTCAAAAAGAAGAGAAAACACAAACGACTCAACGTTAAAATGCAACACACACATAAACGAACAATAATATAACAATGGTCATCTTCCTGACTTAGTACAGGACACTTTTAAAGGGGAATAAAAGTGGTGGGTTGAGCCTGGTTTTGTGGCATGCCAAACCTCGCACTTTAATGGCAAAGTTAAATATAACATTGAGATGACAACATAATATTACAGGACTACAATACAAATAAATAGGAGAACATATTAGACAAAGAAAAACATGATTAATAGATAACAAAAAGCATCAGGTTTAAAATTCAATACGCCAAAAACGCGCCTTGTCCACACAAAAATCAACAGTGACGCCCAGATATAAAAGATCGAAAGTGAAAAAAGTACAAAGTTGTACAGCACTGAAGATCAAAAGTTGAAAAGGTTTTGCCAAATACGGCATTGTTTTTATGCTCGGGATAAGAACATTCTTATTATATAGAACAATTCATGCTATTGCAAACGGTAAATTTTAACAAATGTCACATTTGAATTTATAATTTATGAAATTTAGAAACAGCATGACGTCACATATGAAAAACTATCAAAGTGAGATAGAATTAGGATTGATTTAAGATTATATTAGAACTAAATACTAATAATTCATTTAAACAAAATGCATATAGCAATACTTATTAATAGCAATTAACTGTAATATAATATATATATATATGTCCAGTTTGTTATGAATCCAACTTCAAACGTAAACAATCGTTCAAAATTTAATATAATTAATAAAAGCGGTGATTAAATTTTCTATCCGTAACACCTAAATATAATAAAAAGACGACAACACATTTGACAAAATCCGATGAGAATTACAAATATAACATTAAACATATAAACTAAATACATGAATTTTGGGATAAACAAGTAAAGAAACACGTCTTATAGTAATGCGAATTCACATTCAGCAAAACAGTCACAATCGGGAATAAGTCACGTTTGGTAATTAAAAGATTAGACGACATGATGACAAACCACAATCTACCATGTGGTAAAAATGTCCTTAGCTAGTTTTGTTAAAGAGACATCATATGGATCTACCAATTCGTGATGGTGTCCATAAAATTTGCGGAATGTCAATTTTAATCTGTCCTCCTCATAACTTTGTTGGAGCAGTTTCTGCGTAAGGAGCACACTCCTGTATATGAAGTCCGTATAGTGTGAACAAGCACGTGAATAACATATCAATTGTGATATGTAAACACCATACGAAGGAGCAGAGGGTATGTTACTGCTGAGAAATGGGAAATTGATAATTGGGAAGTTGAAATCGTCCCGTTTATCATAGATTTTCGTGTTAAGTCGTCCATCTACGTCAATATTGAGGAAAAGATCAAGGTATGAAGCAGTCCTTCTAGTATCAGTAGTATCCTTAATTTCAAGCTCACTGGGATATATGAGATGTAAGTATTGGCTGAAGTATGGGTTGTTCAATGATAAAACATCATCAATATATCGGAAAGTAAAATTAAAGAATTTCGCAAGGTGCTTTTTCTTTTTGTCTTTTAAGAGGTTCTGAATAAATTCTGCTTCATACGAATACAAAAGCAAATCAACCAGCAGGGGTGCACAATTAGTACCCAATGGAATACAACCTGTCTGTTGAAATATAAATCCTCCAAACTCAACAAATATATTGTCAATCAAAAAGTCCAGCATTTTAATAATATCATCTTCAGTATATTTTCTGGAAGATTCAGTGTGATTCTTCACAAAATATGAATTATTGTATCCCAAAACAAGAAATTTGTATCTGCGATTCCCATTTTTATAGAAAAAGCTCTGTTTTATGAGATGGTGAAGTCGATCTTTCAACTGAGCATGAAGAATAGAAGTATATAGCGTAGAAAAATCAAAAGTTTTTATGTTGCTGCAAAATTGCAAAGATTGTGATGGAAGCACTGCATGAACGCATGCGTTTACTAACATTTAATTTTTCAATAAATTTCTTTCTACTTAAGTTTAGAAATATACTTGAAATTTAAGGCAAATTATACTACAAGTTTGTCAGAAATTACTGAATTGCTTCGATTTGAAAATTAATTCACATTGAAGTAAATTTACAATACAATATATTTCAAGCGTCCGTGTACATTTACGCCAAACATTTTTCATTTTTAAATGAAAAAGAAATTTTGAAATTGCTCTGCAAATTTTAAAGGTAGTTGGTTTGAAAAATGTAACAAAAATCTATTGAAATCACTTTCAAAAAAACATTTTCTCTATGATATTTGAAATTTGTTTGTTTCATGAAATTATATTTTTGATTTTACGAAGATATTGAAACAAACCACAATAAGTTTGTGTTAAAAATGATTTTATTTTGTCAAAAGTTTAAATATATCAAAACATTTGTATTTTCTTGTTTTAGAAAACAAACCATATTTCAATCTCATTCTTTAAAGCAAATATTGAAATTGCTGACCTTTAGCATTTTTCAATTTTACTTGAAATATTGAAAAATGAAAAATGCTCTAACATGGAGCATTTTTCAATTTGACTTACAATATTGAAAAATGAAAAATGCTCCAACGTTGAGCATTTTTCAATTTGACTTACAATATTGAAAAATGAAAAATGCTCCAACGTTGAGCATTTTTCAATTTGACTTACAATATTGAAAAATGAAAAATGCTCCAACGTTGAGCATTTTTCAATTTGACTTACAATATTGAAAATTGAAAATGTCCATTTTTCATTTTTCATTTTACTGTGCAATATTCAAATTTGAAAAATGTTTCAATCGGCTTCATTCTTTAAATATCTAATAATGCGAAAGAAATGTAATTTGTTTCAGTATAGGTGTTTTCTTTTTTCTTGTTAAAGCGCACTATCTTGAAGATCTTTTTATGGTGTGTGTGTGTGAGAGAGAGAGAACTGTGTGTGGTATCAACTAATTACGAACAAGATTGGTAAACTGACAAGTACGGTAATGACCACAATTTTTTTTTCTCTTCTTTTTCTCTCTATATATAGCGGTCTTTATAGCTACATGCATGTTTATATCTAGCTTTCGATCTATCGATCTGTAATTCATTGTATCTATATATCTGTCTATCTATCTGATTTTTATGTATCTTCGTCTTTTCTGGAATTATCGGGGTTGAAATCTTAAATTTAGTTCTCTCGAAGTGAAGAAGTCACCTGTTGACATACATGTAGGGCCTACATGTTGTAAGAATTAGAGATTTTTATAGTTAGAAAGAATGGAAGAACTTTTAGACCATCGATGTTTGATTCAACAAATGATAGTTGACGGAAGAACACACCAAGACATTTCTCAACACTTGACTTCTTTAGGAATCAAGCATGCATCGGCGCGAACAATAAGCCGTTTTTGTTCTGAACATAGAATTACTAGGCGATGCGGAGTAGACCAAGGAGCATTAAACAATATCGTGGCTGAATGTGTCAAACATGTAAGAAGAGAAGAGTAAATAATAGATATTAGAAATTGGCCATGTCAGTTTCTGTACATGTTCAAGGAGGATGGTGGAGTAGGGTGGGGAGGGATGTTTGTAGATGTTGCATTATTTCTATTACTGCGGTAGTATTTGTTTTCAAATTTGTATACTTGTATAAGAATATTTTCTGCATTGTACAGCATTTCCTATTTTGGAATCTGTTAAATACAAAGTTTTTTTAACCAAGTTTATAATATTCACAATTCTCTGTCGCAGAATATCAAATAAGCATCATCTTAGGAAAGAGAATAAATTTAACTTGAATGCATGTAGGTGTGGTAAATGTATATTTCGAAGGATAAATAACTTCTTATATTTACTTGTACCGAAAAAAAAGTGTAGCAAAGAATATATCAAAATTATGTTCCCATGACGTTCTGTTTTATGTACATTCTATTATCTTTTATTCAATATGATTTTACATCATTAATATGTCAAAGCAAAACGATTGTTATAGGACAAATATTTCGACACAAAAAGGGGGTCTCAGTCAGTGACAATCTTCTTTTGAATGCAAAAAAACCAAACAAAAAAAAAAAACAGGTTGACACAGTTCGGGACAAACGTATTTCAAAAGTAGTTAATTTAAAAGTAGTTACATTTAAAATATGATATGCGCATAGTGTGTGTTATTTTCAGGTTGGACCCACATACGGTCGGAAAATGATGACAGGCCATCTGTCAAGCAGAGGAATCAACGTGTCTGAGGCGAGAGTTGGTAGAGCATTAGCGACAGTTAATCCTCTCTACCATCATTTACGACAACAGGTATAGGAACTAATTTATATCACAATTATATGCTAGGTTTGACTTAATTTTGTGAGGACTCAAAACTGTCGTTCCTTCTTCTCGCATTGGTAAGTGAGGAAACCCCGGCGTTCATAACACTCTCCAAATCACACAATATTTTTATAAGACCTGATTCCAGATTTATTGATTTGTTTTATTTCACTTCCTCCTTTATTCCTTTTAAATTAAAATTTGAAAGCTACCTTTTATAATGTTTTTCATATTCAAGTATGGTCAACAACGGAAATACATAGTGTGTAACTTCTGCAATGTTGACAGCGTATTATGCATATGGTCGACGCTTTCACAAAACCAAAAACTAAGGGACCAACCCCCCGTTTTTAACTGAATTTAGAAAAAAATTAATTGTAAAATATGGATATATGTTAAATCGATTTCGGATACTAGTAATCAAAACTCGCAGCAATTTCACACCCCTTCCATCCAAAACTATTTGATTTAAGTTTTTTATCCTCCATTCTGTTTTGGAACTGTTACCACGTAACGGTTACCATGATCGGTCATGGATTTTGCGTTTTATTCGGGACGTAAAACATCTCTTTGGAATAGCCTCAATTTTAGTTTGCTAGTCAAAAGAAAGGTCAATAAAAAATAAATATTTAATAGATAAATATTTTGTCATTGTACAAGTATTGTGTGCGTGTGTGTAAAAATTGTCTTCTAGTGAGTTATGTCGCTTTATATATTTATCTTGGTACATTTGTACCGTTCTTCAATACTCCCAAATGACATGACAGAGACTTGAACCCTACAAACATTCTACAACAGTAATTTTCTTTTTCTGTACCTGCCTACTAGTATCCTAATCAATCAATTTGTATAGATTTTTTACTTTTGTGGTCTTTGTCAGTCATAACTTATTTTTTTCATCGGATTATCAAAATGTTGGCCGTGTTTTTCCCTTTCATTTTTTGTTTCGATTTTTGCGTTTGTTCATTCAAATTTCCTATAATAATGATGATAAATTAGACATTATAATAAGTTTATTTCGCTTCCTCCACCTAGTATTCTTTTAGCAACCAACAATCAATTAATCCAGCACTTAATATATGATGGTCCTATCATTTCTTTTTTATAATTTTCATTTCTCAGCAGGGACCGATGTTTTGGAATATCGTTTCATATCATTTTGCAATACGCTTACGGAAGTATAATTGTACAAGGTTAAACTCCATGTAAATGACAGACATGGCATATATATTATACTTAGTAGAATAGCATTCATTACTCTCCTTTGTATGTGACATTATTTAAGAGTTATGGAACTTTAACCACTGTAGGATACATACTAATTACTTTCCCTTGAATTATAAATAAAAAAGATATTCTTTTCTGTTGTCAGAATAGAAACGAGAATTGGACAAAGAGACATCAACCCGACCAAAAAGCAAAATCAGCCCAAGGCCACTAGTGGGTTTTCTATGCAGCGAGAAAATCCCGAACACGGAGTCGTGCTCCAGCTGGCCCCTTTACATAAATCTGTACTAGTTCATCGAAAATTAACATCACATTAAATCTAGAAACATATTGATAAACGTAAATAAAAAAATATGTACAAAACCAACTAAGGCTACCAGCTTCTTCTTTGTTATTATATCATAGTACTTTACTTATTTATTTTTACTGCAAGCGGATGTACTTCCGGTGTGTCTTTCAAATATAACTTGATACTTTCTTAAGGTATATCATTTTTTTCAAACGATTCGGAAGTTGACATAATATAAATATATTTATAGAGATACCTTTCTTCTGTTGAATACAATGTAAGTGCTTCCCAAGAGACTTTTGGTGACGTGTTAAGTTTGGTTGTTATTTCGCTGCCGTGTTATCGACATCTCTTTCTGTTCATATGATCAGTTATATCAAATCGTCGTGTTGAGATGTAATAGAAAAAAAGGTATGAAGAGAACTATCAAGTCAGGGGCTGATCCAGCCATTTTTAAAATGGGGGGTTTCCAACTATATGTCCCCATTCAAATGCATTGAGCGGCCAAAAAAGGGGGGTTCAAACCCTGATTCCCACTCCCCTGTGGATCCGCCAATGATAGTTTTAGTTTTAGAACAGATTCTGCTGAGAATACTAACTTTCAGAAAAAATATGATAAAAATAGCGGTCGATATATTTGACCCAGAATTAATTTTTATATCCATTGCAACTGTACTGACTGATTTTGTAGGCTCAGACACATGATTGTTTATACATGTAGGTTGTTATTCTCTTTATACACAAACTTCGAGCACGCTTGTATCTGTACTATGTGTTTAGCCTTTTTCATAACTTGTTTCTTGGTTTTTTTAGGCCCGTCTAAGACGAGACATATAATGGTATACCGTTGTCTCTCGTCGTCGTCCACACTTCAGACAATAAAAAAAAACACGCTTCTACCATCTTTTATGAAACTTTGTTGAATTGTTTAAATCTATTGAAGTCAGCTCCTTTCTATTCTTACATATTTCAAATTTTTCGTTTCCATGTTATGAAGTTTTATTAAGCCACATGGCGTTTCATGCGCTTGCAGCGCAGCTTTTTCATGATTTATTTTTTTGATGTGTGAAGAATTTTCAACTGATTTTATAAGAAGTTTTGTAATATGCTGTTTATCGCGGTTCAATGTTAAGGGGATGGTTGTGCACCTAAAACGAGTTTAATCACTTCAAGTTCTATATATGCGCCGTAAAATTTTTTTTTTAATGATTTGAATTGTTTTAGATTTTTAAGTTTGGAACATTTTGTAGCTTTGTGATCAGTCAGTGGATACTATAGCGGTATTGGTTTTCCACAATGTTGAAGACTGTTCTATGACTTATACGTGCCAACTTCATCATCATTTATGTGAAAAAAATGTTTCTCCGGCAATCATACCACATGTTTTTTTTTTTATATAAAATCAAGAATAAAACAAACACTAGTATTCGTCAGTTCAGTTATATAATTACAAAGTAAGCACGCCATTCACGAATTGAGTAAATAAATACACGAAGAGCGCAGCGTTAAATATTTTCATATGCCATGCGTAGCTATACATATATACTGAGTGCCAATGAAAACGCAACACTTGGTTTTTCAAAAATAAAATTTACATTAGAAATGATAATCTTGTTCTTGAAAATTATCATCTCCAACAATAGATCGATATCAAACAAAAATGTTTCATTGTCATCTTTCAGACGCTATAGGTAAACGAAACATCCAATGTCAAATCATCAACTCACAGTCCTAACAAAATATGTTACAACCCCGCTGTGAAGCGCAATCTCGACAGCGCCGTGGAATTGATCATCCAGGACGTTTAATGTGATCTCGAGGAATGTTATTCCACTTGTCCCGCAAAGCAAACCCAAGCTAACGTTATGATATTGGTGGTGGTTTCATCGTCTAAACAATGTCCGATCTGATGTAAAATTTGCTCGATCGGACAAAATCGGGCGAAACACATTACTTTTGGCCAAGATGGGTGCCAAATGTCTATGTAACCACCACTGACGGTTTTGGGTACATAATGAATGATTTTTGGTCTACAGAATTCGATGTTTACGCCTGACGGCCGTTTAGATATCGCTAAGGAAAGACTTAGGTGCTCTTTAACAATTTCTGCGCAAATGGTGCTTTACTGAAATTGCTCCAAAGGATCTACCGTGTCCACCATCGAACTCTCGTGACCTTTGGACAGCCATCAGAGTCAATATTGAATTGGTTTAAGACCAAATGTATCGGCCTGGTTGAGCGTTTCTTGCTTTTTGTACCTCGGGATGTGGCTTATCATTAAATGAACTATTTTGGTTGAATTTGTGGATGATTTGGGTTATTGTAGAGGCTACAACTGCAGTCTTCTCGTAATTGTATGCTGTGAAAAGCTTCATTGGAACTGCATGTCGCTGGTTGTCAGAAAGTCCTGGCATTTACTCCGATGTTTTTTGCAGTTTCCTAACAATAAGGACGGGAAAATTCATGACATTTATTTAGCCAAGCTTTGAATGACAAAATCGTGAAAATGGTGCGTATGTTGAAAAGCAGTAAACTCGGTTCATGTCCCTTTCAAAATAACCCTTACTTCACATGTGTTCCAAAAATCACTGAACCGTAAAGTTGTCGTCATTTGTCTTAAAAGTAATTTTAAACCAACTATACAAAGTTCTAATATAAATAAAAATAAAATAATAAGATTTTTTTGACAAACAAAAGTGTTGCGTTTTCATTGGCACTCAGTATATGATTTGTTTATAAATGTACTTGTATCAATTAGTGATGCTTTTTGTACTTGCTTATACCGCAGTCCCATTAGCGGCCACGATCGAATTACGATCTGGGAAAACAATGCCAATTTTGACGATCGTCAGGTCATGGTCGTGGTGCGGTCGCGCGACATTAGGTCGTAGCAGAAGCGTAATGAGAGCGCACTAAGGTAGTGGTAAGATCGCAAAATTTGACCCTGATCTCAATTTCACTGTTCATTGCTCAGTGTTCATTTTTTAGTTTTGGTCTGATTTTCTTAAACTATAAGCAATAGGATAACATTCTATATATGTTGTATGGAAGAATTGTGTAAGCTGCACACTTCTGCCTGCAATGGGTACAGTCCGTGTAACGTAAAAGTTAACAATACGAACGATGCCCGAACCATGTACGGACGATGCCCGAACGATGTACGTACGCTTCCCGAACGGTGTACGAGTGCAAACGAAACGCGGACCGAACGTTGTACGGACGCTGAACGAATGATGTACGAACGAAACCATGTACCATAAACCATACCATAAACGATAACATAAGCGCCCTTTTATCGTATATCCTATGGTTTTGCGTTAATCGTTTAATTTAGCGTATACCGTATCGTTTAGCGTACATCGTTTCGTTTAGCGTATATCGTATCGTTTAGCGTACATCGTTTCTTGGCCTGCATAGTTTCGTTTAGCGTATGTTTTTTTTTAAATATAAAACATGAATTGTGTTCTGTTAAATCTTTTTATATAGGTGATAACATGCGTAAAATTCGGATCAATCAACATTTTTTTTTAAATAGCCTAAGGTATCACCCTTTTTTTTCAAATGAACAATTCAAGTTATTTTAGATGGAAGTCGGAATTAATATAATGTTCTTACAAAAATATATTCCGTGTCTTAAGGTTGACTTTATGTTCAAAAAGATTGTTAAATATTTTTTATGTATTCTCTTTTAGAGCATGTCTTTTAAAATCGACTGAATAGCAGTTTTATCTATATATGTCGTAATTAAACTATTTAGTTTTGTATTATAGATTTTTTTATTCATTTTAAAATCAGACGAAAAAAAACAAAATATTCGAGAAATTTCAAACAAAAACAATTACTCATTATGTGCCTCATCAACTCCAAACATAAATCCCTACCAATGTACAAACGATTGTGTATTATTTTACCTATAAATGCCCTTTACTTTAAACAATCATCAACATAGGCGGATCGAAGGGGAGACCTGGGGGCCCGCCCCCCCTTTCGTAGGAAAAATTTGATCGATTATATAGGGAATCATTGAAGCATGACTGGAACGTCCCCCCCCCCCCTTTTAGGAAAAGTTCTGGATCCGCCACTGATCAACAATTGTCCGGCAAAAAACTAGACTATTTCCTTCTATTCCTGATTTTTCTTATACCATTTTCCTTAATTTTCTTCTACCATTTTCCTCTGTTCTTTATTTTGCCCGTTATACTCTTAGACTTTTCTAATTTTGTATTTTTTATGCCCCACCTACGATAGTAGAGGGGCATTATGTTTTATGGTCTGTGCCTCCGTTCGTCCGTTCGTCCGTCTGTGCGTCCGTTCGTCCGTCTGTGCGTCCGTTCGCTTCAGGTTAAAGTTTTTGGTCAAGATAGTTTTTGAAGAAGTTGAAGTCTAATCAACTTGAAACTTCGTACACATGTTCCCTATGATATGATCTTTCTAATTTTAATTCCAAATTAAAGTTTTGACCCCAATTTCACGGTCCACTGAACATAGAAAATGATAGTGCGAGTGGGGCATCCGTGTACTTGGGACACATTCTTGTTTTTCTTTATTTTCCTGTATTTATACCTCCTTAATTCAGAGCAACCCACCATAAATATACATATGATACACACGGTCTATAGGTCATCGCTTGTGCCGAAATACACATGTTTGCATAACACAGGATGTCCTTGTTCATATTTATTTTAAGTATTGAATGCTTTTTTGTAACTTCATTTGGGTGTAAAAGTGTTGACCGAAGTACATTTTGTAAGAAGCGCAAAAGCGCTTCATTCTAAAATTGTGCGCACGGTCAACGCTTTTACAACCCTATGAAGTTACAAAAAGAAGCATTCAATACTTATAAAAACATTTTTTTAGCTAGGATTATGAAAACACGATTTTTATCAAGTTTTTATTTAATTTACCTGTGCACTCTATTGTGGGACCTCGTGTCATCTTGAATGATACATTTTATTGTGTAATGAAATTGATTAAGGAATAACGCAAGACTGCAGTGCAGCCAATCAGAATAACGTATTATAATTCAATTCAAATCTTTATTGCCATAAAACTACATATTTATAGTATGTGACACAACATATAATGACACACACATCTAATGTTAGTATAACATTGTAAATGTCCTCCTAATGATACATCTAATAGTTGCCACTGGACATTAAACAGCTAACTATAAATTCATCCGTCATATTCTTAGTTTTGTTATAATGTGAAAATCAAACAACATGATGAAACAATAATTATTGCAGATTTTCACTAGGGAAATAATGGGAAATAATTGTAAACAAAACCACTCAATCACATCCCTACGACACAAATTAAAGCCTAGCCTTTTCACATTAAAATACGTTATTTTTATCTACTAGTATTTCAATCTATTCCGAATAATTTCAAACAATTTCAAATCAAACGGTCATTTTTCTTATTTGCCATAAAAAAAACCAATTATTTTCATTTCTTATTTTAAACAGATCGATTGTTTTTCAATGGTCGGTGCCTGTCAGCATTTATAAAACCGTGTTTGCCAGAAAAAAAGCTACATAGAACCGGAAAATAGCAATGTCTTAGAAATACTTCGAGTCCCTACATGTATTTTCTAATTTCTGTTGTAATGTGGTGTAATGCAAAGTGGTAATTCCTGAATAATAATTTGTACCCATCAAGCATCTGGGGTTAATAACAAATCTATGGACAGCAGTCTCTTTTCTTTACTCACAAAGTATTCACCTAAATCATGTTTTATTTATGAAAAATGCTCATTGCTGGCGAATGTTAAACATTGATCTCTAGGTTTTCAATTATTTAGTTGTTAGGTTACTTTCTGATCTCGCAAATCTGACATTTTATGGTCATTATTGTTTTCATCCAATTGCACCAATGCATTCAAAAGATATAAACGCAACACCGTACAAGAGTCGTTATTTTACATAAACTATTAGTATTTTTTTTCTTTAACGAAAACGAAATACGAAACCACTTCTCGCAATTCGCTTTGGGGTTATTGTGCTTGTCTTTTGACAAAATATAGCATTGTTTCAAAAACAAAACGTATACGAGTAATATATAAAACTGATCTAGAGTGAAGAGTTGAGCTAATAAAAGCAAAATGGATAAACATTATTTATGTATGTGCCTGTCCCAAGTCAGGAGCCTGTAATTCAGTGGTTGTCGTTTGCTTATGTGTTACATATTTGTTTTTCGTTAATTTTTTTTTACATAAATAAGGCCGTTAGTTTTCTCGTTTGAATTGTTTTACATTGTCTTATCGGGGCCTTTTATAGCTGACTATGTGGTATGGGCTTTGCTCATTGTTGAAGGCCGTACGGTGACCTATAGTTGTTAATGTCTGTGTCATTTTGGTCTTATGTGGATAGTTGTCTCATTTGCAATCATACCATATCTTCTTTTTTATATAGTAGATGTTTCTAATTTTGAAAACAATATTTCTCTTGCTTCGTTGATAAAAGGGCACTTACAAAATAGTGAATACTATCCTCACCAAGATGACCATAGCTGCTTGCGGTATTGGGTTTAATATTGATAATATTTAAATCTGCATTTGAATAACTGCACCATTTTACTCAACTGCACTGGTATTAAACTGATAACCGTAACTGGAATTGCGACTATCCCAAAATGGCGACGGCAGATATATGTAAAATCTTTACAGCCATTTTTCTCAAATATAGCATGTTTTTGTCAATGGTTAGTCAGCTGCAAGGTTTTTCTATACCATTAAATCGTATTTGAACCGTAACGGTCTAATAGTCTAAGCGCTTTGAAAATTGCCGTTGAAAAATTCTGCCAAGATCTGTTACAGAATAAGGTTGTCAAAGTTGAGAAAAACGCTTGATACTTTTATATACTTTGTGGAAAGATAGAAAAAACACTATAATTTTCGTCAGAACTCAAAGATTCTTCGATATGTCCCATTGTCTTCTGAATACTTTTTAAGATGAACAATTTAAAATTTTTATACCAAACATTTAAAATTTTACTCGGCGTTTATAAATAGCATTGAAAGTACAACATCTTATAAATGATAATCATTGATAAAATTAATGTAAATGAGCCACTCTTTCACAGGTTGACATGGAATATGTTCGTTATTTGATTTAACGAGTTTAACAATCGAAACCCCTGCAATATCGTCTTATGACAAGCACGAAAAATGGCAAACCTAAACTTTCAACAGCGGACAATGATTTCTGATTATACGATATTCTTGCAATGGATATTTTAAATGCAATGCAGAACTTATCAAGTAAGACATTTCTTATCCCTTTTCAAATATGAAGTCACATGCACGAAAAAGTTTGTCTGACAGCATATTTCATCTTGGCCACAACTCCCCAACCCCTACCCTGTAAAAATTTAATGGTATCTCCCTAGTGTTGATTTCGACATCGAGCTTTAATTGTAACCGCAGAGAAATAGTCAATTGTAAGTCGATGTGCCTCTATCCTCCACCAACACAAAACCACAAGCTGAGTGAGGAGACTTTCTTGCTATAAGACGTCTAGAACTATTTTCAACCTTGTCGTCTTATTTTTAAAATTATGTCATTGATGATCTGATCACTACAATATGGAACGCGTAAAGCACATTAATAGATAATCACAGTTTATCGGCGACAATGATAGATTATCGGTCGACCATTATAGATGTACGGCGTAAAGTATACTTTACGGTCGACCATCATAGATGGTCTAATTAATGTGACTCGCGCGCAGACAATGATAGTTACTTCTTTGATAATGCATTTACAGTCGACAAGGTGAATTGTTTCGACTTGCATGTAATATAATTTCGTCTCAATTTTTACAGATAAACAGTATTCTAAAATATTATTAATTGCCGGTTGTTGAGATCTAGCTAGACGATCAATTTGACTTAAACGCGTTGTCATTTGAATCGATGGATATGATTGGACAAAATTAATTAGCATTGTCGATAACCTATTGTGATTGGGTACATATGAATTGCTATCGAAAACAGGGCGTAAATGCATTTACGAATCGCCCGTTAAACTGTAATTATCCAATAATGTGGTTCCCGCGTTCCTTTATTATAGATTGTCGACTGTTAATGCATTTATGATCGATAATGATAGATTGTCGACGATAATTTCGTAAATGCATTTACAACCGTAAAGTATACTTTACGCCGTACATCTATAATGGTCGACCGATAATCTATCATTATCCCCGATAAATTGTGATTATCTCATTTATGTGGTTCCCGCGTGCCATAGTGATGTTATAACTTACTCACTGGTGGTAAGCGGATGGTCGTAACTTAAAGTTACGACCATCCGAAGATGGGAGACAACTCTAGGGATAAATTTTTCTTTTCCGATTTTCGTGCAGTAAAAAAAATGTTTCAGTAAAACCGCTTGTCTCAAACATACTAATCGCCAGTGCGTTGATATTGAAACAAAATTTGATACATAAAAACATTCCAATTTTCGTAAAATGATCATTCAATAATTCGAGCATGATGGTCGTAACTAAAAAACAAAATTGTTCAGGATGGTCGTAACTTAAAATTGTGATGGTCGTAACTCTTTATTAAATAGGACATAATAAGACAAGTCAATAGTTTTAAACCTGTCTTTTGTTATATGAATATATTATATGATATATTTGTGAAGTTGATTTCACTAAATGATAAAAACTAAAAGAGGTGAAGAGAGGGATACCTGTAAAGTGCGAAAGGAAAGAAAATTGGAACGAATCGAAAAAAAAAAAAGCCAATACAAAATGAAATGACCAGTCACTGTTACTTAAAATATAATGTATAAAATCAACCAAGAGGCAACTTATTATAAGCTGTTAAGTTTAATAACAATATAAATTTCTCAAAAGTGGAGAATTCATTTTAACACACAGCTCTGGTTATGATCATTCTTAGTTACGAATTAAGAAAAGGCGCTTTTAACAAATTTGACATCACATGAAATACCAGTATCCTGATTTATTTTCTTTATATTTTGCATGTATTGAAAAGATAAACTTTTTAAAAACTAGTATGTACCTACTAGGTTGAATTAAAACTTAAGCTATTGAATATAGTTAGAGAGTATGGTAAGAGATCTCTTTAGAACTAAAGTTGGAGTAAAGCAGGGAGACAATTTGAGTCCAAATTTGTTTAAATTTTTTATAAATGAAGTACCTCATTGTGTTAAAAGTTCCCCTGATCCAGCTGTTGTTTATCCACGACCAGTCTATTCTTTACTATAAATATGCTGATGATCTTACCATTTTTTCAACTTTAGCAAAAGGACTTCAAAGTAAACTTGATGGATTAAGATCCGTATCGGTGTTTGAAAATTAATCCCAATAAAACCAAGGTGCTTGTATCTAACAAGACAGGCAGACATATCAAACATGATTTTTATTTTAATAACAGACTTATTGATTGTGCTCAACATTGTAAATATTACGGAATAACTTTTAGTGCATCTGGATTTTTTTCCTTCGCTCAGAGAGAATTGTATAATAAGGCGTTAAAAGCCTACCATAAGCTACGCAAGGACTTTCTGTCACTGAATCCAAGTTTAAAAAACAGCCTTCATG
Source organism: Mytilus galloprovincialis (assembly GCF_965363235.1). NCBI lineage: Eukaryota > Metazoa > Mollusca > Bivalvia > Mytilida > Mytilidae > Mytilus > Mytilus galloprovincialis. Next base: position 58,668,558 of record NC_134851.1, on the reverse strand, counting down.
TTTTTGAGCATATAATAAAACTTATTCTCTTATATAGTACTAAAATTTGGGGATATTTCAACCCTTTCAAAAAAAAAATCTATGACTACAAATGTAGATCAGGCCTATCCTAAGATTCTTTCAGAACAATTACTTAGTGTTACCAAAAGAGAAACACATTTTGCTAATCTTTCTTAACTTTGTAGATTCACTCTGTATTTTGTCATTGCAAAGTTTATGATCAGATACTGGCACAGGCTTGGCAATTTGGGATCATCTTTCCACTACTAGAAGAGGCATATTTAGAGTCAAAATTACTACACGAGTTAAAAAAATTCCTTCACAGTATGGATCTTTAAACTTCTGTATAAAGAATATTAAAGGGGTTAGCAATTTATATTGTTTACTATATGCTGATGATAATGTATTGTTTTTGAATTTCAGCAAAAGGACTTCAGTAAACAGTATTCATACATAGCTTGTAGCCAGGATAATATTTAAAAGATAGATCTTTATGCTTCAACTCAGCGTGCTGGTCTTTTAAATCTGAGTACATTTATACAATATAAACATATATTATTAATTCGTATATTTTAATAAATTTGATTCGTTTAGGGAAAGTCACATGTTAAACTATATTTTCTAAGGTAGAGAGAAAACGGCGGATAGGAAAAAACATATTGCACAGAGCATATTGCACGGTTATTTTTAGAATATCTAAAAACCGATTTACTTCGTGACGTCATGTAATGAATTTCATGATATCGTTAAACGTTTTGAAACAAATGATATCTGTGATCGATTATTAGACGAAAAAAGTCTTCAAATACCTAAGATGTCAAACAAACAAACAAAATAATTAAATAACAACTAATATGTTGTTATTGTCAAGGAGACAATATGATGTATAAAATTCAAACAAAATCAAATGACGATTTTGATACAAATATACATAATGGTCTAAAATTAATAATATAACAAACATAGCCTTTGTATGAAGTCAATACAGGATATATCGACCCAAAGAGGTATATCGACCTCGGACTTCGTCCTCAGTCAATATACTTCTTTCAGGTCAATATATCCTTGTATCGACCTCATACAAAGGCTATATTTGTATAATAACATAAACATTATTTTCAACCTGCATATGTATGTGATAGTTGCCGCAGTACATTTAGTTCTACCTTGTAATATTATCCTGGCTATAATCCTGTCTACAAACTACTGGTACTTGAATTTACTCTTAAATTCAACGCGTGTAGCATTGTAAAATATCTCAACCTTATTCATACTTTCTAGGTTAACACAATGTTCATTACGACACCATGGATTAAGTTTTTATTATGAACCAATACTTAGAATAATTATCAATGTTATACCGCAAGATCGTCATGCAATCGATAAAAAATAAAGACAACACGATAAAAACACCAGGTATTTGTGGATTTTCATTAATCATGATTCACCAAATGCCGAATATTTGAAAGCCAATGGTTTATAAAAACTGAAATAGCTGGTTAAAAGTTAAAGAAGATTGTTCAAAATTGTACGTTCAATAATTTCATCTGCCGACATGATTGCAGGAAATATAAAGTCGTAAATAAAAAAAAAATCTGAATGCAAATATTCAACAATTTTATGCCTTAACGTACAGTAAAAATATATTAATACTCAACCCTAACATACTATTTGGCTTAATGCGAGTTGATTAGTTTTCCCTGTTTCTCCTAAATGATGGTCGTTTGGAACATATCAAACATGTATGATTGATAATACTTTAACTTAATTTCTGCATACCATTATCAGAGTAACAAATGAAATAATATTTTTTGTAGTAAACTTTATATAACAACTGAGTTTATTAACATGGTTATGCATGTGCACAGTACTTTTAAAATAGCTTGATAAAAGATCGTCTATATACTTGAGTTACGGTCATCTTTCAAAGTTACGACCATCTTTTGTCGGTTACGACCATCATCCAAAATACTATACTTGACATTACGACCATCACAAGTTAAAGTTACGACCATCATGCTCGAATTTTTGAATGACTATTTTACGAAAATTTGGTTTCAATAACAACACACTCACGATATGTGTTTATGAGACAAGCGGTTTGACTCAAATGAACCTTTTACTGCACGAAAATCGGAAAAGAAAAACTTATCCCTAGAGTTGTCTCCCATATTCAGATGGTCGTAACTTTTAGTTACGACCATCCGCTTACCACCAGTGTTACTTTACGACATGGGATTTGTTCATTATCGATGGCTGTACCTTTAACATTGTGTAGATTTATAAATATGATAAAATTGATATAGAATTAGGAAAATCGTGAATTTAATTTTTGAAGCTTTTATTTTTATTCTTTATAAAATTTTGTACACTATAAAATCAAATCGATATTTTTGAATATGCATTTAACATCCAATCTTTTATGATAATATTCTACACAAATCACATGAATGTCGGCATTCATGAATGATTAAAATAAATTCATATTAAATTAAAATAAACACCTGTATCTTAAAATCGAGTGTTGGCATGTCATGGGTTATACTTTTTATATACTGTAGTATGGTACGCTACTAAATCCTTTATTAAAGGGATTGTGCTGGATTATGAAAACATGATTTTTCAATTGGTTTAATAGAGACCTGAAGCTGGTGTATCAGTAACTGATAGTTATCCGTTTTTTTTATTTATTGATCATTGTCATTATGCTAAGTTTCTTTAGTTACCTATTCCAACATCATACTCGAACCTGTGCTTGGCTTATTGTTGTGTGATTGTTTATTTTACAATGGCTTTGGTCTTGTTGTTTTCATTTATATATTTTGTAGTTAAGTGTGACGTCCATTTGAACTAAACTGGTACATATTTGTATTTAGAAGCCAGCTGAGGCTCGACTCTGGTTGCGGGATTTTTACGCTGTGTTGACGAATCTCTTTGGTGGCATTAGGCATTTGAACTTTAACACACCGAGAGTGGTTGTCTTAATAACATTTCTTTAAAATCGTATCATATAAATGGCACTCTTACAACACTTAGGCCTTGTTATGCCGTGTTCACATTGAACTATATTCAGTGGTGTGTTAGTGTAATTCGCACGTAAACTAAACACAATTACGTTCACATTGATAATACTGAATGTTTTTTATCATGTTTTATTTACACGCAGTCGATAATCAGTGTAGGCCTTATGTGGGTTTAGTGTATATTAAAAGAAGAAACGTTTTTTTAATAAAGTTGATATTGATAACAATTATTTATATAGTTCTGAACAGAGTTATTTGTCTTAAATTGACATATTGCTTTGTTATGGAAAATACTTTAGGTAACTTTATAAATCCTTTTTCAAGACTAAAAGCTTATCATTACCTAATACAATACATATGAAAACGTCTTCCCGAATCGACTCGGCGTACACATCAATATTTGCCACTGGCCTTTTCTTAATAGACGGTTATCTCATTAACAGTCAGGGGCGTTACTTAAACAAGTTATATTTTTAAGTTACTTATATAAGTAATCTTTGTTTCTAAAAATAATAAAATTACTTAATAGAGTTATTTAATTTTTAATAGAAACATAGACTAAATGTAGTTTTCATGAATTTTTACATCACTTTATACCATAAAACAAAGAATTTATTCGATTTGAGAGGAGTATAGAAATAAAGGGTTAATTTAAAAATAATGACAAAAATATGACTTGAATAAGTTATTTCATACATTTTGAAAGAAATTAGTAATTACACTTATTTTAGGAACATATGTGATTGATTTTGATTACAAATTATAAATAATTTCAAGTCTAAATTAATTCTCAAGTATCTGTCTATTTATATCAGTCTATCTTCATGATTTTGGAGAAAAATGATATTTTTATAGTCCCAAGAGACCAATCTTTGACCAAGAAGCGTCGGTATGAAAGATAAGTGCGTCAGAAAGTTAATTAGTGTTTCAAAAGAATTAGATTTTATATTTCATGGCAAAAATAACCAGATGACTGTGAAAATTTGTTAAAGTTATAAAATCTGTATTATTGAACACCTATAAAAATATTATTCAGAAAAGTTACTTATATAAGTTATATTTAAAATAGCCTCGTTTTCAACATTACTTGTATAGGTAATTTTGATTGTTACTTGTTTAAGTAATGCCCCTGACTGATTAATGCATTACTTAAACAAGCGTGCGATGAATTGTATTGTTTGGCTAGTAAATCAGATACAGTAAAATGCATTTAGTCATATCAAGACGTAAAGCATTATCAGCATGAAATACTCCTTTAAGGAGAAATGCTATTTGAAACGAACAGCAAAGATAAAATGCAGTAACCCTAATATTGCAATCCTTGTTCTTCTGTAAGCTGCTGCATACTACGTTTTTATTGCATAATCGAGATATCTTAAGTAACTTAAAAGAACTACAAATTATGTAAATGACTTTAATAAAGAAGAAACAATTAAACTAAAATACTTTTTTTTCTCAAATTTGAGATCAGAATATTATTTAAGGGAAATACCTTACCCGGGGAACCATTACCTCCCTTTTTTAAGTCAAATGGATGATGAACCCCCAAACCCCGGATTTTCTAATGCACTTCAATAATTTGAATATCGCCATGGATTTTACTGTACAATCTTCTGAAGTAGAAAATCCGTCTTTTTTAAAATATGTTGCAATTCATGTCTTTTTTCTGTAAATATTCGACACAGGTTTTGTTGAATCACTTAAAATAACAGCTTTTTTTGGTTGGGGGTATCAATGAACGAAATTAATATTCAGTAATAAGACATCAGTTTACCTGTGTATAGATCACAAAACTATATTCTCTTTAAAACACATGTAGCCACATGACGTCTACACCTCGGTTAAGATATCATGTATGTGTATCATGTGCGTCTGTTTCAACTTGTGTATATGAAAATGAAACTTTTGAAACTGTTTCAACCAAAGATGAAGAACTGGATCTGCCATCACTGTATTGGATACCTAAACTACATTAGTGTCCTTAAAAGCAACGGTATATTGCTGGGTCTTCCAAGTGCTCCACGAAACCTCTTTCTAAATTATTAACATCTATTTTTTTTTATCAGCAATCAAAGACGGGCTTTAGAGTTATTGTGAAGCTGCCTATTCTAGAGGGGGCGTGAATCAGATGTGAATACTTAAAAATTCCAAAGATTTTTTAGATACAATTTAACTCTCTTTCATCTTGTAACAGTATTAAAACATTTGACTTTTCTACTCTGTACACTAGTATTCCACATTCCAAACTAAAAAACAAATTGAAAGAGTTGGTATTGCTTTGCTTCGTAAAAACGAATGGCCAACGTAGATACAAGTATCTTGTCTTGGGGAGGGATAAATCCTACTTTGTAAAGGATCACTCTGATTCAAACAAAAATTTCTCTGAAACTGATAGTATCAAGATGCTTGATTTCTTGATTGACAACATATTTGTTACGTTCGAGGGACGTGTTTTCAACAGACTGTCGGCATTCCAATGGGAACAAACTGTGCCCCTCTACTTGCCGACTTGTTTCTTTATTATTATGAGGCTGACATCATGCAGGAACTTCTTAGGAAGAAAGATAAGAAGTTAACAATATCCTTTAACTCTACTTTTCGCTATATAGATGATGTTCTTTCACTAAATAATTCAAAATTTAGTGACTATGTGTAACGCATCTTTCCAATCGAGCTAGAGATAAAGGATACTACAGATACAGTTAAGTCGGCCTCATATCTTGACTAACTTCTAGAAATTGACAATGAGGGTCGGTTGAAAACAAAACTTTACGACAAAAGAGATGATTTCAGCTTTCCAATTGTGAACTTTCCATTTCTAAGTAGCAACATTCCAGCAGCACTTGCATACGGGGTATATATCTCCCAATTGATACGATATTCCCGTGCTTGCATTTCCTATTCTGATTTTCTTGATAGAGGGTTGCTGCTCACAAGGAAGCTATTAAACCAAGATTTTCAAATGATGAAGTTGAAATCATCCCTTCGTAAATTTTACGGACGCCATCACGAGTTGATTGACCGTTATGGAATAACCGTTTCACAAATGATATCGGATATGTTCCTTACTTCGTAAATACAATCTCCTTCCCTTTCATGATTGTTACCTACCGAATTAGACTATTTACCGGATGTGTTAACACATAAGCAACACAACGGGTGCCACATGTGGAGCAGGATCTGCTTACCCTTCCGGAGCACCTGATATCACCCCTAGTTTTTTTTGGGGGGGGAGGGGGTGGGGGGTTCGTGTTGTTTAATCTTTAGTTTTCTATGTTGTGTCATGTGTGCTGTTTATTGTTTGTCTTTTTCATTTTTAGCCAAAGCGTTATCAGTTTGTTTTAGATTTATGAATTTGACTGTCCCTTTGGTATCTTTGGTCCCTTTTATGCAAATTTGGTTTAAAGTAGACACCTATGTGTGCCCATTGCGAAGGCATAGAACGCGTTAAGGCTTGGAAAGTTGTATCAGTAATGCAGAAACATGACTTTTAGTTATTTGCGATATTTCGTTGCTGCTTCCTTGACGTATAATGTTCTCACCATTATATTATATTGTTTAAATTACCTTGAACGATTTCTAAAAGATACGAACATCATTTTGTATTGGTTTATCAAACTAAAACGGAATAGATCTATTTCATTTCAAAACTGATAAAATAATACTGCCGTGAGCCCCAGTCACACTGTCACGTTTCGACAGCTAGGTTTTAGTACGTATAAATGCTACGTTTCATGTCATTTTTTGTCATTTTTTAAGGTCTTTACGTTTTACTAGGTTCATGCCACGTTTTGATACGTTCTTCTTCGTTTTGTTACGTTTCGTTAACATTTTCGATAAAAACACAGGTCATTTCAATTAGCTTATTTTGTTACCATCTTAGGGTCTAAAAAATTTGAGTTGTTTTGTACTTAAAGCAAGATGTTATTTGATTTGATGTTTTTTCAGATATCATTTTTGTTGAGAGGATACATCAAGAAGAAAAAATCAAAGCCTTGGTGGGAACCTTGTCAATGCTTTCACTTTTATGTTAGTTCTTCTTTTGAAATGTTTTACGTTTCATATTGTCGTTTTGATTCCAATTCTCCTCCTACCGATATAAGATTAATCTTTTAAGTGTATTCCAAACCAGATAGTTCAAATGAGGTCCAAAGGCATGGGAAGGGGTCAAAGAGGGCGTGGCAGAGGTCGCACAGCTAGTCCGTCGCCTGATAATGAATTTATGTTTAATGATGAAAAATCTAAAAACAATCCACTGCAGTTCCAAAGGAAAATATTTTATCACCTGAAAAACCAATCTGAGAGTTTATGAAGTCCTAAGTTGTTTTAAGGACTTTCCAACATACACAGAAAATAACGAACCTCTAAAGGTTTATTAGACAATGACTTTTTTATTTACAAAAAAGGGACATGTGATGAAATGAATGTAGCACAATTTTTTTTAACATTCTATTAGGCACCATGCACTTCTAAAAATTACATTTGAGAAATCACAAACTAAAATGCAGTTTATTTAGATGTGTAACCTTTACTCATGTGTTGGTATTCAAAAGCCGAAGAGAAACCTGAATCTTATACCTCACGACATTTCGGAAAAAAATTCAGAGGCATAATTAATGGAGAAATGCTTTGCGTTGAGAGATGAACGAACAATCCAGTAGATTTGCAACCACAATATGCCTTATTTTTTAAACGTCTTAGCAAGAGGTGATATAAAAACTGAAATTCAAACTGTTATGCAGGAAATGACTGCAAAACAATTATATACATTATTGGAAAAAACAAAATCTGTATAACAGCTGCCTCCCTTGGTATTATCAACAGTGTTTGCATAAACTATTTTTTTTTAAATTGATAAAAATGAAGAAAAAAGAAAAAGAGTAAAGAAAGTATAAGCTAAACAGACCACGAGATGTCGAGCCCCTTATATAAATTACAGTATTTTTTAAATAAGTGTCAACATGCAATGGCTTGGGCTCATGACGATAGACATGGCCTTGACCACTTTGTTTATTCTAATTGGTTTAAATATATGTTCGAATAACCTTGTGATCTATAAAGTTGGGTTGCTGGCATAGGATTTTACAATGAATCATTTAAATACCTGTGTAACAATAATCCATGATTTGTCAATTCCATCCGTTGTCTATTAGACTGACAAAATATTGTTGCAAATGGCGGTAAATGTGAATACATGTGGTCTTATACGTAGCAGAAGATAAACATGCGTTGTAATAAGCATCGACACGTGATAATGCCTAGAATAACGATATGAAACCTAGTACCATGAAGCGTTATATACCGTACAAAAACATAATGAAACGTGGCAGATACGTACTAAAACGTAATAACATCTAGTACGTTTCTAATACGTTTTTCTACGTTCCTTCTACATTTTACTGCGCTTTTCTACGTTCCTACTACGTTTTTATTTTTAGTCACGTTTGTATTATGCAGGCAAATACAAACGGGACCGATCACGTATCGTATTGCTACGTATTTAGCCGTATTAAGTACGGATCGATACGATTCTCTACATATATCGCTCTTTCGGGATAGTAGTGCAGTCGATTTGTGAAACAATTGTTTAGATTGTTGTAAAAGCATCAAACTTTGCAGAGTGTTAGTTGAGGTCATAACAAACATTTATAGATATGGATCCAACTCATAAAATCACAATGACGGCTCTTGGTGGCCATTTTGAAATGATTTTGAAAATATAGTAAAAAAAATAAAACAAAATATGAAAAATATATATTACTTTACAAATTTTGAAAACCTTTTGTATATTCTAATGACAAAGATTATCAACTGAGGACAATTGAAGTATTAGTGGCCATCTTGAATGGTAGCCATTTTGATAAAGTAAATTTCAAATATATATCATTAAACGCTATCCTAAATTGTTATTTGAATTGCGTTTTCTATGCATTTACAACTTGTTTTGCTAATCATTTATTTATGACTGTTGCTATTCATATAGGACATATTCACCATGTGGTCAAATAAGGCATGCATATGTTGCATAAATGTATCTAAAGAAATAAATAATTTATTTTACTTGCAGTTTTGATAGCATGTAAGGCTTAGTTACTTTTACCACTAAAAAATGCGAATATACAACATTGTAGACCCATTGTACAATATGAGTTATGACCACTCTATATCGAAAATGAAAAATAGGTAGGTATTGAAATCAATGGAGATAAAAAATCTTATAAAAAAATAGACTGGAAAGAATTCCGAAACGCTAAGAGAAGACACGTTAGTATTTACAATACAAAGCAAATACAAAAAGGGCAGACGTAGACATTTGAGCTGAAAATCAGTCATTTTTTTAAAGCATACAACTGTTCCAAGTTGATGAAGCCATGTAATGGAAGAAACACTCAAGAATCACAAGGCAAAAGGTATTAATTTTGTTAAGCAAATCTTCAGATTGAAATATATTTTGTCAGGAAAAACGAACAAAGTATAAGATGAGTCACTGATTAAAAATACAAGTAAAATAACCAGGCACAGTTTTGATGAATCAACAAGAACAATGAGTGCAGGGAGGTTTTTTGTGACGAGGTATTTGACTATTTTCATGAAGCATCGACAATTATGATCGACAATAGAGTACTTGACTATCACCTACCATTGATCTTTTAGCCAGACTCAGTGCTGGAGATTAATATTTCAATTGTAATGATCTATTAAGCAATCCTTATGTTTTCTCTCTGCATTGTTTTCCATTTTCTGCATATCGAGGTATGTATAGGATTTTTGGATTGTGGTCTCATTGAATCCAATATCGTGTTTATGTATATCAATTGCTATTGACGTACCAAATTAGAAAAAAGGAAAGATTTTGACAGATTTTTAATTTAAGGAGAAAAGAAAAAAATTAATTCAAACAGATGTAAAAAGGCATTGTTTATTCTAAAATTATATGCTCATACATTTGTATTTTCATTTACAGACTAAGTATGTTAATGTGTACGTTTTTGATACTATCACTCGGAGATCGGAACATATGTATTCGTTGGTTTTGGATATTCCGCATTCCTTTTATTTTTTATAAAACTGATAGTTGAATAACACATCGGTACATAAGTCTATGAAATGTTCATATTCATTCATATCCAATCACTCCCCTTTCTCAAAACATTGTATTTAATGTCGAAAAAATGTGTTTAGTATCAGAAGAGGACAAGATCGGAAGCATTCTCTGATAAGTGTTATAGTTTTCTTTACTCCCGACAAGTTGTTGTGCTTTGAATAAACAAATATAGTCTGCTAAAATGGTCAATATATCTGAATCGATTGAGTTTTCAACAACTTCTTTCAGTGACTGGAGAGCAATGGTGGTTTCCCGAGTACTATCTATTCTATAAGCATATAAAAAAGTAAGGTAACGATGATATACTAGTGGACTTCCAATGCAAAAATCCTCATTGGTCATTGTTAAATCCTTATGGAACACAAAACCATTCTCATTCTTATTGTCCTTAGATATCACAACAGATTTTGAGAATGAAGTTCTCAATCGTTTGAGAAAAAACTTACTCCGAACTACCATTTTCTTACATCGACTTTGATCAAGTGTAGGTAAGTTCCACCAAGTCATTTGAATCAAATCCCGAGAAAAAAACTTCTTTGAGATTTGAAGAACATCAATCATCTTACGATATTCCTCAGAAGAGTAGAAAAATACCGCGAGCAGTAACCAGCCTGATACGGCATCGCTTTGTCTACTAAGCAATACATGGAATAAGCATTGTTTATATTTTGAGTAGTAATACTTGTTTTTATTGCAGTTTGAAACAGAAACGCATGGAAGCATGTTGATAGACAAAGCTTTACTTCTACTGTAGTCTAGAAACGCAATTGCGTATGTATTTTTTAGTGGTGTTGGAAACTTCTCATTTCGAATTCTGAAGAGGAAGAAATTCAGCGATCTATCTATAATAAATGCAAGGTGTGTAATATCGAGGATGCTTTGTGTCATAAAAGTTTTATCAAAATCAGAAAAATCTTGACATGGATTCGAAATTTCGCTTAAGATAAAAGTACGTAGTAATCCAGAAAGTGACTTTGATGAGGAAATTAGTATCAAGATACCACCTTTATAAATTTTTCCAATAAAAACCTCAAGTTGTGTTCGAACTTCTTCTGGAAATCTTCCCTCGATTAAGTTATGTTCAGGTATAAAATAATTTGGAATATAATTACACGTTATAAAGTATTGCAGTCTTTGAATGCAAAATGAAAAACAACGCAGCAAGTTTTCTGGTCTCCAATATGAGACGCTCAGTTCTTCTATGACCCAAAATAAAACCGTTTTAATGTAATATGAACACAATACTTTGTGAAAAATATGTACACTGTCAATTATTTCTTTCAGTACAATTTTCAACAAGGCATAGCATAACAGCTGACAATGGTTGAACGAATGAATTAATATTTTTTCAACCAGTGAAAACGAAAGTCGCCATTCGAAGCAGTTCTCAATATTAGCATTTGATTTACTTCCAACAGGTACTAATAGTACGCCTTCACTGATTGACGCTGTAATCAAATTTTCTGATGGCCAATTCGAAATTCTACTTCGGACTATCCATTTATTTGCAATAGAAGGCCATTCATGACAAGGATAACATAAAACAAGATCAGCTTCCACTATTCCACGAAATGTAATTGAAACACTGGGGCCTTGAATTTTCAATGAATTACGCCAAATGCGCATAATATATGCATCTTCTTCAAGCTCACGTGAGCATTGTTCCTTTATATACTTATTTGTCAAGAGAAAGCCATTAAAAGTGTTTGTTACGTTTACGCAGTTTGAAAATCCTTTCGGAACCTTTATAAAAGCGAACCCTATCGAAGCATGTTCGGTATCAAGGAGATACGTATCCTTGTCACCATCTTGCACATTTTCATAGACTACAATTTCATTAGAAAGAAGCATCAAATCTAGGTCACTACCCGGGAGGTCAAGGCCCTCTGCCTTACTGCCACTGCTGATTAATCTGATATCTGCATTTTGCATACAATCATCAAAGCATTTGTATGTGTATCGTCTACACATTACGATCGTCTTAGATCCAAACTTATCAGAAAGGTAATGATACAGTTTGCATGAGCTGTTAGTCAATGATTCTTTATCATAATGATTATCCATGTTTGATAAAATTTACAAGTATCTAACATAAACAAATCAAATGTTTTAAACACATATGATGGGTACATTTACGGTGATAATTACGTAATGAAAACATTCATTATAGATACCTAGACTTAATTTTGTATATACGCCAGATGCACGTTCCGTCTACAAATGTTTCATCAGTGACGGTCGAAGACCAAATAAAGTACAAGTTAAAAAGCATTGAGGACCAAAATTTCTAAATTCCTAAAAATAAACTGTTCACACGTAGAATATCATGTGTATTTGGGATAAACGTTACGTAAAATAGTAAATGCATATGTATTTTGTTTACAAGTCCACTATCGTACAGGTAAAGTAAATTGACGTAGCAGTAGTGGACATGCACGCACTAGTGATTGAAATACGCTTCATAATACATGTATGTACACTCAAATGAATGTTTCAAGTGCGTTAAAAAAAATTGTAGATCCGAATCATATTGCTCACGTTAACGTAAATGTGGTGATAACTAGTACAGTAACATCAGATATTAAGTTCGGAAAAACATACGCCAGACGTGTTTTACGTCTACCAAAGTGAATGACGCTAGAAAATAAGGTTCTCGGTCGTATAGGAATAATAATAAGCATAATAAAATTGAGAATGGAAATGGGGAATGTGTCAAAGAGACAACAACCCGACCAAAATAAAAAAACACAACAGCAGAAGGTCACCAACAGGTCTCCAATGTAGCGAGAAATTCCCGCACCCGGAGGCGTCCCTCAGCTGGCCCCCAAACAAATATATACCAGTTCAGTGATAATGAACGCCATACTAATTTCCAAATTGTACACAAGAAACTAAAATTTAAATAATACAAGACTAACAAAGGCCAGAGGCTCCTGACTTGGGACAGGCGCAAAAATGCGAAGAATAGTTAATTGTGTCAATCAAAACTCCCACAAAGAGCAAAACAAGTATTACAAATTATGATATATAAACATGATACATGTGATTAACATTGATTTTGTTGATTACAGTGAAAAATTAAAAAAAAAACATTTCTAATGATCTATAAAGACTATAACGTATATTAATTGAGTATTGCAAAAGAACCTCCACATCTAACAAAATCACCTGTTTGGCTACATCAATATCAGGCGTAGTGAGTCAATTTAATGTTATTCTCGGTAAATAACGAATATAATTTTTTTTACCATCTTTAAAGTTAATTTTGCAACTAGAAATACATTTAGAATTATAATAATACCGTACCTGCCTTTTTAGTGAATGATGAAATTATATTTAACAGCAACTTTTTTTTTTTGCGATTTGTCTATTCTACAGTGTTAAATTCAATAATATAACAAAACTGACATACATTTTAACGATATATATACGCAATATTACCCAGGAAGTTCCAAAAAACGACACTAGGATATCTTAATGCGTATTAAATCAAATTTACATAATGACGCAATGATTATTTTATAGCTAAACAAAGTTTAACATTAAATGAAATTTAAAGTTAAATTATAAATCTTCCTTACAATCCGTATCCACTTACAGCACATGATATAAGAGGAAGTGTTATAACTGTTTACTTAATATAAATGTATTACACTTTCTATTGACTTCATCGGTCAAATAAAGTAACAAAGATATATTTCTTTCAGTGTCGATTATATTTTTATCGACAATTTGGGATCTTAAGGATTATAAAAAAGAATGTTTGTACTTAACATTTGTTATTATATATTTTTTAGGTAGACATTTTAGCTGCGTTAAAAATAACGTTCCTCAAAAGCCTCCAACTAACTTTTTTGTTTCTGACATTAATGTAATCATGTAATCGAGTAATTATATAAAAGCAAAGTATTGAACCAAATATTATCAAAACCTATAATGTTAGAATAAATATATTTTTGGAAATGTGTATTGAAATTCAATGTGAAAAAAATTACAAAGTTAATGGTTGCCAAAATATGCAATCTTTATATTTTAACTTTGCTTTATTTGTTTACATACGTTCATGTAGTATTACAATTTTTATATTGACTATAATAAACATGATTTTTTTCTCCGACTGATTGTTATACATCATAATAGCCAACAATAGTATACTGCTGTTTAATATCGATATAAATCGATTGAGAGGAAACTATTCCAGGTTACAAAATAAAACCAATGGAAATACATCAAATATTAGAAAAAAACGACAGAACAGCATAAGCATTTAAGTGCAATAAAACTAACGGCAATACAACATACATAGAAACGTACTACATTGTATTTCACAACAACTGCCAAATTCCTGTCTTGGTACAAGACATTTTGAGAAAAAAAACATTGTGGACTGAACATGGTTTTTATGACTAGTCAAACCTCCAATGTTGAAAATATCGCTTAAATTACATTATTACACGACGGTGTACAGTACAAACAAATGTAAAACACTCATGACAAGGAAATACATAAATATAATATATAATAGTACATTTCTACACGTAAATCACGGGATAACAATAAACAATAAAAATTAATTACGACGATACACAAAAACAGCATGATAGAATTACAAAAGGTGCGTCACAAGAATGTATAAACGCCATAAAACGTTACGTCACAGATATTTCCTAAAAATTAATATGAAATCGAGTTTATTCTTGTAATGGTGTCATTTGATATGTCGCTTAACATTTTGGACGAGTATTAGGAAATTAATTGTATAACAATCAAGATTGCATATTAGTAACGTTAGCGCGTCACTGTTTTTTTTATATTTTTGTGGTGAGTACCGTTGATGTACTGTGGATTCAATTATTTTCGTGTGTACTAAATTCACGGATCAAGAAAAATCTGCATTTTCGTGGATATTTAAGTTCATGGTTTCGACAAAGTCAGCATACATTCCTTTAAGAAATTGTGATTTGTTGAACATTTAATTTCGTGGTTCCCTATACCCACAAAATCCATGAAAATTAGTATCCAATTAGGTTATTGTTGTTCTGCAGTTTGTATAGTTTGTATACAAAATTATTATTTGTTTGTGCGTTTCTCTAAGACGAATTTGTTTGTGTGGGTGTGTGGGTGTGTGTGTATGTCTGTATTTTTGTAACGATGTCAGCGATGAATTACAACATTATCATAAAGCAGGAGGCTTGGCTAGCCATGTTACCATGTCCAACCCATCGTTTTATCTTACCATGTCCTGTACCAAGTCAGGAATATAGCAGTTGTTTTCAAATAGTTCGTTTCTATCTGTGTTCATTGGCGTTTGTTTTGTTGTTCTTTAGTGATTCTTAAGTTTCTTTGTTGTTTTCTTTAAGTTAATGTGTTTCTCTCGGTTTGGGTTTGTAGCCTGAATTGTTGTCATCTCTTTCGATTTATGACTTTTGAATAACGGAATACTACAGTTGCTTTTAGTTGAAACA
Organism: Mytilus galloprovincialis; assembly: GCF_965363235.1. Classification (NCBI taxonomy): domain Eukaryota; kingdom Metazoa; phylum Mollusca; class Bivalvia; order Mytilida; family Mytilidae; genus Mytilus; species Mytilus galloprovincialis. The sequence goes on along the minus strand of NC_134851.1, from coordinate 58,652,965 downwards.
ATTGCAAGAATAGGAATATAAAATATTTCGTTTTTTTTCTAAATCAAACTGTGTATAACAAATAAACCATATGCATAGATTTGCTTTACACTAAAATGCAAATGTATGAAAAAGGGAAAATACCAATTGAAATCAAACTACAAACGAAAAGACATAAAACTATGCTCTATGTGTTGGAAGTACAAATACCGAGACACTTTGAATTCGAATAGCATTCGAATTCACGCTCAGCAAAAAAAAATCATATTCGGGAATAGGTCACGTTCAGTACTTTAAAGATTAGACGGCGTAGACGGTAAACCACAATATAAGACGTGACAAAAGTGTCATTGGTTAGTTTAGACATACACACATTGCATGGATCAATCAATTTGTGATGTGTTCATAAAATCTAAACAGCGTCTGGCGTACTAAATTATAATCCTGGTACCTTTGATAACTATTTACACCACTGAGTCGATGCCTCTGCTGGTGGACGGTTCGTCCCCGAGGGTATCACCAGCCCAGTAGTCAGCACTTCGGTGTTGACATGAATATCAATTATGTGGTCATTTTTATAAATTTCCTGTTTACAAAACTTTGAATTATCAGAAAAACTAAGGATTTTCTTATCCCAGGCATAGATTACCTTAGCCGTATTTGGCACCACTTTTTGGAATTTTGGATCCTCAATGCTCTTCAACTTTGTATTTGTTTGGGTTATAGCTATTTTGATATGAGCGTCACTGATGGGTCTTGTGTAGACGAAACGCGCGTCTGGCGTACTAAATTATAATCCTGGTACCTTTGATAACTATTTACACCACTGGGTCGATGCCTCTGCTGGTGGACGTTTCGTCCCCGAGGGTATCACCAGCCCAGTAGTCAGCACTTCGGTGTTGACATGAATATCAATTATGTGGTCATTTTTATAAATTTCCTGTTTACAAAACTTTGAATTATCAGAAAAACTAAGGATTTTCTTATCCCAGGCATAGATTACCTTAGCCGTATTTGGCACCACTTTTTGGAATTTGGGATCCTCAATGCTCTTCAACTTTGTATTTGTTTGGGTTATAACTATTTTGATATGAGCGTCACTGATGGGTCTTGTGTAGACGACACGCGCGTCTGGCGTACTAAATTATAATCCTGGTACCTTTGATATCTATTTACACCACTGGGTCGATGCCTCTGCTGGTGGACGTTTCGTCCCCGAGGGTATCACCAGCCCAGTAGTCAGCACTTCGGTGTTGACATGAATATCAATTATGTGGTCATTTTTATAAATTTCCTGTTTACAAAACTTTGAATTATCAGAAAAACTAAGGATTTTCTTATCCCAGGCATAGATTACCTTAGCCGTATTTGGCACCACTTTTTGGAATTTTGGATCCTCAATGCTCTTCAACTTTGTATTTGTTTGGGTTATAACTATTTTGATATGAGCGTCACTGATGGGTCTTGTGTAGACGAAACGCGCGTCTGGCGTACTAAATTATAATCCTGGTACCTTTGATAACTATTTACACCACTGGGTCGATGCCTCTGCTGGTGGACGTTTCGTCCCCGAGGGTATCACCGGCCCAGTAGTCAGCACTTCGGTGTTGACATGAATATCAATTATGTGGTCATTTTTATAAATTTCCTGTTTACAAAACTTTGAATTATCAGAAAAACTAAGGATTTTCTTATCCCAGGCATAGATTACCTTAGCCGTATTTGGCACCACTTTTTGGAATTTTGGATCCTCAATGCTCTTCAACTTTGTATTTGTTTGGGTCATAACTATTTTGATATGAGCGTCACTGATGGGTCTTGTGTAGACGACACGCGCGTCTGGCGTACTAAATTATAATCCTGGTACCTTTGATAACTATTTACACCACTGGGTCGATGCCTCTGCTGGTGGACGTTTCGTCCCCGAGGGTATCACCAGCCCAGGAGTCAGCACTTCGGTGTTGACATGAATATCAATTATGTGGTCATTTTTATAAATTTCCTGTTTACAAAACTTTGAATTATCAGAAAAACTAAGGATTTTCTTATCCCAGGCATAGATTACCTTAGCCGTATTTGGCACCACTTTTTGGAATTTTGGATCCTCAATGCTCTTCAACTTTGTATTTGTTTGGGTTATAACTATTTTGATATATGCGTCACTGATGGGTCTTGTGTAGACGAAACGCGCGTCTGGCGTACTAAATTATAATCCTGGTACCTTTGATAACTATTTACACCACTGGGTCGATGCCTCTGCTGGTGGACGTTTCGTCCCCGAGGGTATCACCAGCCCAGTAGTCAGCACTTTGGTGTTGACATGAATATCAATTATGTGGTCATTTTTATAAATTTCCTGTTTACAAAACTTTGAATTATCAGAAAAACTAAGGATTTTCTTATCCCAGGCATAGATTACCTTAGCCGTATTTGGCACCACTTTTTGGAATTTTGGATCCTCAATGCTCTTCAACTTTGTATTTGTTTGGGTTATAACTATTTTGATATGAGCGTCACTGATGGGTCTTGTGTAGACGAAACGCGCGTCTGGCGTACTAAATTATAATCCTGGTTCTTTTGATAACTATTTACACCACTGGGTCGATGCATCTGCTGGTGGACGTTTCGTTCTCGAGGGTATCACCAGCCCAGTAGTCAGCACTTCGGTGTTGACATGAATATCAATTATGTGGTCATTTTTATAAATTTCCTGTTTACAAAACTTTGAATTATCAGAAAAACTAAGGATTTTCTTATCCCAGGCATAGATTACCTTAGCCGTATTTGGCACCACTTTTTGGAATTTTGGATCCTCAATGCTCTTCAACTTTGTATTTGTTTGGGTTATAACTATTTTGATATGAGCGTCACTGATGGGTCTTGTGTAGACGAAACGCGCGTCTGGCGTACTAAATTATAATCCTGGTTCTTTTGATAACTATTTACACCACTGGGTCGATGCATCTGCTGGTGGACGTTTCGTTCTCGAGGGTATCACCAGCCCAGTAGTCAGCACTTCGGTGTTGACATGAATATCAATTATGTGGTCATTTTTATAAATTTCCTGTTTACAAAACTTTGAATTATCAGAAAAACTAAGGATTTTCTTATCCCAGGCATAGATTACCTTAGCCGTATTTGGCACCACTTTTTGGAATTTTGGATCCTCAATGCTCTTCAACTTTGTATTTGTTTGGGTTATAACTATTTTGATATGAGCGTCACTGATGGGTCTTGTGTAGACGAAACGCGCGTCTGGCGTACTAAATTATAATCCTGGTACCTTTGATAACTATTTACACCACTGGGTCGATGCCTCATCTGGTGGACGTTTCGTCCCCGAGGGTATCACCAGCCCAGTAGTCAGCACTTCGGTGTTGACATGAATATCAATTATGTGGTCATTTTTATAAATTTCCTGTTTACAAAACTTTGAATTATCAGAAAAACTAAGGATTTTCTTATCCCAGGCATAGATTACCTTAGCCGTATTTGGCACCACTTTTTGGAATTTTGGATCCTCAATGCTCTTCAACTTTGTATTTGTTTGGGTTATAACTATTTTGATATGAGCGTCACTGATGGGTCTTGTGTAGACGAAACGCGCGTATGGCGTACTAAATTATAAACCTGGTACCTTTGATAACAAATTAATCTGTTATCCTCATAACTTTGCTGGAACAGTTTCTGCGTAAGAAGCATACTTCTGTATATATGATGTTCGTATAGTGTTAACATGCACGTGCATAACGTATGACCTGATATACACCAACTCAATACGATTAGGCAGATGGTATTTTACTGTTGTGAATTGGGAAGTTCATAATTGGGAACTTGAAATCTTCTTGTTTGTCATAGACTTTAGTGTGACATGTGTGATGTCACCCATCTTTTAGATATTTAGGAAGATATCATTATTTGACCAAGCAAGACTCCTATGATAAGAAGTATCCTTTGTAAATTAGTTCTGTCAATGGTATGAAAAAAAGAAATGTCGATGAAACTTTTTTCACAGTTACAGATAATCTCTGTGTGTTGGGTAACATGTCTCAGATATGAATCATATTGAACCTGCTAAAATGTGTTGTATTATTTTTACATATATAAGTCAACGTTTTATTATCAAATCTCGTAACATGGTTTTATTTTAGATAATATCAGTACCAGTGAAATCTATAAATTATAATTTCAATAGCATTTTTCTTTAATCAAGCGCGTTTAAAAAATAACAGATTCAAAGCTTACAAAAAAAACAGATCCGAAGCTTATTTCTAACGTAAACATCATAATGAAAACATTCAATGCAGATATGCATTTCGGCTACAAAAGAATGTCACCATTTCCTTGGTAGTGAATGATGTAATTTATTTAAACAACAATGCTTTTTTTAATTCGTCCACTATTCTTCACAGTTAATTTTAATAAGGTAATAAGACTAATAAAACTCTTATGATAACAATACGCAATATTAACTTGGAAGTTTTCCAAAGCCACTTGAATATTTAAATGAGTATTCAATCGAATTCACATTATGACGCAATTTGTATTCTATAGCGAAACCAACCTTATCAGTCAATGAAGTTGAAGGTGAAATTGTAAATCTTCCTAACAACCCGATAACGGTTCCGTAAGCACTTTCATCACATGATTCACGAGGAATTTTTTTTTTTGTTTTCTTCAATAACTTTTAACTAAAGCTAATACACTTCCTGTTGACTTAAGCTGTCATATTTAGTAAACATATGACATTTCTTTTGATAGATTCATGCCGGGTAACTCTACTTTAATATTTGGGGCCTGGACTGAATCGGATGTGTCTATTCTGGGTTAGTCTAAGCATTATGTATTCGGTTTAGTTTTCTGTAATTAGTTAATGCTTCAGTTTCATTATGTATATCTGTTCTATATTCATTTGATAAAATTAACTGTTTGAAATAGCTTTAATTGTTCTAAATAATAAGGATGTTCTTATTAGAGCCGTATTTGACCCAACCATTTTCAACTGTTGATCTTCAGTGCTGTACAACTTTGTACCCTTTTTTTTAATTTTCGATCTTATATATCAGGGCGTCTTGTATCGTCTAGTCTTATGTGGACGAGGCGCGTTTTTGGCGTATTGAATTTTAAACCTAATGCTTTTTGTTATCTATTAATCATGTGTTTCTTTGTCTAATATGTTCTCCTATTTATTTGTATTGTAGTCCTGTTATATTATGTTGTCATTTCAATGTTATATTTAACATTGTCATTAAAGTGCGAGGTTTGGCATGCCACAAAACCAGGTTCAACCCACCATTTTTTCTTTTACAAATATCCTGTACCAAGTCAGGAAGATTGCCATTGTTATATTATTGTTCGTTTCTGTGTGTGTTACATTTTAACGTTGCGTCGTTTGTTTTCTCTTATTTTTTACTGTAAATTCACATTGCGATAAGACGTGTCACGGTACTTGTCTATCCCAAATTCATGTATTTGGTTTATATGTTATATTTGTTATTGTTATGGGATTTTGTCTGATGCTTGGTCCGTTTCTGTGTGTGTTACATTTCAGTGTTGTGTCATTGTTCTCCTCTTATATTTAATGCGTTTTCCTCGGTTTTACTTTGTTACCCCGATTTTTTTTTTGTCCATGGGTTTTATGAGTTTTGAATAGCGGTGTACTACTGTTGCCTTTATTTGGATCGTATGAAATAGAAAACGAGTTGTATAAGTGTGTAAACATTTTGATAATAAAGTAGTAGCTACGTAACAAAAAATACCAGTACAAGGTCAATATCTGATTAAAAATCAATGTGTGTGTGTGTTTGCCTTGAAACAAAAACTAAAGCTCATATGAAGAGCAAGTTCTAACTCGCTCTTTCTCGAAGCTTCAAACAAAAAACTGACATTGACCTTTTTGGTGTAATCGATTATTAAAAGTAAATGCACTTTATTGAACCAGATTTGTAAAAAGCAATAATGTGTGAATATATATACTGTTTCAAATGTGTTTATTTTAGAATATCAATTTAAAAATACTAAATAATTGTTAACACCATATATACAGTATACTATATGTCTGACACAAAAAATAATATACAACCAATCAAAATATTAAGACAAGAGATTAGAAATTATATTGAAACAAGAAACTTTTTAGGATATAAGATTGGCAGGCTATTAAAGCAATTTAACGAACTGAATGTCTGATTTATAAAAAATGATAAACATGATTTAATGAATGATGACTCTGAAAAATTATTTCTGACACAAATAATGGAAGTGATGTTGTACGTTCATACGTAGTACAAGTATGTCAATCTGCTTGTGTTCATAAATATAGTGTTTATCAATTGTGATAACAGATTTGACTGTATTTTTATACAACAGTAGTTTTCTTTTGGTGTGTTTATCTTTGTATTATATTAAACGTCTCTTTTGTTTTGGTTTTCAACTGAAACAAGTATATGTTTAATGATAGATATTTAAGATATTAAAATTCTAATTCTACAAGAACACTTAGAAAATAAAAATTACCTTCAACTGAATGATCTGATAAAATAGCATCCTATTTTACTGAAGATATATTTTGTAAAACACATATGAATTGCAAACGAGTATTTACAACATAGGAGAATAACAGCAGATCAAAAATCCTTTCAAACAACTATTTTGAATCTCTTTGAATAATACACTAATGTATTTACAATTTAAAGCACTAAACATGTTATCTAGCTATTTTGTAAACAAAGCAACGTTTAAAACAATTATGCAGGTGAAGACATAAATTATATTAGGAATAACGAAAATCTGTAATAACACAATTAACCATAATACATGTTATATACTATTGTTAACAAGGACGGAATAACGTACCGGTATTTTATTTATATATTAACAATAGTAAATAAGATAATAAAATTTAGTTTAAAAGGGAAAACATCATGTATCTAAGATTTAAATGTCGATCGATACAAATATACTGTATGTTCTAATTCGTAACCTCAACCGAACATAAAGCGTTTATCAATATAATACAAAACTCTCAATTGGGAGTAGCCACTTGCAAAAGTCAAGTGCATTTTATTCAGATAATTATATACTTTATGTTCTAATTCGTAACCTCAACCGAACATAAAGCGTTTATCAATATAATACAAAACTCTCAATTGGGAGTAGCCACTTGCAAAATTATTTATTTAGAAAAAAGCCTCTGGAACACTTGACTGCAATGACTTCAATGACTTAAATATTTTAAAACCACCCGTGCATGAAATGCTACCCGCATTCCTTATATACCCAATCAAACAGACCTATCTATAGATAGCATACACACATGATCCTTACCAATCAAAACAAACTTGCATCGATAAATGTACAACTTTGATAAAAATAAATATAATGTAGAAACGTCATTAAAAGTCAGATAATTACATGCCATTTCCAATGTCGAAAGCATGGATTTTGTTCTGGGCTTCGATTTGCAAATTGCCATCTGTTCATCTACATGTTGCCATTTTCTTATTAAGTAACTAGTTGTGATATTTATAGAAGTATAGAAATTGTTTCAAGGGGATATAACTCAAACAAGGGGATAGTTTCATATTCTACACAATGGCACATGGCTTTACATCATTATGAGGTTTAGCGATGGCTTTTATTTCCACAATGTTTTTTCTTATCACTACACACTATTTGTTGAAGACATTTTCAAAATGTAGGCATTTTATAACATTACTGAAATTTGAAACTAAATAATAGAATTGCCTGTTGAATTTCAAATAATCATCTAACACGTAAATCCATGACATTATAATACTTTAAACAGACACAATGTATAAATAAATCATGCGAAGAACTTTCAGTAAATTATATAAAGAAATTATAGCTGACGGATTTATCAGTGACACTTCTCGCTTTTCTCGTTCTATTGACATAACTTTGACACAATGAACGGTACACAATGTATTGCACCAGAATTTGTTTAAGTTCTTGAAATATATAGTTAAGTGTACTTTACATCGCGATTAAGTAACTAGTTGAGACATTTAAACAATTCAGCACTTCATTTTTCATCAACCTTGGATCAGTCTATGCAAGAAGCGAATCGATAAAAAACTTTTCTTATATCAACGAGCGATATTGTCTCATATCAACGAGTTGCATTGTGGGAAATTTCAGACGAATGTTAGCATTTTTACGAAGAAAGGCAGATTTCATAACTCTCATCGTTCGGTCGGTTTTGTTGCATATATGTGATGTAAGATTTCACAGATTTTGCGGATTTATTATAACCATTGTCATATCAATCAATTATATAATCTCAGATCTCATAATAGTGAACCATACTTGCAACACTATAAAAGACTATATGTGTGTTATTTGTCCACATCACTTTCGGACGTTCGATGAATTTCTTCTTCACTGTTTTATTCAAAGAGTTTACAAGAAAATTCTTCATAACTTAACTTATTTTTAAATCAAAAACTTATTTGTATCCTATATCTCTGTCTCATTTATTTCTAACCCGTGAACGTGTGATAACGGTGATTATATTTAACAAAAATTCAAATGCATGTAAAAGGTTAAGAATTACATACATTAAATAAAACTATTATTTCAATGTCCTTATTTTTAAAATATTTAGAAAAAATGATATTTTTTGTAGGCTTGCAGATATCCTTCAATGTTCCTACAAATATCATAATTTCCATTTAATTAAAATGTTGCACGGACCCGTTTTTGCGGGCTCCTCGAGCCTAGGTCTAATGTGTCTAAACACGGGAAATAGGCTATCTATTCGTATGTCGCGTATTACTAGGAGCTAGGTCTCAAGTGTTTAAACACGGCCACTATGCTCTTAATTCCTTTTTTGCGTATTCCTAAAGAATAGACCACACCTGTTTAAACACGGCCACTATGCTTTTAATTCATTTTTCGCATATTCCTATAGACTAGTCCTCAAGTGTTTACACACAGCCACTAGGCTAAAATTATCTTAAAAATGAAACATATCACTCGTACAAATTATTATAAATGTAAAATAACCAAAAATAACAACATTACCGAACACCAAGAAAAAATCAAAACAAAAGTCCCTTACCAAATGGAAAGTAAATACCTCAAACATATTCAACGAATTGAAAGCAACTGTCACATTTCTGACTTTGTACAGACATGTTCTCATGTAGACAATATTTAAAATCCCAATTGTACAACAGTCGCATAGAATTGTAAATGTAAACGGCACTTTACTTTTGATTAGTTTGTTTAACTACAAAACATTCAATTTTAAATGTGCTTATCTGATGAATTGTGTTGAGCAACGTAACAAAAGATCATATAGATTAAAAAGCACATTTATCCTCATTCTTTGAGGGAAAATTGCTTCCCAAACAGTTTGGTTGATTTTCTATCGATACAAAAGTCTTAGATTTACCTTCTCCATTTCTTTGTTCCAAATATTTCTAAAACACTTGTTATTGACCTTTGTTCTCGTTACTGTCTCTCGAATGTTCTAAGACAATAACAATCAAAACCAAGGAGTAAACAAAGACTCACAAAACAAAAGGACATTTACATCAACAGTTATGAATAACAATAAAGAAACAACCCGAACTCGGAGTGAAATCAGGTGCTCCGGAAGGGTAAGCATTTCCTGCACCGTCTACGGCACCCGTCGTGTTATTTCTGATGGAAGGTTATTATGATTGAGGAAGAATATCAGCTATGATTTCTGACACACTTTTGTCATAATGGCCAATCAGCTCATGATGGCGACCGTACAATTTCTTAAGTGATGACCTTAATTTGATTGATTCATAGCCCTGTCGTAGCAACTTTTGAGAAAGCAGTATTCCTCGTTCAACAAAATTAACGTACCTTGAGCTAGCTCTTAAGTAACGTATCAATTGAAACACATACAATGTATACTCCATATGCTGGTGCCGCTGGGATGTAACAATTGTAGCGGATTTTTTGGGTGTGTGCGTACAATGTTTTTGAACGTAACATAAATGTTCATGCATATCAACATATGTAGATGAATAGTCAATCCCCAAAAAATTATCATACCCATTCTGGCGCCTGAAAGGCAGACGGTCAAAGCCATGTTATGGAAATGAACAAGAAACACCATATAACCAACAGGATTTCGCTGATCATCAGACATTGTTGAAGAACTTAGATTTACAACAAAATACAAAGTTCTCGAAAATGTAAAGGCAGTAAAAGAACAAAAACACTGAACTCGGAGTAGAATTCAAAATGGAACGTTCCTAATAAAATGGCAAAAGACAAAAGATAAAACACATCAAACGAATGATAGATAGTTTATTTTCATAAAACCATGATAGTACAAAGGTTACAGAGAAGTTTACACAATTATACACTTAATAACAAAAATACAAATCCATTAAAATGCATAAAATTTCTGATGAGATAACATATAAAAGAATATATATAAACAGTCAAATATGAAAATTGAAATTGTATAAAGAAACACTTTTGTGATAAGTATACTAGTCAACAAAAGAAACGATACACGACTTTGAAATAAAATATATCAAAAAGTGTTAAATATAAAACAAAATGAGATACGCTTTTTCAAAGAGCTTTCATTTGCAATGTATGCACATGTGATAATTAAAATCAAAACTTGTCGGAAAGTATCTAAATTCCGTGTAAATGATCAAAGGGTGCAAATTAGTTTTGCGGAAAGTTAAATAAAAAGTAGACACATAATTTTCTAAGCACTAAATAAAATTTCAAATTTGTTTAAAAATATTCAATATTCCTATCAAGTTATGTTTATGTTGTAACTAATTGGTTGAAATATTGTTTTTTTCATTTTTTGGGGAAAAAAGTGTTTTTTGAAATCTCAAAAACTGCATTTTTTTTTATTTTTTTCTCTCAAATCAATGCTTTAGATATGAAAACAACACACAGTAAATTTGGAACGTTTCGGATAAGTTTTAAGATTGATACCGCTTTTTGAATATCACTTTACACATACTGTCTATGGTAAATCAGTTGATAAATAAATGTATACTTTTTAACGATTTCTTGTGGGACCGAACTTTGCCTAACAAATAAACAAAGAAACTGTATGATTTCTAAAAACAAATTGATGGCAAACACTGTCTTTACCTTTAAATGAGAGGTTGGCATCATTAGTTGGAACTTCTATTTTTAAAATTGTCGTTTTATGTAAATTTTGTAACAAAAAGAAAATCGCAAAAAAACGTCATGAAAGCAAAAAAAAAATTTTGTTCAACGGAATCATATTTTAATAATGATGAAGAATTACTACCTTCAATATTGGTCCAATGAACGGAAAACTTTATCTTTAATTTGAAAAAAAGTCTTGTATCGTTTCTTTTGTTGACTAGTATATGATTAATAAATTATGGTTGTTAAGAAGGAGTGAGCTTAGTATTAAAAAACATCGTTATATATTGACAACGATGTGTGAACAAACAGACAAAATCAGTTAAATTTTAAAAACAGGGGCACATAACCGTGTAAACATGCATCTGATCTGCAATTGTTATACATATAAAATACATGTATTTTATTAAATTTTTTTCATGGACTTATATTAATGATCACATGTAGACATATATTTTTTTTCAAAAGTCTACTTTTACCTAGAATGTTGGATAGTGAAAATGTATTTGTTCCATAGGCATGGCAGAGTTATTTTTTCTTTCTACTATTATTTATTGTATTTTATTTAAGTGTGGATTGTATGGTACATAGGTTCGTCTTCGTTGTTCCAGTTAATTGTCTTCTTAGACATCTAACTGAAGACTTTATATCAAACCGATGTTCAATATCAATAAATAACAACTGATTACACAGTTAGCTTTTTATGGCTATATTTTCAGAATATTGAATCTCATATTTCACAAAATTAGTGTTCATGTAAATAAATCGAAAAGAAACAAAATACTCTCTGTGTGTGGATGATTGTAAAATTGCGACTAGAAATGGGGAAAAGTTTAATAATTAACCATTTAAAGATTAAGATTTAAAAAGTATTTCAATAATTCATAAACGAGCATTATAACTAGATCAGCTAATTTACATTTTTTCACACTTATTGGCGTAACTTAGAAACGAAATCAAGAACTGCCAAGATACATATTATTATAAGAAAGCTTATGCCATATGAAAATGCTAAAAATATTAAGTTACTTGAATTGTGTCACTTAGGGCGAGAGAACAGAAATAGGATTCAGATATACTTGGATGGGGAGTTGTCTCATTGGCACTCACACCACATCTTCCTATATCTATAAACAAATATCTAATTTCAATTGTTCGTTTGTTCATCTTATCTATCTAATTGTAACAAATTATCAATAACAATTTGTAAAACTAAAAATAAAGATTGTTTCAATTTAACCCATATGATCAAATAACATGTATGGCCAGCTCGTACTGGACCGTACGCGTATACTCGTACGGTCCGACCGTACTCATATGGTCGGACCGTATGAGTATACGTATACGGTCCGGACCGTAAGCGTACGGTCCAAATACTTATATGTGTGAAACACATATATTTGAAGCTAATATATTGAGTGAAGATTAAATATTTATTCACAAATTGATTTTATAGAATACAATTTTTAGCATTTATTTTGATATTTTGTTTGAAATTCTCACTTGCAAGCTTGTAGTATATCAATTATGTATGTTCATTTGGAATAAAAATCAAAATTTGGTCTGTGAATTTATGAACATACAATAACACGATGTTTTTGGCAGAACAGGCAATATCTTCACTTACGTACGCATGCATCTTACTGAATAGACAGTATTTTTCGACGTATGCATATTGTGTAGTAAAACTAACTTAGTGTAATTATATTAAGTGACTTGACTGCAACATGCTTCATGTAAGAGTGTATAAATAAAGAAAGCTAAATACAAAATGGCAAATATAGGTAATAACACAAAAGGTACTGGGACACCAGAATTCGCAATCGTTTGTGCTTCGCAAGTAACAACTTAAAATTGATTTCGAGTTACGTGTGTTTATTTCCAGAACATGTTTGCATGGAATGCTATAACCATAATGTTCAATCAGCTATCGTATTGTTGTTAACTTTGTATACTTGTTCAAACACTACTTATAACTTCCCATGGTTCACAATAGTTCACTCTCTGGTTTGCAATATTTTGCTGACGTGCTTTTTTACCTACAGTTTTCAGTTTGAAGTTCATCCGTAACGTTTCTGGTCGTACAGTCGTCCTTCGATCATTTACAACACAAATTAGTTTTGTCTTTTTTGCACATAATCGTGCTTTGACTTTGCAGCCGAGCATGATTAGCCAGATCATGAGGGTGATTAAACTAAAGACCAAGACATATTTGTATACACCATTTGCTTCACCGACAGAAATATAGTCCTACAGAAAAAACATGTTTACTTATCAAATAGAAAACCATCATAAAAATTTACACAATATATTCTTCAACATATTGAATAAATACTTCTATTTCCCTATGTCTATTTGATTAGTAGTTTGGTTAATTTTAAAAAAAAAACAACGAAATTAGGCGATGAGTGTCAATTGGCCGTTTCAGAATCTAAATAAATCATGGGTAATTTCATTGTTCGTAACCCAAAATAAAAATAACGTCACGTCATTGGTTAAATTTCCATTGTTTATGACATTTTAAACCAATCAGGACGTTTTGTTTTGCACTTTTGAAAATATTACCCAGGATGCATTAGATTCTGAAACGGCGAATTAGAAAAAAAACTCTCCACCAAAGTCAAACTGACACAAAACTTTAAATCCAGAGGTCACCATGCGTAATCTTTCAATGATTAAAACAGTGGACGAGATTACTATACAATGTATGCAGTTGTTCTTGTGTCATGTGTTGCTATGTATAAAAAGATACCAATGAAACATTCAAACTAATCTTTACAGTGTCAAAAACAAAAAATCCCAAGAAGCAAACATCAGTTTTTAAAACACAACATCAACTCTTTAAGACTAAGAATCAGTTACCCTACCAAAACTGGTGGTGCGTTGGAAGTGTTAACAGACCCATCCCGTCGTGTCCTTTACAATATATAAATAAGTATTTTAGGCGATAAGGCATCGCACAAATATATTATTGGAATTTTATTATCACACATTATTTAGCACTAAGACATTGCACGACATCACCATTTTAATAAAACATCGATCATGTACATTATCTAACCTTGAAAACTTGACCAAGTACGAAATTTTGAAATTGAAGAGTTTGTCATGGCAGTTGATAAACAAGACCGTTACCATGGTTATCGGTATTAACAACAAATAATTGGAAAAGTTAAAGGCATAAAGGAAGAAAAACACTTAAAACTGAAGCAAGGGCAACATAACCCCATTAAAGTCAAAACTCATATGACCTTATATGTTCCGTTATTGTAGACATACCCTGTGGTGTTGCTCACGTAAAAAAAATCCATGTAAAAGGTAAAATTATGTACGTCACATTCGTTCAAAAAACGGTCAAGATTTAGGCAACAACAACTGCAGCATATCCGTCTTTTGACTGTAAAACAGATATTCAATATCAGAGGACCAAAATATACCAGAGGGACATTCAAACTCATAGTTCGAAAATGCATTGACAATGCCATGGCTCAAAAAAGACGACCAGACAAATAATTAATCACACGACCCAACAAAGAAAACTAAGGACTTTGCAACACGAACCCAACAAAATACTGGGGGTGATCCGGAAGGGTAAGCAGATCCAGCTAAATATGTAGCAACTCTAGTAATGTTCATGTCATAACGGTAACATTGATAAACCTAATCATGATTACTTGAGGCACATTTTATTTATCGATTTGTTTTTTAATCATACATATATTTCAAGTAACAATTATTGATATTTAAAACAAAATCTCAAACAAATTACATCTAAGTTAATTGCTTTACTTTACTTCTTTGTAGTCATTTTAATCCTTAAGGTGGTACCTTACATTACAGGGAGACAACTCTGTAAAATCAGCTAATACGTTTTAATTACGTTGTGTTGTTAAGGGAATGTTAAGCTTCTTAATGATTAAAATAAGTGTTTGTTAAACTGCTATATAACCTGTGTAATTTTTCTTATAAAACGGTTGGTTCAAATTTTTTAAATGTTTATCATTTTGTAAATACTTTGTCAAAGTTTTAAGAAAATTGAACAAGCCAAATCAGTTTTAGTTAAAGTGTTGGGTACCACCTGAATACGTTTGTTGTGTGTTAATATTATCCACATTAAAAAGTCGTGAATAAATATTAAACTACCAATTGGAGATTTTAATCTTGTAATGAATACCAATCATTTTACTCTTTCATTACGCACAATTCATAGTATGTATGGAACATTTAGAAACAGTGAACTCATTTGATATCAATTTAAGTGCCAGTCTGCCTAAGAATCAGGCAGTGGTGAAAACATGATAAAAAAACCCACCCAATTTGACATTGATTTTAGTTCATAATATGTAGTTATGCACAAATATAACAATCATTTCCATTTTCTGTTCTGGTAATAGAATTTACAATTTGGTTGAAATGCACTAGAAATTAACAAATAAGGGGAGATAACTCTGTAATTTGCTATCATTCTAAACAATTTTCTAACCAAGTTATTTGATATTACCAGACACACACAAACGAAAGACTACTTCTTTTTAACTCAGGATGATGGTTAGTATTAAATAGCATGATTAGCTTGGTGGGTTTTTTCTAATCATGTTTTAATGTTTTACCTAAATTGCCTGATTCTTACAAAGACTGGCACTTAAATGTTATGTTTTGTCCAGTGACAGTTAATTCTATTTGCTCACACTGAATCTTTATTTGCAACTTTTAACTCACTAGTCTGCTGTTTAGCGCGATTCTACCAAATAAAACCTACTCTGTGATCGGGAACATCCTGAAATACACATTTGCAATCGTCCTCGCTGTCAAGAACTCTTATGTGTGAACCTGTACATCGGCCTGAACATGATTGTCGGTGATCCCAATATGGACATTTGAAGAAACATTATAGATACAGAAAAAACACAAAAAATAAACAGAACATGATAACAATAGACAAGTCAAACAAAATGGAATATCCGGATGTGTTCAGCATTGTATCAGTTTATAACACATAACATATAACATTATTTATTATGTTACTTTTATTTTAAAGCATCCTTGTTTGACACGAGTGTCTTTGAAATAAAACTCCTCAAGTATTTCAATACACTTACACCCCTAGTTTTTGGTTCGATTAGTGTTGTTTATTCTTTAGTGTACTATGTTGTGTTATGTGTACTATTGTTTGTCTGTTTGTCCTTTTCATTTATAGCAATGGTGTTGTCAGTTTATTTTCGATTTATGAGTTTGATTGTCCCTCTGATAACTTTCGTCCCTCTTTTACACGTGTGACGTCTAGATTGTAGAAATTTTCATATTTACTCAACATATTTATTTTAGTCTGCACCTGTATTTGATCAGTTTGAGTATCTTTAATAATGTGAACATTAGAAGGAATCGTCTAATATCGCCACATTGCATCGACAAAAGCATTACAATACATTTATTCACCAGAAACTATTATTTTGATTGGTGATAAATGTCATATTTTTTAATTATTTCAAAACGTGTATTCATGTAAACTCTATGTATAATTTTAAAACTTCAAGTTCTTTAAGCATTTTGAAATACATAACAGTAAAATAGATTGCAACTATGTTGATTATCACAAAACGACTTACATGTTTGATTGCGATGTCAGTTGGAAATTGGGTTTTGTTGTTTTTAACTATCAGAAATATCCAAATCTTCTTGATACCACACCGTTTCATTTTTTTTATTATGTAGAAATTAGTACAATGTAACTGTAATAATAGACTATGAACACTCATTTCCTCTTCAACAAGGAAATGAACGCATCCGGAATCCATTTAGTTACTTTTTTTAAACTTTTTGTAAGGATTGTTTCATAATTAATTCTTAAACTATATACAAATTGCTTGTCAGAGGCCACCTTGTAAAGAAATTGAAAAGGTTGGGTAATGTTTGATAAAAATAAAACTATCAGTTTCGGATTAACCATACTGATTTCGAATTTTTTTGGGGTTGAGTATTTTATACTTCTCACACAGCCAAACTGACGCCTTTCTCAATATATAGTGCTTCAAAATGATATACAGTCTTCACATTTGTGTACACTAATAAACACTTGTGGTGTCATAAATGGATAGCAAATTAACAGATCTGACGAGCATTAAGCATGTACATGTATTCAAAAACTTGTATTTAAAGTTTGAAATTATATAGCGCGTTCAGTTTTTACGTTCTTTATAGTATTTTTAAAAGGAATTGAGGTAACATGAAGAGATATATTCTCTGATCCTCTTTACCTCCGTCTACTTTAGTCATCTTCAATTCATAGTTTGTTTACAAATATGTCTTAACATATATCATGTATCATCAGACAGAGAGTAAATCGATTTTACTCTGCTTATAGATTTTGCTGTATTTCCTTCTCAACTGGAATAAAAATTAGTCTGGGTAGGTACACAGAAGTTTTTTGTTTAAATTGTTTGACCCAGAAAGCAAAAACAAAATATTTGTCAAAGGTTGCGTTACATACATGATTAGTGGCTCTTTCCGACCAAATTGTCAGCGTAAAAACGAGAAACGAAAAAACACGTATGAATTTCATAAACAAACGACAACAACTGTAAATCAGATTCCTGACTTAGACATTCTAACAGCACCTGCATACGGGATATATATCCCCCAATTGATACGATATTCACGTGTTTGCATTTCCTTTCATGATTTTTTTGATAGAGGATTGCTGCTCACAAGGAAGATATTCAACCAAGAGTTCCAAATGGTGAAGTTGAAATCATCCCTTCGTAAATTTTACGGACGCCATCACGAGTTAGTTGACCGTTATGGAACAACTGTTTCACAAATGATATCGGATATGTTTCTTATGTCGCAACTACAATCCCCTTCCCTTTCATGAATGAGACTTACCGAATTAGACTATTTACCGGATTTGTAATCACATAAGCAACACGACGGGTGTCACATGTAGAGCAGGATCTGCTCACCCTTCCGTAGCAACTTAGATAACCCATCGTTTTTCATGGGTTTCGTGTTGTTAAATCTTTAGTTTTCTATGTTGTGTCATGTGTACTATTTGTTGTCTTTTTCATTTAAAGCCATGGCGTTGTCAGTTTATTTTAGATTTATCAGTTTGACTGTCCTTTTGGTATCTTTCGTCCCTCTTTTAGGACAGATGCAAACATTTGCAGCGGGATTAAATGTTTTAATGGTACCAAACTTTCTCCCTTTTTCTGAAACAATAGCATAACATCACAACATAAAAAAAACACACGATAAAATATCAATTGGCAGGCTTAACTCAATCAAAAAAAGTAAATTACACACTATAAACGAAAACAATTATAGACTTGTTCAAAAGTTTTTGTTTTCTTCTAGAATTTCTATTGTTACGTCATAAAAAGTGGGGAAAATGTCTGATGACGTTACAAAGAAAAAACACATCTTTATGTAGGCAGTTCGAAAAGAAGGAGTAAGGTTTCTGCATATCGTCTAAAAAGAAACACATTCCACCACTAAACCTCGTGCAATATGATATATATCCACTATCGGCAGTTAAGTTATACTTTTTAAAACGCTTGTCGAGCCTCGCTCGTAAATCTACGAAAATGTATCTGTCTTGAGTGGATTAGTATCGTATCACACTCGACACTATGGTAGAATTTATATTTATACAATTTGATAAGCGAGCAAAAAGGAATTAAGATAAATGTTCAAAATTGTGGTGTATTTTAGGTTATAATTAATACGAGAACTTACTACATCAGGGTCTTACAACAAGTACCACTTCCGGAACAAATTCCTATTTTGTCCTCTTACTCATTTAAGCTTGTACAGTCGAAATCGGAAGTTTAACAGTTGCAATCTAGTTTAGCTGTTAAACAATATAAAATGTGTTCTCTTAATTAACAGATATGTATTTTATAACTTGTGTCTATCTTTTTACTATCTAGATCACTTTTTTTTCTTTTTTTGAATAGCAATAATTGCGTTCTTAAAAGAATATTTCCTGACGAACAGTGACAATCGTGAAATTTTCTGAACATTTTCTATTTTAAAAATGTGACATGTTTATAACGTTTACTCGCACATAACGTGTTTTAAAAAGAGTGTTAAATTTCTTTGTATTATCTAAAGGGAGATATATTTCTTTCATACCAACAAATGTGGGTTGCTCGCAACATCTGTTATCATTGCAAAGTGGTCCTATGCCTGTATCTTGTTCATTGACATTACACACAGGTTTACTTTCTCCGTTTTAGCTTTACACTGAGCATACTGAAGCGTATCTTAGAATATATATAAAAAAAAGACAAGACCGTATTCATTTACAATATTAAATGAGCTACACTAGTTGTAGGATTCCTCGCAAAAAAAAATATAATTACAAATATCTTAGTCTTCGTGGATTTTTTCATTTAACATTTAAACCTCAGAATATTGTTAGTTTTATTAATATCTTCAAAAACACATCTGCCTTTGAGTTTATTTTCTTGTAAAAAATCTGCGTCATTTTCATTTACTCTTGGAAATTACTGTTCGTGATGGTATCAATTTTATAAAATAAAGACAAATCAACGGTGGCCTTAATCTGTTTCTGCTCCTTTGTCGAGGTTTTCTCTCTTTGATAAATTACAAATTTTCGATTCATCATTTTATACTTAACATGTGATTGAAAAACCTTTGTTGGAGTATAACCAAAATTCGTTGGACATATTAATTCGGTTATATGACTGTACTACTTAATGAACGAATTTTTTTTATCAACGACCTGAAATCAACCAACAGTAACATGTGTATGCGGCTTACATTCCTGTACATGTCGATTTTTAGCAACATCTATAACTATGACGGCAACATGAACCTGTGTCTTCTTCATCTACATCACACGTTTGTTTACACATTCCATTTCCAGCTTTACATTGACGTGTATCTAGATATGAAAAATTGATACCAATATTATTTCTATTTTTTAGAATACCTGATTTAGTCAAAGAAAATAAAAGAAAACAGTTGTATTCCTAATTGTAACACTGTGTCTACCCCTTACTGGTTAACTGTTAGTTATAACACTGTGTCTACCCCTTCCTGGTTATCTGTTAGTTATAACACTGTGTCTAGCCCTTCCTGGTTATCTGTTAGTTATAACGCTGTGTCTACCCCTTACTGGTTTACTGTTAGTTATAACACTGTGTCTACCCCTTCCTGTTTATCTGTTAGTTATAACACTGTGTCTAGCCCTTCCTGGTTGTCTATTAGTTATAACACTGTGTCTATCCCTCTGCTGACTAACTGTTAGTTATAACACTGTGTCTACACCACTGCTGGTTAACTGTTAGTTATAGCAATGTGTCTACACCCCTGCTGGTTAACTGTTAGTTATAACATTGTGTCTACACCCCTGCTGGTTAATTGTTAGTTATAACACAATATTACTGCTGTTCTCGTTTATCTGTTAGTTATAACACTGTGTCTAGCCATTCCTGGTTATCTGTTAGTTATAACACTGTGTCTATCCCTTTGCTGACTAACTGTTAGTTATAACACTGTGTCTACACCCCTGCTGGTTAACTGTTAGTTATAGCAATGTGTATACACCCCTGCTGGTTAACTGTTAGTTATAACATTGTGTCTACACCCCTGCTGGTTAATTGTTAGTTATAACACAATGTTACTGCTGTTCTCGTATTTTTCCTCGCGTTATTCCTAATTGTCAAATTGTGTGTACCCCCCGCCCCCCCCACCCCTTTGCTGGTTAATTGATAGTTATAACCCAGTGTCTTCCCCCTGCTTGTTATCTGTGAGTTGTAACACTGTGTGTACCCCTGCTGGTTAACTGTTAGTTATTACACTGTGTCTACCCCCTCTGGTTAATTGTTGTGTATAACCATGTGTCTACCCCCTGTTGGTTAACTGTTAGTTATTACACTGTGTCTACCCCCTCTGGTTAATTGTTGTTTATAACACTTTGTCTAACAACCTGCTGGTTAAATGTTAGTTATAACACTGTGTCTACACCCTGCTGGTCAACTGTTAGTTATAAAACAGTGGCTACCCCCAGCTGGTTAATTGTTAGTTATAACACTGTGTCTACCCCCTGCTGAATTACTGTAAGTTATAACATAAGGTGACTGCTGTACTCGTTTATTACCTGACTGTTTACTTTTAGTTTTATTCACAAATCGTTGCCATGATAAGGAATTCATGTGTGACTGTTATGCAAGTAAAATGTTTAGTTAGCTATAAAACTAAGTTTAATCTATCAGGTTTAACTGTTTCTAATCATGAATATGGCAGTTCATATCCATTCGTTTGAAGTTTTTCATTTTGTCAATTTGATCCAGCCAACCTATATTTTCTCATTAATTTATTGGTCAGTTTTGTAGCTTTTGATGTGCAATAAGATCAAACAGAAGTAAATTGAGGTGAGAAAATATGAAAAGAAGATATTAGAAATTAAATATAACACTCAAAATTAAGGCAACAACAGTTAACCGATGTTCATAACTCATATATGAATCCGATAAAATTGATGATTGGGTTATTTTTACAACCAGAGACAAAAAGTCTGTGTACATCGTCATTTGAACTCTAGTGAGCATGTTTCTTTTTGATAACCGCTTTATGTAGATTCTTTATCAACCTGTCTTAAAAATCATACAGCAAAACTAATTAACATACGAACAAGGGCTGATCATCAATGAGAATATAATCTTGCTCAAAAGGAAGTGCAAAAGATATCAAAGGGACAGTCAATCTCAAAAATCGAAAATAAACTGGCAATGCTAATGCTAACAAAGAAAAGGACAAACAAACAAATAATTATTTGGTGTTTGGCAACAACAACGGATCACTAGACACCCTTCAACAATAAACACAATAATTTTCGTATAGTCAGCATTTAATTACCCGACATAATTTGGAATTGGTTTATTTCCATAATACAATGACAGAAAGAATATATTGCAGACAGACAACCAATTAACAGGATCATTAATGAAAACATGTGTGTCAGTATTCAACCCTCCTCTTACCATTGTTATTGATGATACAACACAACATTAGAAGACATTTTATAAGTCAGTTGCATAATTGCATTCATGATAAGCAGTGTTGAATGTTCTGAGTTTTATATTCAGTTGTTTTATATGTTGGTTTTTTGTTAAAGCCCCGAAACCCTTTACTCCGAAACATACAAATAAATTAATATTGAAAAAAATCAAGACTAACAAATACATCTGAAATTCCGAACGGGTAAGTAGATTTAGCTCCACATGTTGCACCCATCGTGTTGCTCATGTAGGTAAATACCCGGTAATAAACCTAATTGAATAGGTAATCTTTGGGAAAAGGACAAGAGACTCTAATGAGATGCTTGCAGTATTGTATATCAATGATATTGATACAGGAATGCAATTATATGTGTTTATAAGGATTGACTTTCGGTGTTTTAACGCCACTTTTAAGCACCGCATTTATGCTATTTTGTGGCAGCCCGTTTTTATTTTTGGAGGAAGCCGGAGTTTCCGGAGAGTATCACCGACCCTCGATATACATTGTCAAATAAGAATGAAGTGTGGTGCACCCGCACGAGCGTGATCTGGACTCACAACCTCAGTGTTA
The DNA here is from genome assembly GCF_965363235.1 of Mytilus galloprovincialis. Lineage (NCBI taxonomy): Eukaryota > Metazoa > Mollusca > Bivalvia > Mytilida > Mytilidae > Mytilus > Mytilus galloprovincialis. The sequence continues at coordinate 58,630,243 of NC_134851.1, read as the reverse complement.
ACTGGCTAGTGATAACAGTAGTAACTACTTAGACCACTCGGCCACCAAGCCTCCTGTGTGTGTATAAGAACTACGATTTCAGTCGTGAAAAGATGACAGACATTTCACAGCCTCTTTGACACTGAAAACGGACTTTGATCTAGCATTCACATAGTTTGTTTTTTTACTTATGAAGATGAAGTTTTATCAAAGACTTGATTGTTTTGGCTTATTTTGACTAGCGTAGTTCTCAATGGATTGAATCCATAATTATTTTTAAGTTATTAATCCAATTGATGTGTTGGAGTTCTCTTAATTTAAGCTCATACTATATCACCCTTTGGAAATGTTCAAGTTTAATTATGTTTAGATCTCCAGTAATTTAAAGCGAGTGGTAACGGCGGTTTGTAAATATCGTTATAAATTTAAGTCCTGCTATGTTTGCTTATTTTTTTAATACTTTAAGTTCAATTATTTTGGTGTAAATGTAGGATACAATAGCAACACACCAATTTTGAAAATAAAGAGTTATTTTTATATTATCTCCTGGTTATGTAAAACGGTGCTCATGCTGATCAATTTCTCTATTGGTAAACTGAACAAAAATGAATTTTCTTTTTCCTTCATGTGAGCACCACCGATCTGTCTGAGTTAAAAAGAGGGATACCAGATTGTAAACAAACGGATAATAACTGGCATGTTCCTGACTTGAACAGGGATCTGCGTATGTAGAAAATGGTGAATTGAACCTTATTGTAAGTAGTTAATCTTCTCATTTGTATGAAAAGCTCAATTCAGTGTAAATCTTGTCGTATTACACACCAAGGGATGGCAGAGTTGACCAAATAAAAGACAGATGTAGAGAAATCCTGACACCCGAGGTATCAACATAAAGATGTGTCTCGTTGTTGTTGGAGAGAGAAAGAGGTATAGTCAAACTCATAAGTCGTTGTATGATAAAGTTATCAGTGGAAACATTGACATTTCGAAATGAAAAGAAAATTTTAAAGAACACCCCTACCCCCCCCCCCAAAAAAAAACAAACTTGGTTGTCGAACATGTTTTATACATGCTAATTGGTGTATATATATATTATGTATATTTGTACACAACCATGTATCACCATCACTGCTGGTGATCCGATATATAAATCTGTTCTAGTGTTGTCACTGGTTCAGACGAACGTATATGCTTCACGAATATATATAAATACATGTATGTGTATATGTAATTACCAATAAACGATGCTAATAGAAAAAGTTTATTAATATCAATATTGTTTTTATTAGAAATTACATGTATACTATGCGATGTATACTCTACAAATATTTTTCATTGAAAAAAGTAAAATCACAAAACGCTGAACTCCCAGGAAAATTCGAAATTGACATTCCATATCAAATAGCAAAATTAAAAACCCAAGCACACCAAACGAATGGATAATATATGTCATATAAATGACTTAAAATAGGACATTTGTTGTCGAAAATTGTGGTTTAAACCTGGTATTATAGCTAGCTTCCCCTCTCTCTCTCTCTTGTATGCCAGTTGTATCAATTCCATTATATAGACAACAATATGTTAAAAAAACCAAACATATATTGAACTTATTTAATCTAGATTACAGTTCAACATCAGGTTTATTTAACTATAGCGTCGCTTGGCGTAGGTGTGTCATCTGTAAAATAAAAGATTGTAACTATATATCTGATATACAATAACATAATTAATAAAATGAATTATAAATATTATGAAGAAAAAAAATCCTACAATAAATTTGCTTATATCTGATAGTTTAATTCTCTTTCAAAGGTTTGTTTTTGTAGTCTGTTCTTTGTTATTTTTTATCACATAATGCTTCAAGTTTAGAGATATTATTTAACATTGATTTATAACCGGAAAGTTTGGCTAGCCAACAAACCAGGTTTATCCATTGTTTACATATCAACAACTAATCCTGTTTAAATACTATTGTTTTTCTTTACAACCTTAGTTGAAGTCAAAACATATTAATCTGTTCGCAGTCAGTGTTGCTTTTTTTATTTTTCTTCTTTACCTTTTGTTTTGGTCAGGATTCTCACGTTCATTTTGTTGTTCCCATCGCTCTTCTTAAATATTAATATACTAAACCATCTTTGGGTTTGAGATTTTCTCAATGCGTTAATGGCATTCGAATCTTCTGTCGGGCTGTTGCCTATGTGACATATTTCCCATTTTCATTTTCAATTGTATGATCATGAACATTTATCAACCAGGAGACGTGTAAACAAAATGAAGTTTGATTACTATTATTTTTAAAAAGTGGATTTTTTTAAACCGCAAACAGACATCGACAAGAAAAGTGTGAAGTTATTCTAAAAAGAAACTTGCGGTTTTATCATATGGTCATTTTTATAAATTTTCTGTTTACAAAACTTTAAATTTTTCGAAAAACTAAGGATTTTCTTGCGCCCAGGAGTAGATTACCTTAGCCGTATTTGGCACAACTTTTTAGAATTTTGGGTCCTCAATGCTCCTCAACTTTGTATTTGTTTTGGCTTTTTAACTATTTTGATCTGAGCGTCACTGATGAGTCTTATAGACGAAACGCGCGTCTGGCGTATAAAATTATAATTCTGGTACTTTTGATAACTATTTATCAATATGTTAAAAAATTACGAAACCAAATGTGATTGACATGACCTTTCGAAACAACTAAATTCAAGTCCCTTGGGACAGGTGCTTTGAATTTGATGTTTTAAACTATGTCTGTCAGAGATCAATCATTCACCATGCAGGTGACAAAGGGGTTATAGCACAACATCAGCAAAAATCGTCATCAAATTCCAATTCAATAAATCTGCCTTCTTTTGGTTTTACATTAGGCTCAACATGTGTTTTGTGAAGTGATGCTAGTCTTTTACTGTTTTCCTTTTTGTTGATAAGATACAAACGGTACGGAAAGGAAAGGAAATTATTCAATATGGAAACAAACTGATCATGCCATTGCAAACAAAAGAGCAAACGACCAAACGACAAACAACAGTATTTAAAAAACAACATAGAAAACCTAATGTCTAAACATCACAAACTACACCAAAAAATGGTTTCATGAACTTGTTTTTCTCTGGGTTTTTTTTTTCAGTTATACATGTATTTTTTGTTTGTCTCTTTTCTTAGCTGGAATTGCGTGTTACTTCTTAAAATATACCTATTAAAAAAAATTCATATAATATTATTCAGAAATGCTTTTTAAAAGACTGAACAAAAGAATATAAAGTCATGTTCAGTCATTCAGTAAATTTTCAGACTCATCTACAGTGGTTTTCACGTCTGATTGGGCAATTTGCTCGCAGTCAATCAAAATATGTCTAATAAAAATGAGCTTCACAGATGAGTCTTATAAAGACGAAATCTGCGTCTGGCGTAATAAATTATAATCCTGATACCTTTGATAACTAATTAAAATGATTTTGTTTGGCAATTGAATTGTGTCAAAAGCAACTCATCAGCACTAGATTGACTGCAAGACTATTTATCTGAACATTTACTGCAGTGGTTAAGTCTGAATGAATTATTGCTCAGACCTTTTCGTTCATGTTAAGATCAAAACGACGTTGACAGAGAGAGAGAGCAAAATATACAGATCAAAAAATTTAGTCAAAAGAAAACTTACAAAAATATGGAAAAAGATAAAGACCGAAAGACAAACAAGAGTAAACGAAACACATCATAGACAGCTTCAGACTGGTCAACACGATCTCAACCTATCAGGTCTCAGTTGATCTGGAAGGGTATGCAGATAATAAGTTGCGGTATATACTTACCAAATGGCTTTGTAATTGACACGGAACCCTGGATTGGTAGTAAAACGACTGGATTCAAAGTGAATAATCATTTTATTGGATGTAGAGTTTACTTCTATTTCATCAGCCTGATAAACATTTATTTCATATAGTAAAGCTTCTGGTTTAATTTCTGCATCATATATCTGCTCAAAGAAAGAATAGAATTTCCATTGTTTCTTAAAATCAAATTCGGGTTACAATAAATAACAGTATAAATTCAACAAAATCAGGAGGATCATTACTGTCTTGTTTAATTTGGTTTTGTAGTTTGATTTCATTATTCCTTAATTCATTTTCAATTTCAAAAAGTTGAAATAAATGTTTAAACGGATCTTTCCTTTTTATAAGTTATTGTGTAAAGTAAATTCAAAACAATCATGAACTCCGAGGAAAATTTAATCGTAAAGTCTCTAATCAAATGGCAAAATCAAACGACAAAACAAGTCATACGAATGGACAAGAACTGTCATATTCCTGACTTGGTACAGGAATTTTCAAATGCAGAAAATTGTTAATATATTTAATATATTAATAAAATGGATAGTATATAATTAAAGAAGCTAAATTAGCAAAAATATTGATGGGTCCGTGTGCTTGTTTTCGAGATATAATTAGTTATCAAAGGTACCAGGATTAAATTTAATACGCCAGACGCGCGTTTCGTCTACATAAGACTCATCAGTGCCGCTCATATCAAAATATTTATAAAGCCATAAAAGTACAAAAGTGAAGAGCAATGAGGATCCAAAAATCCAAATAGTTGTGCCAAATACGTCTAAGGTATTCTATGACTGGGATAAGAAAATCCATAGTTTCAAAAAATTCAAAGTTTTGTAAACTGGAAATTTATAAAAATGACCACATAATGGATATGCATGTCAACAACGAAGTGAACCTGGGCATGCGCTAATATAGATGGACGTGTAAAAAATCTCTCTTGTGGAATGGGACAATACGATGGATAACTAAAATATAACGGGTCAAAACTGAATACACTAACAACAGAGTGAATCTTGTATGCTTTAAACAAACATCTACAGCCAAATACTAATTTTTTGTTTACTTATCGAGACATAACTTTGTCAACATTCAAGGACAAAGGACAAACAACATGGCTGCCCCCACGGATCAAAACAATGAACTTAATTCAGAACCATTGATTTGTAGTTCACAACCTGTAATGTCTCTTAACACTCCAGCAATTAAACCAGGGGTCCTTTGGGCGAACTCGGCGTTCCGTGTCATAATGGAAGTAGTCTGGTATAATCTCGCTTGATTTGATGTTTGGATCAAGCCAGGTTTCCGTGTCTATTATTACATCTGGCTCAGTTGACTCAATGATTGCTTCGAGTAGTTTTCCTTTTTTTCTGAGACTTTGAAAATTGATGTTTAATATTCTTAACTGTTTTTTAGTGGCTGGTTTGGTTTTAGTTGGTTTTGGTGATGATGTCATGATCGGTATATCAGTGCTAAAAGATGTTGTGTTGAATGATGGTGAATTAATGCTGGAACCTGATGTTGATGGTATTGATGCTTCTGATATACTGTCCATCATTAATGGGTTGGTCGATATATTTTGTATTGAGTGCTTGCTGTCATCTCCATTTGGTATAAAATATATTTTGGTTGAAGAATTGTTTGGTTTGCAGCAAGATGAGCAAGTCCATGTGTCTTCACTTTTGCCTAGGTTGCTGTATTCTGATGTTGACATACCAATGCAGTTTCTATGTGTCCAATTATCGCAGTCGTCACAAGCTATGGATTCTATTTTACATGCTTTTTGGCATATCGTGCAAGGGAATCTTATATATATATATACAACTCGTCTAAACATCAACCCAACAATGTTAGATCTGTAAATTTGCTTTCGCAAATTTTTGGTTCTTCCCTCGCCGGGATTCGAACCCATGATACTGTGATATCGTGACACCAAATCGCCTGCACTGCAGCCGTCCCGCTAGACCACACGACCACCTCGGCTTCACAAAAGTAAAGCTTACGGTGGGCATATGTTACCTTGCCACGTCAGTTTTAATCTAGCGGCGTACTACAGTACATGATATATAAGGCATGTAGATGTTATTGTTACAGATCAGCTAAATTATCTATAGTAAAGGATCCTACAAAATAATGTAAGATACAGACACAGAAAATAATTATATTCATAAGTACGTCTGACTCAGTGAAAACCCTACGTCTGAGTCAGTGAAAACCCTACAACAGATGTATCCATCGGATCGCCATCAATGATGGTGATACATGGCTGTGTACATAATGTATATACAACTCGTCTAAACATCAACCCAACAATGTTAGATCTGTAAATTTGCTTTCGCAAATTTTTGGTTCTTCCCTCGCCGGGATTCGAACCCATATATATATATATAGTTTTACAATATAATATAGATGGACAAACTACCGGTGACTAAACTGTATCTAGAATTGACTTTCTCTCTTCGAATAAAGAACACAATAATACACTAACCTTTTAAATTATAACATTATCCTCAGATGCCATTAACCATATTAATTTTGATTTATTTGAGAGGCTTTTAAAGTTTGTGTTTACCTTATTTAAGTAATTTATATATTCAGTTCTTTTATTTTCTAAAACAGGACACTGAAGAAGAAAATGAATTTCATCTTCAACTTCAGTGTTTCATAATTTACATATTCTATCATTCACTCGAAGCTTCACATATCTGCCACTTTTAATTTCTAATATATGTGCACTGAATCTGAATTCAGTGAGCAGTCGCCTTTCATCCTCATCTAAAATTAATAAGTATTTTTCTATATAAATATTTCCTTAAAATAATCGTAGTTCATGTCCATGCTGTTTATTTTGTCTATCATTGTAAAGTTCAGATTTCCAAATTCAAAAATATTTCTGTTTTAATTTCCTGTAAATTAGTGATTTTAAATCCACCTTTGAATTTTTAAACAAGTTTCAAGTATTTCATAAGAATATCAGTACAACTATACCAACTATTTTTATTTAAACTATTTAGTGTGCTAGAGAAATTCAGGGCTTCAGAGAAAAGGATATCATCGGACTTGAATATATATTTACAATATATAAATATATCAAAAATTACTTCAAGAAATAAGGGATATCTGCTCATTTCACCAAATACAGCTATATTTGTAGATTTTTTTTACTTAAACTCATAAAAAATTTACAGAATTTGACATGAATACTTTCTTGTTTCATGTCCTTGCATAGTTTAAATAGATTATGTTCATTTTTTTTTAGTTTATTTATTACTGAAGATCCCCACATTTTACTCCCATATAACAACACAGGTTTCACAATAAGATCAAATGTATGTGAAATTGTGTTAATTTAAGGTTTATATAAGTTAAAACTTTTTTTATGTTTAAATAAACGCCTCAGGGTGCGCGAATTTCTCACTACATTGAAGACCTGTGGGTGACCTTCTGTTGTGTTTTTTTTTTATTTGGTCGGGTTGTTGTCTCTTTGACGCATTCCCCATTTCCATTCTCAATTTTATTCAATCTCCCGTTATATAAATCATCTTTAGCCTCTGTAAAGCTTCCACTTGCACTCTCATATATTCCTACATATTTATAGCCCCATGTCCTTTCAATAGGCATATTATTAATATTAAATATTTTTTCATCTAGTTTTCCTGTTTTATTAAATACTACTGATTTAGTTTTCTTTTGATTTATTTTGGAGTCCCAATTTATCACAGTGATTATATATTTTATCAATACACCTCTGTAGACCATAAGTCTCATGTTTCTGTCATCAATACTAAGTCATCTGCATACAATAGGAATTAAGATGTAAGGAATTCATAAAACAGGTTTACAGATCTCATCAAAAAAAATAAATACAATGTGGCTTAAATTACCCCCTTGTTTGACTCCTATGTTAGATGTAAAGTTTTTCACTCATAGAATATTTGTCTACCTTTACATAAAGTTCAATATTATTATACATATTTTTAGAGTGTTATAAAATAAATCATTGACTCCAATATTTCTCAGTTTATAAACAAGTCCAGCATGACCAACAGTATCAAAGGCTCTTCGTAGGTCAACAAAGCATGTAAAGAATTTTGTATTGCCTTGTTGAGTATACTTTTCTATAAGAGTTCTCAAAACTAAATGATAATCACTGGTGCGCCTGCCTTTACAGAAACCAATTTGTTCCGTTTAATGATTTTTCTACTGGCCAAAAATTTCTCTAAACGAATATTTAAAATCTCACAAATAACTTGCTTAAACAACTTCCAATGGTAATTCATCTATAATTTGAAAGATCATCATCTTTTGAACCACTTTTAAATAAAGGAACTATATATCCTTTTGCCCAAATTTTTGGAAAATTTTTCCTGAGTTTAAGATACTATTAAAATATTTTTGAAAACAAGAAACGCGGGAAGGTTAATGCGGTTTCAAATAATTTTTTTACAATATTTGGTGATTGCATCGAAATCTCATCTATTACGTCATTTTCGAAACTTTACGAATTTTGATTGACTAAATCGGACGTTGGGATAATTTGCTATAGGGCTTCACCGAGGTCAAATATTTATCAACTTGTTGTTTTTCGACAACGGCATTGCGACATTAACAATATCTTGATACATGACCATTGTTCCCTTTAACACTTACAGTTTTAAGTAAGAAAATCGCCAAACACTAAGATTCATCAACGTCAATGTTTAGCTTGTTACGTCACATTCATTATTATCAGCTGTTGAGCACCTTGTCACAGAAGTCGGCACATGGAAATCACAATGGAAAGGTGGATTTTGCATACATTTTGAGGTAAATACGTTGTAAATTGTAACTCTTTATCACCGGTACCCATTTCTTCTTATTGAATTTGGTGAAGTGAATCAAAACATTTATAATTCGTCATTTATTTGGATAACCGACGACGAAAACCGTTGACCTATGAATCAATCAACGAATCAATAAAGTTAGCTAAGGCCGTAGTTTTTTTATTTTTAGTTTTACGAACCCTCCTACTCTAATTGTTGCCAAATAGGGAAAAAAAAAATGTTGATTTTTATTTTTTTTTCTCCTCCGACCCAGTGTTTTTTATGCAAAAAAAAAAAATGTTTGTTCATAACTGCATGAAAGAATCTAAATGTATGCTCTTGGTGATTTAGCAAGTTGTTGCACATTGATTTTCAATTCAAACCTTGCCAAGAAAAAAAAATAGTTGTTACACTAGTAGAAAATCTCCTGGTGAAATGAAAAAAAAATTGATATTGACGGTTGGTATTAAAAAAAAAATAGCAGTCTTTTTTTGTTTTTTTTTCATCCTCCTACCCATTGGTTTTGTCACAAAATTTCGTAAAACTTAAAATATAATAACTATGGGCTAAATGGAAACAATGCTCGGAGAAAGATTGTTTTAATATTAGTTAAATTAGACTTGATTTTTCCCAAGCTAACTGTTACATAATAATTACACCCCCCCCCTTCATTCCCCCTTGGTTTAGTGTATGCAATAAATTAAAACTATTCATTTTTACTTTGGTAGTAAGGGGTGCACCCCCTATATTATCATACCCAGTCTACGTATCCTTAAGCTTAGTCATTTTTTGTTTATACTTTTATACACCACCCACGCAAATGAACAGTGTTGGTGTTTTTACATTTTAAACAGAGAATGACATTGTTTCAATTCAGAATTATTTTTTTTCATTGTGATTTAAGCATAAATTTTATTAAAATAAAACATGGATTTGTTTCACAAATAGTATTTATATATCCATTGTCATTTCTAAGTTTATAAAAAATAATAGAATTTATAAATGCATGTTCAAACAAATAAAATGTACTATTGTTAAAGTTATATTTCAGTTATCAGGCTACTGAGATTTTACAAAATGAGAGAATTTGCTCATCTCAGTTAATATATTATCCAATTTAATTTTTAGTAATAGACATGACAATTTTAAATTGATCACCACTTTCATTCAATTGACATAAAGACTATTGATTACTTGTAGGATTTGCTAATCCAAATAAGTGACTTAAAAAGGTGTCAATCTACATTGATGTAAATATTTCAATACCATACAGATTAAATACCTAACAGTTTTTTTCAAGTATCTCCTTTATTGCCTATTTCCTACATGTTTAACAAAAAACTTTTGGTGTGTTTATTGCTTTTAAAGTTTTGATTATGCAATTTTATATTTGTCTTTTGCAGAATTTGTATTCACTGTTTTTTTTACTGCTTCCAAGTGATTTGACATGTAGGAAGTCTGCATTATGATGTAAGCATTCAAATAATATATTATTGTTACTGACACTTTAATATTTTTTTGTCACATGAAGTGATATGAAAGCTATTTAAAGATTAATTGCTTATGAGTTTAGATTACTCTGTCTATTATATTTATGTGTTAAGAAAGTAAACAAGCATGGCAATTATTTTATTACAAACATGTAAGTTTACTATTAGTTTTACCAACCACTGCTGATACTAAGGGCTATAGCTATTAAGCTTACTAAAATTTGATTATATTGAAGTTCTCTTTTTGTATCAGAATAAGAATATAAATAAGATAATTGTTATGTTCAAAATATTAATAACAGGGCACATTCAGAGCATATTATTATATAAATCAAGTACAATGATTGAAGTAATAGATATTATGCATATATATAGCAATGGGGCTGATACATTAATTATATTGTGTATAATAATATCATCTTTTTTGCAGGATTTTAAGATGAATGAGAAACAACGGCTACTTCCAATACAATAGCACAATTGATAAAATGAATAAGACACAAAGACTGCACTTTTCATTCTAAGGAAGATTAACAAATGATACCCAAACAAGGATATTATTTTCATATCAGATTCCTGCACATGGGATATAAAGAGAAAATTCATTTTCCTGAAAAGACAATTCTTTACTTATACATATGTGTGACAAAATTAATGGAATCAAGACTGTTTTAACTGTGCTAAAAGGAATACAAATTAGAAGTTAATTGACTGTATTAAAAAAAAGTGAGAAAAAAATTTACTGTATGAAAAAGCAGGTTCAGCAAAAGGAAATATGTTGAAATGAATGAATAACTAACTGCAATGATTCTGGAACATGTGTTAGTTCATGATGAAACAAAGGAAAAAGAATAAGAAAGTGGAATACATATGTGATATTGTGTCCTGATTATGATCACTGAGGAGAGGATGTTTCACAGAACTTTTACTTCATAAATGTGTCACTGTGTACAAATTGTGATTTCATTCAGTGGATAAATTATATTTAGCTGTGCTCCATGGAATATTAAGATCAAAATCATTAATAGTGTTTATTAATAATAATGTGAAACAAAAGCAAAAGTGTTAGGAATGATGAAATGTTTTCAGTCCCTAGATCTTCCATCAATTTCTTCATTTTCCATCAACACTTGATGGACAATTGATGGAAATTTGATGGTACTTGATGGAATTCCATCCCAAACCAAAAATATCAATCAAAAGATGATGGAAAGTAGGAATATTTTTCCATCATCTTTCTTTTAATGGAAAATTTGATGGCATCTTTAACCCCTGATGGAAAATTGGATGGCATTTTTACCCTTTGATGGGAAATATGATGGCACTAAATTCCATCTGATGGAAAATAGGATGGAAATGAAAAAAAATTGATGGAAATTGGACTTAAACATTTTCTTTGATGGAAAAGGGATGGTATTTGAACTCTGTCATTTTTCTTGATGAAAAAAAATTGATGGAAATTGGACTTAAACATTTTCTTTGATGGAAAAGGGATGGTATTTGAACTCTGTCATTTTTCTTGATGGAAAAAACTTGGAAAATTTTTCCATCACAGGTGTCAGGTGTCAATCTGGTTTTTTTAAACCTTTGTGTACAGGATGTGACATCATAAATGAACACAGAGTTTGAGGCCCAATGAGGAGAGCACATGTTTTTATGCATTCTTCTGCAATATCTCTAATTTATAACATAAAGATAAATTACAAACCATTAATAAATATTTTTTATAGCAATTATTCAAGATTTAGATAATTAACAGTATTTATTAGGGGCACATTTCAAAGGAATCAAATTGTTACAAGACCCTACACAACCTCAACAAATCAACAAATTCAAATTTGAACTTTCATGAACATGCAGACAAGAAGCAAAGATGTCTTCTGTCAGTAGATTTAGATTAAAAAGTTATGTTGACTGCATGAGATTGAAAAGTGCAGATGTATTCTTTTGATGACATAATTGTCTCTTGGATTTAGGAAGATTTAGTGTATACACATGTTCTGGATTAAATTTTGGTAAGTACAATGTATTATAATTTCCATCATTTTGAATATATGTGCATGCTCTTTTAGTTCAAAGTTAAGTGACATTTAAAGAAGAAAACTAGACCATTGATTTTTAAAAATTATTAAGATGTGGTATGCATGGTATAATTGCCAGTGAGACATTTCTATCAACAAAAGACAAAATGACACAAAAAATGTGCAAATATATACATATCATAAAATTGTGTACGACAGGAATCATATTTTGTATCATTTTTCAACATTATTTGTTTTATAAATATTTTTTAGTACTTAATTCCAATAAAATAATTTTGCTATAAAATTAGAGATCTGTGGTATGACTGACATTTATTCATTATATATCCACAAATGACAATTAAGTAACTAATAATAAACCTTACTTTATGTCTTTACAATATTAACTTATTCTAATGTATCATGTTTATAATATGCTAGATTCTTTTATTTTTATTTTGCAGAATTTGCCATCAATTAATTCAACTTTAAGGACAGAGATTCCAATGGGACACTGAACTAAAAGTTACACACATGTAACTGGACTACCTTTAGAGGACAGAGAACAAATATTGTTTTATGACATCACAGAAAATGCCATATATGGAAACCTTTTCAAATTCCATCTGATGGTCAATTCTCCATCAAGTTTCCATGCATTTTACATGTAATGGAAAATATTCCATCTATTATCCATCAGATGGCAACAATGCCATCAATTATTCATCAGATGGAAATAATGCCATCAGTTTTCGATCAGATGGAAATAATGCCATCAGTTTTCCACTATCATGAACACAAATTCCATCAAAAAATTTCCATCAACCATTTTCCATCATTGATGGAAAGTTGATGGAAAGCTGTTCCAATACTCCATCAAGATGATGGAATTTGTTCCATCACAAAATTCCATCATGTTTTGATGGAAAATCTAAAGAAGGGAGTCATACAAATTAGCATATAGATTCATCAATAGGAACACTCATTCCCTAATTTCAATGATTGTGAAACATGTTTTATAACAAAAACAAAAAAAATCTATGTTATTTGGTTATGATGGTAAGTTGTGACACATTGAAAAACATACCACATGAAGTAAAATAAGTCATGTTAGCTGCATTTAATACACAATTTCAAATCAATCAATCAGTGAATGTATATTTTAAATTACTTGGGTTAAATGAAAAACTTTGAGGTTTTCTGTCAGACACTGATCATATATTCCCTTACAAAAACATTCACACCACCTTTTCAGAAAGTACCAAATAATGCTTATTGAGGAGCAATTATCAATATTAATTCAATTATCTAATTACAGATGGGTGCACTCCTAACCTGTACAGCAAGTTAACTTGATAACCAGTCATTTGGACTGGTCAAAGTTAACCTGTGACAGAATATAGGACTGCTCTGACCAGTCCTAGGACCAAAATCTAGTTAACTTGAAAAGCGGACTTGGTCCTAGGACTGTTTTTATTTCTGCCAAAAAGTTAACTTGGAAACAGGTCCGCTATTGATATAAGTTAACTTCGAATAAGTTAACTTCGGAACCAGTCCTGTCATAAGTTAACTTGGAAACCGGTCCTGCCACACAAAGTTAACTTCTGCTTGGACAAATCCGATCAAAACCAGACCTGTTCCCAAGTTAACTTTTGACTGGTCTGCTCAACACTAAGTTAACTTGTAACCAGGACCGCTCTTCGTTGATTTAAAAAAAAATAATAATATCTTTGTTTCGTAGTATAAACATCGAAAATAAAGTAATTTGAAAATTAACACTTCCGTTTTATGAACAGGATTAAATACAAATATTTGAAAATAAGTACGCACAGAACGTAACACAAATTTATCTGTGATCTGACAATCTATCTATTATAAAAACGATCTCAGTTACAATGATAACAGGCACTGAATATATATATATTCCGAGATCAAATTCAATCATATTATGTATATTTTTGAAAAGAAGTTTATTTGATGTTAGGTGTATACGTCCTTGTTAGTTATACATTCTTGAACTATGCAGCCACAATCAGCAATAGTTTAATTCATTTAAATAATGACTACAAATTTTTGTTCGCCTACATTAAGGGTGCCAGCATGTCCTCTTTTTACTCAAAATACTGATACGTAACAAAATTTCAGTAGTTTTGATGCCTCCAGTTGACTTGTACAACAAAATTATTTGACCGCATCCACCAAAACTGACCATATATACACTTTAATTTGTAAATCCATATACCAGCATAGTAAATCAGCCTTATTTTTAATGTCAGGATTCAATGTATAATACAATCATGACAATTGACAGCAATATTGCAATATAATAACAACAAATTTTTGTTGGCCTAAATTAAGGGTGCCAGCATGTCCTCTTTTTACTTAAAATACTGATGCGTAACAAAATTTCAGTAGTTTTGATGCCTCCAGTTGACTTGTACAACAAAATTATTTGACCGCATCCACCAAAACTGACCATATATATGCACTTTAATTTGTAAATCTATATACCCCCATAGTAAATCAGCCATATTTTTTTATGTCAGGATTCAATGTATAATACAATCATGACAATGGACAGCAATATTGCAATATAATAACAACAAATTTTTGTTCGCATAAATTAAGGGTGCCAGCATGATCTCTTTTTACTTAAAATACTGATACATAACAAAATTTCAGTAGTTTTGATGCCTCCAGTTGACTTGTACAACAAAATTGTTTGACCGCATCCACCAAAACTGATCATATGTGAACTTTAATTTGTAAATCTATAAACCCGCATAGTAAATCAGCCATATTTTTTATGTCAGGATTCAATGTATAATACAATCATGACAATGGACAGCAATATTGCAATATAATAACAACAAATTTTTGTTCGCATAAATTAAGGGTGCCAGCATGTCCTCTTTTTACTTAAAATACTGATACGTAACAAAATTTCAGTAGTTTTGATGCCTCCAGTTGACTTGTACAACAAAATTATTTGACCGCATCCACCAAAACTGACCATATATGCACTTTAATTTGTAAATCTATATACCCGCATAGTAAATCAGCCATATGTTTTATGTCAGGATTCAATGTATAATACAATCATGACAATGGACAGCAAAATTGCAATATAATAACAAAAAATTTTGGTTCGCATCAATTTAGGATACCAGCATGTCCTCATTTTATTCAAAATATTGATACGTAACAAACTTTCAGTAGTTTTGATACCTCCAGTTGACTTGTACAACAAAATTATTTGACCGCATCCACCAAAACTGACCATATGTGCACAGTAATTTGTAAATCTATATACCCGCATAGTAAATCAGCCATATTTTTTATGCCAGAATCAATGTATAATACAATCATGACAATGGACAGCAATATTGCAATATAATAACAACAAATTTTTGTTCACATAAATTTAGGATACCAGCATGTCCTCATTTTATTCAAAATATTGATACGTAACAAAATTGCAGTAATTTTGATACCTCCAGCTGACTTGTACAACAAAATTGTTTGACCGCATCCACCAAAACTGACCATATGTAAACTTTAATTTGTAAATCTATATACCCGCATAGTAAATCAGCCATATTTTTTATGTCAGGATTCAATGTATAATACAATCATGACAATGGACAGCAAAATTGCAATATAATAACAAAAAATTTTGGTTCGCATAAATTTAGGATACCAGCATGTCCTCATTTTATTCAAAATATTGATACGTAACAAAATTTCAGTAGTTTTGATACCTCCAGCTGACTTGTACAACAAAATTATTTGACCGCATTACCAAAACTGACCATATGTGAACTTTAAATTGTAAATCTATATACCAGCATAGTAAATCAGCCTTATTTTTAATGTCAGGATTCAAATGTATACTACAATCATGACAATGGACAGCAATATTGCAATATAATAACAACAAATTTTTGTTCACATAAATTTAGGATACCAGCATGTCCTCATTTTATTCAAAATATTGATACGTAACAAAATTGCAGTAATTTTGATACCTCCAGCTGACTTGTACAACAAAATTGTTTGACCGCATCCACCAAAACTGACCATATGTAAACTTTAATTTGTAAATCTATATACCCCCATAGTAAATCAGCCATATTTTTTATGTCAGGATTCAATGTATAATACAATCATGACAATGGACAGCAAAATTGCAATATAATAACAAAAAATTTTGGTTCGCATAAATTTAGGATACCAGCATGTCCTCATTTTATTCAAAATATTGATACGTAACAAAATTTCAGTAGTTTTGATACCTCCAGCTGACTTGTACAACAAAATTATTTGACCGCATTACCAAAACTGACCATATGTGAACTTTAAATTGTAAATCTATATACCAGCATAGTAAATCAGCCTTATTTTTAATGTCAGGATTCAAATGTATAATACAATCATGACAATGGACAGCAATATTGCAATATAATAACAACAAATTTTTGTTCACATAAATTTAGAATTCCAGCATGTCCTCATTTTATTCAAAGTATTGATACGTAACAAAATTTCAGTAGTTTTGATACCTCCTGCTGACTTGTACAACAAAATTATTTGACCGCATCCACCAAAACTGACCATATGTGCACTTTAATTTGAAAATCTATATACCCGGACAGTAAATCAGTCATTTTTTTTATGTCAGGATTTAATGTATAATACAATCATGACAATGGACAGCAATATTGCAATATAATAACAACAAATTTTTGTTCGCATAAATTTAGGATACCAGCATGTCCTCTTTTTATTCAAAATATTGATACGTAACAAAATTTCAGTAGTTTTGATACCCCCAGCTGACTTGTACAACAAAATTATTTGACCTCATTTCCAAAACTGACCATATGTGCACTTTAATTTGTAAATCTATATACACCATGACGTACCCACATAGTATTAATCAGCCATATTTTTATGTCAGGAATCAATGTATAATATAATCATGACAATGGACAGCAATATTGCAATTTAATAACAACAAATTTTTGTTCGCATAAATTTAGGATACCAGCGTTTCCTCCTTGTATTCAAAATATTGATACGTAACAAAATTTCAGTAGTTTTAATACCTCATGCTGACTTGGAAAACAAAACTATTTGACCAAAACTGATCATATGTGCACTTTTATTTGCAAATCTATATACCCGCATACCATTGTACCGAGCGCCTTAATGTCTGCTCCTGGCGCTCCTGTTCACATTTTAGAAGGACCGTACACGTACACGTAATCAATAATATTGGAAAACTATTAAATGCAAAAAACATTCTGAATAAATTGAGAACGTCAGAATTTCATCTCTTTATTCATAACAGTGACATCATATATAGGAGTTCATGAAGGTGTACGTGTAAAACAAAACTATTATGCCACATCATGAAAGTACCAACACTGACATGTCTGAATTCATTTGTACTATTTAAAATGATTTAATAAAAAAATGTATACGAGGTTCTCTTCTTGGAATCTATTATGTCGGTTAATTGATTTTGTTTATAGTTAAACGTCAAGTGGCAACTATTTCATTAAAGTGCGCATTGAGTATTATTTTAAGACGTCCCATATAAATATCGGCAATGACAAATCTCTCGATAAATCTGACGAATTTGACGAGATTGTTGATAGTTTTACCACACCGTATGCTTACGGACACTGTACAATTTCTGTTAGAATATTCTGCGGGAAATAGAATAGTAAATCCAATGCAAACAAGTTGAATATCAATGAAATATCCATGCAAGCGAATGTTGTTTACATATTTTAATGAAAGCTCAAGTAAGATAAGAGATAAGATAAGAAATTTTATTTTAAGTCGGGTTACATTAAATACAAACATGAGCTCTGTAGAGCTTTTTGCCGACAATAATACTTTTAGATATTTGGCAAGTCTGATATGCAAACTCTTATAATGATAATCTGTCATAAGCAGACCTGTCCTCAGGTCTGGTCAATAGCAGACTTGTCCACAGGTCTGGTCAAAAGCAGACCTGTCCGCAGGTCTGGTCAGGAGCAGACCTGTCCACAGGTCTGGTCTGAGGCAGACCTGTCCTCAGGACTGGTCAAAAGCAGACTTGTCCACAGGTCTGGTCTGGTGCAGACCTGTCCTCAGGACTGGTCAAAATCAGACTTGTCCACAGGTCTGGTCTGGAGCAGACTTGTCGATAGGTCTGCAGCAGTCCTAAAAAAGCAGACCGTAGGTCTGGTCCACCAACGACGAAGTTAACTTGCTTGACTGCTTAAAAATTCTCAAGTTAACTTAGAAAGCAGTCAACAAGTTAACTCTAAGTTAACTTTTGTCAAGGTTAGGACCGCACCCATCTGTACATGAAGCTTTAAAAGATGATAAATATTATAATAACTTTTCTTATTCAGTTCAACATGATTTAAACTGATGTCTGCTAGTTTAATGCTGCTTTATCCTAAAAAATAAACACCTCATTGATGGTTAGCATTGCAGTTATAAAAGATAATATATTATATTGATATCAATAAAATAGATAATCAAAACAGTTGCCCAAGTTCATGATTTTTCTAATTTATACAGATTTAGGCCAAAGATTCATTAATTGGGGTCAGAACTGGGGGTTGAGAGGGGTTGTCAATTAGTTGCTATGAGAATTTTTTTCTATTATTTTTATTCAAATAGCATCTTTTCTTTACCCTGCAAAATTATTATTATATATTCTTTAAATAAAATGTACACCCTATATATACCTATATTTCTGTTTCCTGTACCTTAAAAAAAGATTACAGCTAATTTCCTTAAACATGTAGAGCAAGACTTAGGTTACCTTGCTTGCTTTGTACAATAATAATTTAGATAACATCCAATTGAATTTCACTATAATATTTACAGGTTTAAGTTTGCCTATATTTATTGTTTGAAGATGACAATCTTAAGTGCTTTAAGCTTTAAGCTTGAGTGAATATTTATACAAACAAGACAAGCAAGTCAACCAAAGTTTTACTCTACAAGCTTTAGGAAATTAGCTGTAAAAGAAAATATTAAGCAAATTTATAAGTTACAGAGATAATGGTACATATATACATACATAGAATAAATACATATTTTAGAGTTTTAAGTTTGAATGAGACACAGAATATTCATTGAATGTGTACATGATGTATAAAGGGTATGTGTGAAAAAAATGTTGCAGGAATATAATTAAATTTCCATTAGCTCTTGCACTATCATATTTGGTATAAATTGATTTACTAGTCCCATACTTACTGACCATGGCACCATAAGTTTTTTTTGTTATGAAATCATCATCTATTTTTCTTAAAGTATGTTTTCTATCAGCATGTGGTAATTAAATTTATTGAGAGAGAGAAAAAGCAGGACATTGAATATATATTTCAAGCTGTCATTATATATCATGTATATGGTGTGATTGCCACTGTGACCAACGACTGAATGATGTACAGTGTATGGGTCTGTATGATTTATGAAGAATGAGCAAGATTCATGATTTTATTGTACACTCTAAAAGTTTACACTGTTATAAGTGGCAAAATCCAAACATAAGAGGCACCTCACCTGACAAAAATAGAATTCAGAGCTATCTGATTGATTGAATGGTGTTTAACGACACTTCCCACACTGTTGTGCGAATACACGGAGGTCATGTTTTATTGGTAGATAAAGCTACAGTGTCCGTAGAAAAATTCAATACATAATTGTTTTGCCAAAAAATACCAAACAGAAAGAAAAGGGGCTTCATACCCCAAGCCGATGTGTAATTATAATCATTCTGATCTATTCTCCGAGTAAAATATATATATTTAAATAATTTGTTTCTTTTATTAAATATTTGGTTATGGAGAAGATGCAACAAAAAGTACATTTAAGGTAAAGGAACAGTAAATGGGCTATGTCGCAGATTTTGATACAAAATTGCATACAACCTTGGCTCGTTGAACTACAACTGAAAATCGAAAAAATTATACATTTATCTCTTTCATTTGCTGAAAAGTTGCAGATTGATTTCTCTTAATATGGGTGAACATTTGTATAGAAAGCACATAAAATCGGCGAAAAACCTTCTAAAATTTGTCTTAAAATCGCCAAATCTCTAATTCTACTTCATAGATTTTTCTTAAAAAACTATATATTGTTGACACACAAATTTCTGTTTTAATGATATAAAATAATCATAGGGTCACCGACTTCGTTTTTTATCTAATAATCAATTTGTTACCTTCTTGGCAGTGAAAAACGTCAAAAATCAACGTTTTACGGCCTGCAACGCGATAACGTTACGATTATTTCGACGTTTTGTTGGATTTTTTCACAAAGAACGCAACTTTGAATGATGTACACTGTAAAAACGAAGTCGGTGACCCTATCTTTATTTTGCATCATTATAACGGAAATTTATGTATCAACAACATATAGTTTTTTAAGAAAAATCTATGGAGTAAAATTAGAGATTTGGCGATTTTAAGACAAATTTTAGAAGGGTTTTCGCCGATTTTATGTGCTTTCTATACAAATGTTCACCCATTTTGTAAGAATTCAATCAGTAATATTTCAAATGATAATTGAAATAAATGCATTATTATTTCGATTTTCAGTTGAAGTTCATCGAGCCAGAGCTGTAGGCCAAATTTTACTGAAATCGAAGACTTAGCCCATTTACTGTAACTTTACCTTAAATAAAGATCAGCAATAATTTCCCGATGACTGAAATTTTTATTTCTGTTTACATAATTACTTCCCTTTGAAAGTCACTTGTGCGTTTGTAAACAATGTCGGACACAAAAAAATTGTGAAACACGTTAACTTTGACTCAAAAGTGCTAGCGTGTAAAAATGATGAATTTTTGAGTCAAGTTAACGTACAGAAAGCTGAATATTAATATTTTTCGAAAATTACTACTCGGTTCATGTTGCTAATACCGTTTAAGTGTTAGACGTTGTAATATCTGAAGGTCACTTTTGAGTTTACTGTTTTCACGTTTATAAATAGATTTTGAGTGTCACGTGATAACCACGTGATAATTTAAGAATGTTATTTTTGAAAACAAAAATTTATATTGTCAACTTACTAGCAAAACTAAAAAATATAACAAATTACACTATAAATGAGTCAAAAAGTCTTTTTATTAAAAGTCGAAATTTAAGTATCATTTTTTTCATTTTTTCGAAAATACAGCATTAACATACCCGCGAACTAAATATATTTGACTGGACTTTAACATTTTATTTACAATTCAGTCAAAACCACTGGCTTTTTTTATGTTTTAGTGTACTAATCGCCTTTTCTATTTCTGCTTTTGAAATCAAATTATGAAATTCAGTAAATATTTTTTCTCTTTTCATATATTTTAGCGTATTTTTCAAATACTCAATGACACAGGATGCACTAGTGTCTTTTTCATTTATATGTTTAAAATAAGAAAACCAAGCATCTGTTGACACATCAGATGTAGTATTCTCCCTATTGGTATCTGATAACTCATGAAGCAGCGCCCAATATACAGAAAACAAATGTGTTATAACCTGATAATGTATACATAATGTACTTAGATCGTTATCAATATAATGGCATTTGAAGTGACTGTTATACAAGTTAAATGTCTAGCTAGCTATACAATCAGGTTTTTAATCAATGATTTACATAAGTTAATGCATATACCCTGTCATAATATGACAGTTGGTATCCGTTCATTTGACACATTTGATGCGTTTCAGTGTGTGTTTTTGCTATTTGATAAAAAAAAAACTTTCCGTTTTGAATTTTCTTTGGAGTTTTTATGATAATTTTACTTTTGTCATCTAATGACTTTTATTATTGATCAAAGTAGCTGGAACATCGAATGAAAAACATTGAAAAAATAGCAATGATAACCATTGGCAAAAAGAAAGGAAATGCAATTTGAAGTCAACTTTGTCACTTTAATTATGTTTACGGCATCATTGTCCATTACATCTTACATTTCTTCACTCAGCAATGTTTGGCTTATATCATCCTTGTATATCAATTTTGGGTTCTGAATGCTCTTTAACTTTATACTCGTCTGGCTTTCTAAATATTTTGATCTGAGCGTCACTGATGAGTTTTATGTAGACGAAACGTGCGACTGGCGTATCAAGTTATAAGCCTGGTACCTTTGCTATCGTAATCCTATAGCTAAATCCATCAATTGGAAATACAACTTTAACATTTGGATGGATTAAGTCAAGGATTATGCCAGGCAATGGACTACGCGCGAGAGGGAAGACGAAGACACTCTTTCCGAATAGATAAAGGCAGTGAGGTCATTGATACAAATCAGAATTAATCTTTAAAGACATAAATGTTGCAAAACACTTATCCTAGTGCTACCTCCATGACAAATATGTTGTTGTCCCAGCAGATTAAGTCCCTAACAACATCGTTTGTGTGTGTAAAACTCATTACATTACCTGGTTGATACACGAATTGGGTATTAACAATTCACCTGGAAACTCAACATATACCCCCATGACACTTACCAAAGAGGAAATCCTCGATAATCGTTGGTTTGTTCTATGTTCCTTTGGAATTTCAACCAAAGATTAAGAACTGGATCTTCCATCATTGTATTGGATATCTAAACTATTTAAGTGTCCTTACAAACAACGGTATATTGCTGGGTCTTCCAAGTGCTCCACGAAACCTCTTTCTAAATTATTTATATCTATTTTATCAGCAATTAAAGACGGGCTTCAAAGTTATTTTGAAACTGCCTATTCTAGAGGTGGCTTGAATAAGATGTTAATACTTAAAAATTCCAAAGATATTTTAGAGTACATACAATCTAACTCTATTTCATCTTGTAACAGTATTAACACATTTGACTGTTTTACTCTTTACACAAGTATTCCAAATTCCAAACTACAAGACAAATTGAAAAAGTTGGTATTGCTTTGCTTCATAAAAAAGAATGTCCAACGTAGATACAAGTATCTTGTCGTAGGGAGGGATAAATCCTATTTTGTTAAGGATCACTCTGATTCTAACAAAAAATTCTCTAAATAATTTAAAATTTGTTGAGGAACGCATTTATCCCATCGAACTAGAGATAAAGGTTACTACAGATACAGTTAAGTCTGCCTCATATCTGGACTTGCATCTAGAAATTGACAATGAGGGTCGGTTGACAACATAACGTTACGACGAAAGAAATGATTTCAGCTTTCCAATTGTGAAATTTCCATTTCTAAATAGCAACATTCAAGCAGCACCTGCATATGGGGTATATATCTCCCAATTGATACGATATTACCTTGCTTGCATTTTCTGTCATGATTTTCTTGTATATACCTTATCGAAGTCATAAGGCAGACCGTAAGTGTGGTATTCCTTCTCTATATAAAAGTAGGTGAAGTTCAACATTACTTTTGAACCTTCCTTAAATGTGACGTTGTAATAACATTTTTTTTTATTACAATAATTTGAATAATAATTCGGTGACGTAAAACTTCAATTATATATTCTACCACATGTAACTGTCATAGTAAATAATTCAGATGTTTATTAGTAGAAATTCTAGTAACGACGTAAATGTCTATTTCTAAATATTATAGATTACTTTTTTAACTTATGAAAGCATGTGAACCAATAAGGTAATCTTTCCAATTTTATGAAAATTATTGCTTGAAGGTTAAGGATGTTCGCTACACTGTTTAAAAATAACAAGCTTTTTAAAAGACTATTATGAATTGAAAGTATATAAATAGAGAAATGAAAAAACAGAAAAAATGGAGTGTCCGTGTTCTTGTTTTCGTAATATAAGCCGTTGAAAATATTGAGGGAAATAATTCTCTCTAGATTTTTCTTTCACTCAACATTTTTAAAAAACTATGAAAACATAACAATTATTTCATAATATTTTGAAATATGACTTTTTAAATAATATGTAATAAGAATATAAAAAGAAAAGAATGGGTCAGTTGGCAATTTTTTTAATGTTGATACATGAATAAAACAGAGGATTCCGAAAATATGGCAAAGGTTCAAAAGGTAGAGGAGCAAACATTATCTTTAAAAAAAAAATGTGGTCAACAACTTGTTTTTGTTGAGTATACCAACTGTGTCCAATATATTTGTGTGCACAATGTTAATAGTATTATTAATAAACACATCAGAATAAAGCAATGGGATAATATGTACATTTCGAGACTTGTTCAAATATAATGATTTAATAGTATTGCGTTTTTTGCCTGTTTGTTTGTTTTGATAGATGAAGCAACTATAATGGCTTTTTCTAGAAGGTAAGTTTTAATTGATGAACGAAGCACTGTTAACCTAAGAACCCTCGACCTTTGGCAAGAAAACTTACAATCATCATTAAGGAGGCTGTAGCACATGTTCGAAATTTAGAATTCAGTGTTCATCTCATTCTTAATCAATACTAGAACACACCCGTGATATCGCGGGTCCGTGACTGAATTAAAGTATATAACTATGCGCAAGACTTATTTTTGTATTAGTATGAATTGTCATCTGATAAAGTCACGCCGATTATAAGATAGTTATCACAGTTTTCTCTGCTTTCAAATCTTTCTGTTTGAACCCGTCTAACTTGAACTTATCAATTATTGGTAATATTAATTATTTGGAAAACAAAAGGTCCTGGGAGAGAGTTTTTTTTTTAATCAACAGCATTGTCCTATATTAGTTATAAATAAAGTTGAATTCTTTGATCCGCTGTTTTACGTCATGCCCGCTAACATATTGAAAACTGTACCTATGCGCCTTATTTCTAGTATTCGTATTTTTATCTTATAAAGTCTTACTGATTAAAATACTACAATAGGTAACAATTTGACAACTTAGTAGTGTCAACTCTGTGATTAAAACCCGTGTATATAGCATATCCTGAATACACCGTTTGGTGGTGCGCCTGTCAAATGAGGAACGTACAGATAAGGTAATATGTAACAGATGAATATACTATTGGTATCGGTATCGGAATCGACCCGGAACTTCTTAATTATTGGCAATATTAATTACATAGAAAACAAAAGGGCCTGAAGTGGTGTAATTTTCAATCTACACCTTTGTACTATATTAGTTATATATAAAGTTGAATTCTTTGATTCGTCTTTTTTACGTGATGACGGCTGACAAATTGGACCTCGTAATTTTAGTATTATAGATATCCTTTTCCTGACATGTTATTTTTCTTATTTAATCAACGTCTGGTTCGTTCGAATTCAGTTATTCATTGGTTATTCATTGGTCAGAATGTGATTCTCAAATTTTCTTGCTTTCCTCTATAATTTCTAGTGTGACGTCATGACAAAAGGCGACCATGCCTGAAGACGTTACATAGAAAAAATACATCTTTTTGTAGGTAATTCCAAAAGAAGGAGTAAGATTTCTGTAGAGCGTCTTAAAATCATAAGAGATTCCATCACCAAACCTCGTTCAATATGATATGTATCCACTATCGACAGTTAACTTCTACTATTAAAAACGCTCTTCGAGCCTCGCTTGTAAATCTAAAAAAATGTATCTGACTTGAGTGGATTTGTATCGTATCACACTCAATGCTATGGTAGAATCTATATTTACACAATATGTTAAGCGAGAAAAAAGGAATTAGGTTAAATGTTCAAAAGTGTAGTGTATTTTAGATTATAATTAATACGAGAACTTACCACAACAGGGCTTACAACAAGTACCACTCCCGGAACAATTTTCAATGTTGTCCTCATACGTATACTCATTTATGTTAGAACAGTAGAAACCGGGAAATTACCAGTTGCAATCTACTTTAGCTGTCAAAGAATATAGCATGTGTTATCTTAATTTAAAGGTCTTTGTGACTTTTGTCTAATTTTTCACAGTCTAGATGACTTTTGTTTTTAAATAGCATTATAGCGGTCTCAGAAAAACATTTGCTGACGAAGCAGTGACAATCCTGGATTTCTGAACATCTCTTTTTTAAAGAGGTGACATGTTAATGACGTTTACTCGTACATTGTGTGTTTTAAAAAAATGTAAAAGTTTCTACTATATTATACAACGGGTAAGATATTTGTAACATACAAATAAATGTAGGCGGCTCACAATATTTGTTGCAAAAAGGGCCTATGCCTGTATCTTGTTTATTTACACAGGTTTCCTCTCTCCGTTTCTAGCTTTATTCTGAGCATGCTAAAGTGTATCTTAGAATAGATAAGAAAGAAAAACATTGTATATATATATATATATATATGTTGTTAATAAATCTACACGTCTAGTTTAAAGATTTCTCGCAAATAATAATGTTACTACACATATTTCAAATTTAGTCTTCATGAACATTTTTTATTAGAAATTTAACCTCAGAATATTGTTTATATTATTAAGAGACAGTGTCAGTAACCCTCAAGTATTGTCCCAATCATGACCGGAAAGTGAAAAAAACATATTTCTTTTAATGTTTTGATATATGGTAGCATACATGGTTGGTAATTCATATACATATTACTGAAGTTGTATATCCACTGTTTCCATGGTAAAGGATAAACCATAATGTTGAAAAATTTGAAAGGTTACAGTATTGTGTTTTATTTTGATATAGATTACAAATAAAATACATATAGCGCAGACTGATTGAATTTGACATTTTCAAGTGTTCATAGTGATTAATAGCCGAAAAATATGTGTTAATTTGTTGTTTGTTATAAAAAATGGCCTTTTTTTATTCGAAATCAGATTTTTTCTTGACTTCTGTGAAATGATAAAACTCAAAAACGCAACACAGTTGTGGAAATATTTAATATGTACTCCAAAATAAATAATTTGACTAATAAGATCAAAAATAAGAATTGGTAGCCAGCAACCATAAAAGAAAAAATTTGATTTAGAACATAGTAGTAAAAGTGCCTGTATTGAAGATGATTATCTCCCCTGATTGAACTCTTCGCCTAGAGATAAACTAAATGCACAGGAAGTTGATCAGATTTTCATTGTCAACAAGTAAAACAAGCAGACGGATTTGTTTTTCGCCCGTTCAAGCAATCATAATGTGGAACAGGAGCAGGATTCGTTATTATAGTTATCAAAAGTACCAGGATTATAAACATGACAGAAAACAATATAATAATGATGTCATTAATAAAAGGGATAACTGTTCTATCAGTGTAAGTTTTAGATAACATGTCAGATTGTGGTTATTAGCAAACTATTTTTTTGTTGATTTTGTAATCTCAAACGTCAAATAATACATTTTGTAAATCTATAACATTAATAATGAGATTTTTCAGAGGAAACCTGACCCAAACCTGACTGAACAACACGAACTCCACCAAAAAACGGTTTCATGGACTTTTTTATTTTGTTTTTATCTTGGGTTTTTTTCAGTTATACATGTATTTTTTGGTCTCCTCTATTAGCTTGAATTACATGCAACTTCTCAAAATATATTTGTAAACACATTTTCATATAAATTTATTCAAAACTTCTTTAAATAGACTGAACAATAGAAAATAAAGTCATGTTCAGTGAGTCAGTAAATGTGCAGACTCATCCACAGTGCACGTGGTTCTTACGTCTGATTAGGAAATTTGCTCGCAGTCAATTGAAATATGTCGGAGTTAAGTATGACGTCCATTATCACTATACTAGTATACATATTTTTTAGGGGGGCAGCTGAAGGACGCCCACGTGTGCGGCAGTTTATCGCTACATTAAAGACCCATTTGTGGCCTTCTGCTGTTGTCTGCTCTATGGCCGGGTTTTTGTCACCGCACGCCTGCCAACAATCAGTAAAGCCCATACCACAAACTCAGCTATAGACGGCCCCGAAGTGACTGAAGTAAGATAATACAAACGAGAATACTTACGGCCTAATGTATGTATTTTAAGATGCTTTCGTTCTATCGAACACCTTATAATACAAACTTTCTATTACACAACCTACAGCAACTTGTATTATCTGAACAGATCATAGTGATGTCAATATACTCATCTCCGTTTATGTCACAGGTGTCCCTGCATATGGAATCTTCCCTATTTGTAAAAAAACTAGTGTCATTGAAAATAAACAGGCAATGATGATGATTATGATGATGAAGATGGTATGACGACGATGATGTAGATGATGTTTATGTTATAATGATGATCATTGGAAAACGAGAAGGACGATCACGTCTATGATAAAAATAAAGATGAAGATGAGGATGATGACGTATGTTTACTCACCATAACAAAAAGTCATAGGCTGACAACACCTGTAATCTTTACAATCTGATTAAACCATTAAAAAACGTCAAATGACAAAAATACAAACAACAGAAAACAACACCCAAAATAACAAATGTAGACAGAGGAACACATACCCCACGATAATGACCATAAAACAGCAAAAGAGTCTGGGGAATAGAATCACACGACGTTCGTAAAAAGTAAACACCATGTGGCATCATTTTACTATATCAGCTCACCATGTTTGTGCTCCCTTTCTTTCTGTGTATCTATTCTACGTTCGTGATATCTTCAGTTCTTACGAATTTTTCCATTCCTGTAGTTGCTCACGTGCCCACTAACTCTTTCACTTCGTCCTTGTGTGACAAATTAACAAATGAATATGTTTTTTTAATTTTTGGCTCACACCTAACAACAAGCTATAAAGGGTCAGAAAATTACTAGTGTAAAACTATTCAAACGGGAAAACCAACGGTCTAATTTACATATCATGTATATAGAAAACTGAGAAACGAGAAACACGTATTAATAACATAAACAAACGACAACTATTGTACATCAGACTTAGAACAGGAACAAACATTTGCAGCGGGATTAAACGTTTTACTGTATCCAAACCTTCTCCTTGGGTTTGCTTTCTTTAAAATAGAAGGTTAGATGATTATCTCTACACCCTCCAACCTTCGACTTTCACAAACGCAGGTTTATTTTTATAGTACCTGGTGTTCAAGTTATTTTAGATTTTAGATTTTAGATTTTAATGACAACCATCAACATGATCAATATTGCTCTATTTCCAAATGTAACCGTAAAAATTGTAAAACCTGTGATATTCTTATAACTGATACCCACTTTCAAAGTAATTTAACCACCAAAAATTACAATACACATAGCCATGAGGATTTGTATTGCACTGCCTCCAATATTGATTACGGTATTGAATGTACTCTTTGTGGATTGATCTACGTCGGGGAAACTTGACAGAGACTCAATTTTAGAATGAATGATCATCGGTCTAATGTTAATGATCCTAATTACAACAAATTTCTCTATAAACATTTTAATCAGCCTGACCATTCTATTGTTTCAATGAAAGTCCGGATTATAGAGAAAATATATCATCAAACAAATGACCCCATATTGAGTTCACCATATCCTTTGACAAAGAAGATTTTTGGATTAGAGAGTTGGGAACAGCCATTCCCTATGGATGCAATGACAAAATTGATGGTGTAGATATTTTATCGAGTCCCAGGTGTAGTACTGTCACTACATTAAAATTATTTAATACTTCTGCTCGACGAAATAGAAGTCATGGTCACAGAAAATATATACCACCTGCTGTACACACCGTGACAATTGATAGTCTATTAACGTCTGTTCAAAAACCTTTAGGAATTCATCATATTAGAACTAAATTATACTCCATTCCATTGTCAAAACTTTCTTTACTATTTCAAGATGCCAAAAATACTTCCGTTACTGATTCTCGTTCTGTTTTGTATAGATTAGTTGCAATTAGCAGGGACATTGCTAACCATAGACTATTCAAACCCGTATTGACTACATTCAAAAGTGAGGAAAAACGTTACTTTTTTAAGGTAGAATTCGCCAATAAAGGTTTAGATGCTGTAAATATTGGCAATATTTTCCATCAAAAATCTGTAAAAAAAACTATACCTGATTACTTCAAAAATAAAGCAACACCTGTTATTTCTTATTGTTACAAATGAACAACTAAGAGAGTTGCTAGACAAGGGACCAAAGTATAGAATCCCCCAGCCCATCAACAGGAAAAAGAATTTCAAGTTACTGATGGATGCAGTTGAGGACTATGCAAGAAAATGGATAAAGCGCGAACCAGACGAACCAGACCTGGACACTCTGTCTGAATGGATCAAAGCTATTCGATCATGCATTCAGAGGCGCATACAAAAACTAAGATGTAATATGAGTACTAGAGTTTCTAGCCCTTTCAAGAATCCGGAGGTTGTGGATGCTTTATCCTCTTTACATGACAAATATGTCGTTGTTCCGGCAGATAAAGCCTCCAAAAATATTGTCTTCATATGTAAAACACATTATTTGCAATGTCTCACTACAGAGCTTGGAATTGAGAAAACTACTGGTAATCCTACATATTCTTTAACATCATTTACCAAGGATGAAATCTTACAAAATCATAAATCTGTCCTTCTTTCTTTTGGTATCAACATCAAAGAAAACGAAGAAAACTTGCCCTCATTATACTGGATACCTAAATTACACAAAACTCCATATATAGAACAATACATAGCTGGGTCTTCAAAATATTCGACTAAACATCTTTCTAAAGTATTGACTACTATTCTTTCTACAGTTAAAGATGGGCTTCAAAAATATTGTGAGGAGATATATTCTTCCAGTGGTGTTAACCAGATGTGGATTCTCAAAAATTCGAAAGATCTACTGCTTAACCTTCACTGCATGAAATGATTAGTTTAAGGAATCATTAAACTACTTGAAAACTAGTTGTAAGTTCCGAGTTTATTATTTTCCTGGTAGTTTATTGGTCAAGTAAACGCAATATTTAATAGTAGTTTACAAATAGTTTACTGGGTGCAGTAAGTTCTCGAATCGACACCTGATTTACTGTCCAGTATTTTTCAAATTTATTGAAGTTTAATAGACATACAACTTCAAATTTAATGTAGAGGATACCTGTATAACATGATTTACTACACATTAAAGTCAAAGATATTCCAAACAGAAAGCTGTTTACTGTGGTTTTAATTCTGATTAAACATCGAGTTGTAAATTTAATACGACAATAAACTTTCATTTAATGCAAATTGAAATCTGATTCAACTCCATCTTTAAAGATTTAATGTGTGATATAACTAGATTTACTTCAAATTGAAACTCATTTTGACTCCATATGCTATAAACAAATGTGTGTATTATTCGTGTTTGTTGCACTAAATATATGCCAATTGATCTGCAAATGCACTACAGAAAACAGCTTTCATCAATATATCACCAATAACAGTTCTTACAAACTCTATCATAATGCATGACATATTTGTTTATGCAAAAATTCGCCAGTATTACAAATGAAGCCATAATTGTGCACCCTAAGTTGCCTCAATCAATAATTCGAATCAAAGACTCATGACTGCCTCAAAATATGAGCTAATTACAATGAGAGAAACAAGCTGTCTGTAATGGAGAATTTGCCTGACTAAAGCGAAAACCTGAATAAAAAAAACAATTGTATAACGTATTAACTAACTTTATTCTTTATTTTCAATTTACAAATACATGACATATGAAAGAACTAACATTCCTTTCTATAATAATTTGAAAACAAGAACAATATCTGCATACATATTGAATTATACAACTCTAATTTTGAGCATTTTTGATTTTTTTTTTGTTATACTGAGCTGTTTTAAGGAACAATAAAACATACATAAAACATAACCTTTAAATATAATAAATATTACGATATTTGAAGAATCCTATTGTTGTGGTCTGGGAACAGTATATGTAACATATATATTTTCCTGTTGTGATGGATTCCATTTTATGACCTAATTGATCCTAATTTTAAACTGACAATTGTTTTAATAGAAAGAGTTAGTTCCCTTTGAATACAAAAGTTTGAGCTGAATAATGAAATCCAACGTAATTTGGAGGGTTTAAAAAGCACCCAATTATATGCAACCGGTTACCCCGTTCTTATAAAAATAATAATTAAACGAAAAGTATCATACTGAATTTTTTTATAAGAATCTTAATAATTATGAACGTATTTATAAAACTTTAAGTTAAAACAAAACTTTCTAAATATCCCGCTGCTGTACCGTTTTTATATTTAATTTCATTACAACACCCGATATCCAAAAGTGAATGTTGTTTATTCTCTTCTTTTGATTTATTTTGATTTTTTGTAATTGCTAATTATTTCACTCTTAATCTTTACATATATATATTCAAAATATCCATCTTATCACTTTTCAACTGACATAACTTGTAAACTAATAAGTGTAAATCATTCGTTTAAATATGAGTTTGTAACGTTTAAATAAGTTTACGATTAAAGCAAAATTCTGTTTATCTATGTCTGCACTTTAAACATACCTTCATTTTCCTTCGTATCAAACTTTTAAAAAAATCTTCATTTTTTTAAAGATACGAAAAATGTTCTTATTCTAACAAGAGTTGTTTCCCTTTCATTGTTCAATTGGTATAACGAATCCCATAATATTATAAGTCCCTAGTTACGTACGTGTGTATGTGTTTAAAATATTATATTTGATTATGCTTGCTTGGACACCAATGAGCAAAATACACAATGAAGAGTTTCACAAAGACAAGGATTTTTAATGTAAAACCAGCTGTTGTCTACATGCATTGTATAATTGCTTACATCAGGATAGCAGATTCACTTTTATTACTACTACATGGCTATTTCATATATTGTATAATCACACACAAAAGAAACATTAAAACATATTGAAATTTAATTTATCCGAAGTTTCTCACTATTTCGAAGAATTTCCATTTTGTCTTAAACAATTTACTACTGTGTGTGTGCAAATAAAATGAACTACTTGTTTACGCAGGAGCACATCATATATTGAACAAAAACAACGGAGAAAATTCAATAAAATAATCATTGTTTACATATATTTTCCGTGATGTTAGGTTTCAAATCAAAAAGGTTATAATTTTGTTTTGCCAATGACATGTTATTTATAATTTTGCCTATTACTACAGTATTGTTGTTTCAAGAAGCACTTTTAATTAACTATTTGTATCAAAACATCCTCCTACGACCCGCTTGTTGTTGTTGAAGACGGTATGCTGACATGAGGGTGTATTTTTTGTATAATTGTTCGCATCCATTTCATTTCGTGAAGACTGAAATATGTTAACATAATAATTGAAAATTACCAGCGATTTTCTTTGTTTTTGTAGCTTTGGACATTTAATTATGTAAAAATTAATAACAATTACATGTAGCAATTACTGCATACCTAAACAATATACAGTTTAATCAATGATTTTTACTATCTAAACACCCATTCATGTCCTGGCACGACTTCTGGTTTTTTCCTTAAAGAAACTGCCCCAACCTTTCGAATATTATTCTGCCGTCTGCTTCTCTTGCTCAGTTTATTTTCGTGTTTCTGGTCTAGATTTTTTGACTAATTTGTCAAAGTCGTCAGACCTCCAAGGCAGAAGTGTGACGATAAACGACCCTTCGTCTCAGTTCTGAATCGGTTTGTTCAGAAGACATATACTGTATCTCCATACTTTGCATACTAGTAACTGTTTCTTTTTGTTCTTTTGGCATGCTGGATTTTTCTTTTAATGCCTTTTTTCTGTTGTTTAATTTCTAAAAAACGAATTAAGCTCTAATCAAAATTCCTTTAATTTCATTTTGAATACATACAACTTGACTAGATTCTATATATGCCTCAATAACTCTCCTTCAATAAAGACATTATTATTTTCGTTATTTCTATAAACAATAACGTCCAGCAAAAAGCAATCTTATTTTTTTTTGTATGTAATAACACCTAATATAAGAAAGCCAGATTTTGATTGGTTGGTAGCCAGTGTATTTTTCGCATATTCTAATATTTTTCCTCATTTCAAACGAATTCGCCTGTTTTTCATCACTGCCGGTGAATTTGCCTGAAATACCATGGTATTTGTCATTTTGGATATTCCTTTTTCACCCTCTCGAGCATCCTCCCTCAAAAAAACTTAGATATGACGTTACATAAAAAAGCGAGCTAACGCGTATTAGTACATGTATAATTACCACAGTTTTATGATAATTTCCTCTTAGCCTCAAAATTGTGCATAAAAATGTTAATGAATTGTAGCTTTCAAGTTAAAAAAAATCAAAGAGTTTCATTCCAAACTATACGGTGTAATTAAACAGATATATCATGTTATGAAGGGGTATTTGTGAAAAATACCAGTCTTGGGACAGATTTTTTTCGCCTAGCGACTCGGGAAATTTCACAGTCCCTTGACTGGTATTTTCTGCAAATACCCCTCCATAACATGATATATCTGTCCAAAAGCACCTGCAAAATGATGCAACTTCTAGTATGCGATCCTATATCTGACGCCATAAGAAATAGTCGACATTGTATTGTAGCGTTACGGCCTCACCCCCTATGTATTTTACTAACCCTCTATGGATCCGTAGGGGATCAGTAGCGAACCATATGACTTATAATAGAAAATGAATTAAGTTAAAAGGGGTCCCTAATCATTGTTAATTTAGAGTGATATAAGTATATGATAACAAATGAAGCTCCACTCTAAATCCGTTGACTGTTATAATAGACTGTATATGCAGTTTGCTGAAAATTAAAATTGATGTATCAGAAATCTATATACCACTGCTTTTTTTTTGGAACTAATACAGATTAAAGTAATCCAAGAATCAGGGTTTTTTCCAAATTGTTTACCATATTAAAAAAACAGTTCTTACTCTTTTCAATCTGCTGTACACAGCCATTTTCTTGTTATGTTCTTCTTGTTTACCAGTCTCTTCTCTTCGTTTCTTTGCTTTGAACGATTCAAAATTTGTCTTTATTTCTTCTACAAAACAAAACATCTACTTAATGCAATTCAAAATAATAATTAAACGAACGATTGCTTTTCTCGAATTGAGCCTAAACCGTGTCAATTGGTAGTCCATTGCAGATAGTTTTGATGTGATATGATCGAAATGAAAATAAATCTACTAAAGTTACATGATATTAAGCATTTGCTAGTAAGTGATTCGATAACACTAAAACTTATTTATGGTATGGAAACTATATAGCGTTTCAAAATATTATTGAAAGTTATCAGTACCGCAGAACTGCAATTTCGCCAATATTTTAATTATTTATTTTTTTTGTACTACAAACCTCTTACAACCCCCTTCACTTCGTCAGGATATTGACCTTTTACGAATTCAATGATGAAATCGGACATCTCTTTATTCTCTGCAGAATTATATCTGAAAAAAAATCATTTGAAAATTAATCTTACTGAACATTACAGCTGAACAAAGGAGATCATTTCTTAAGCAAGCGTGTAACAAATGTCGGTAAAATAATCAATGTGTGCTGAAAAGTAGTTTGAATCTGAATTGAAGTATGATAATTAAATGAAATTAATATATCTTGCAAACTTTTCATTTAACAGTCAGGGGCATTACTTAAACAAATAACTTTTTAAATTACCTATATAAGTAATGTTGAAAACGAGGCTATTTTACAAATTACTTATATAAGTAACTTTTCTAAATATTATTTTTATAGGTGACCAATTATACAAATTTTACTAGTTTTAACAAATTTTTACAGTCATCTGGTTATTTTTCCCATGAAATATAAAATATAATCTTTCTGAAACACTAATTGCTTTTCTGACGCACTTATCTTTGATATCGACGCTTCTTGGTCAAAGGTTGGTCTCTTGGGACTATTAAAATATCGTTTTCCTTCAAAATCTTAAAAGTAGACAGATATAAATAGATAGAAACTTATGAATTAATTAAGACTTGAAGTAATATAATTTGTAACCCAAAACAATTACATATGTTCCTTAAATAAGTGTTATTACTAATTCTTTCAAAGATGTACAAAATAACTTATTCAAGTAACATTTTTGTCATTATTTTTAAAGTAACCCTTTATGTGTATTCTCCTCTCAAATCTTACAAATTTTTAAATTTATGATATAAAATGAAAGATGTAAAAAAATCATGAAAACGACATTTAGTCCCTGCTTCTATTGAAATTAAAAATAACTCTATTGAGTAATTTTATATTTTTTTTTAAAATCAAAAACTACCTATATAAGTAACTAAAAAAAGTTACTTGTTTAAGTAATGCCCCTGACTGTTTAGAATGACTTAAAAGTTCAGATTTATACTCGAATTAGAGTTATGATAAAAGATTGAAAGTAATTAACTTTATGATCATGTTTTGGTCTAGTTTTTTATTCAAAAATTTTATTTCAATGTCGTTAATCACAGATAATTGACCATAATCCTTTCCGAAAACAGAATTGTTTACTGATAAATGTTGACACATACATAACTGATTAATTGCATGTAGATAAACCATGCGGGTTTTTTTAATTTCCAACGGAATTTTAAAATCATTTAATTATAAACATACTTAAGGATATTGCCAGCTTCGTTCTTTGTTTTCCATATGAAATCCCTTTCAGTCATACCTTGCTGGAAACCACACCATATTTATTGCTGAAAGGGAAAAGATACGCTCTTTTGCATTTGAATGCATTTAATTGCATGCATACAATAAAAACAACTGAGAACTGAACAAATGTATATGTGTATAAAGTTTCAAATTATACAAAAAGTAAAATATATATACATAGAATTTCACGACTTCATTAATATTACGTTATAATAAACACAACAACATGTTTTCAAAGTTAGTAAAATGTCCCAGTTTTTGTACAATTAGTACACAAATTGTAAGCGTGCAATATTCATGCGAATCTTTTGCCGACAACAATCATGCTTAGCTTTGTAATCCGTTGAAAAATAAAAATAAATGACAATTTGCTAAAAGTATTGAATTTTCATTTCGCAAACATAGTGCATTGTAACAGTTATGTTGCACTACTTAAAAATAAAGATTGTATATAAGCTACATGTATCCCTTCCCACATGCACAATGAATAATTACTTACTGCAATTTGTACAGGGACGTTAATCTTTTGGCTTCTTTTTTTTATGCATCTGTTTTTGAGTGTAGCATTTGAATAAAAATATCCACTTTCTTTTTAACATTACTTTGATTTTCTTGCACTTTTATCGTAGGACGTGTAGAAAAATCCGTTTGTTCGGAACAAAACTCGAGCAGTTCAACCCTGATATTTTAAGATGTCTGCACGTTGATTTTATTTACAGTCAGATAATTTATCATTCATATAATTTTGGGTATATTAGATAAATATTTTCTGTTAAAAATATCTAATTTTCCGCTTTTCCAAAAACGAGGTTTATGTGTTTCCTATATGAAGTTTGACAGGGGTCGTTTCAACAAAGCGTCTGGTAAAAAAATGTCTTTAGACACTCTTACAGATTTTGAAATGCTTCTTATAAATAGTTACGATTGTGTTCTGCACAGGGTTGTGGTGTATTGTTTAAATTCAAATCTTTATTAAATTTTGTTCATCTAGACCTCTGGAATGATTTTTCAAGTGAATATATTTGTTAACTCTTTGTGAATTAGTTTTATGCATGAAGCGAATTTGTATTTATCAATTGTTTACCAATCTCTTAAACACATTATTTTTACTGAATAAAAGGATGTGTACTTAGATGGGTTTTACATATGATATCAATATATATTTTTAAAAATCTTCCTTCTCTAATTCCGTCTCAAGTGTCCCTTTGAGTTTAGTATGCAAGGATTCTAGATTCATAAGACAAGAGGCCATGGCAAAAAGTGAAAAAAAAAAAACAGAAAAACAATAGTTCACATGACACAACATAGAAATCTAAAGAATAAGCAACACGAACCCCACATAAAAATAGGGTGATCTCAGGTGCTCCGGGAGGGTAAAAATCGACCCTTCCGAAAATCATACCTTTTCGCAGGAAACTCAAAAGTATAAATGAAAGAAGCATTGAACGAAAGAGTAAACAAAAAAAAAACATGCGACCAAAGATAAATATCTAAAGATAACAATGACGATAGAATCTCACAAAACGTAAGGCAAGCTATATATGTCTGTCTATGTCTGTCACGTGTCTAATAATAATAATAATTCTTTATTTAAAGAGGGTTACACAGTTAGCTATAAAGCTAATCTTTCTTGAGACCCTGTCTTTCTGTGTTGTGATATTACACTATTGTTTCAGATAAAGTAAGGGGTCTGTACCAATTAAAACGTTTAAACCCCTTGCTTTTGTTTGCACGTGACCAAAGTCCGGAATCTGATGTTCTGTTGATATACAGTTCATAAGTGTTTCTCGTTTCTCGTTTTTTAAATAAATCAAATTTGGTTTGCCATTTGAATGGTTTTACACTAGTTATTTTTTATAGCTTGCTGTTCGATGTGAGCCAAAACAAATACAGAAAATAATATATATATATATACATGTATATCAAATTCAATGTCATAGGCAAACAAGAAACACAATCTTATAATTTTGAATTGTTAAGACTGAAATATGAAGACATAAGTATTATTTAACTTATTCAGGAAAATACACAAGCAATGTAAGCATGACCCCCTGCCGTATATTGTATTTTTTCCTACGTTTGTATGCCCCACCTACGATAAAAGAGAGACATTATATTTTCTGGTCTGTACGTCCGTCCGTTCGTCCGTCCGTCTGTACCGGTCAAGGTTAATTTTTTTTGGTCAATGTAGTTTTAAATTTGATGAAGGTGAAGTTCAATGAACTTGACACTTAGTACTCATGTTCCCTGTAATATGATCGTTCTAATCTTTATGCCAAATTAAAGTTTTGACCCCAATAACGGTCCACTAAACATAGAAATGATAGTGCGAAGTTTAAGTTAAAGTTTTTGGTTAGGGTAGTTTTTGATGAAGTTGAAGTCCAGTCAACTTGAAACGTCCAATGATATTATCTTTCTAATTTGAAGGGCAAAAACATCAATAATTTTCAACCAATGATATAAAATAAAAGATTAATGAGAACTATGTAAGTTCTAAAAGAATATGTAGATAAAGAATCTAGTATAATATGGGTTTTTAATTAAATACTAATGCATTTTAATGCATATAAATAGGTGTCCTACGGTTAGGACGATCAATGCGATAGATCAAGTTAGACAAAGACATGTCATAAGATAGTCTTAGAACACGTAATTATCCGGCCTAAGATAGCTTCGGGAAC
Organism: Mytilus galloprovincialis; assembly: GCF_965363235.1. Classification (NCBI taxonomy): domain Eukaryota; kingdom Metazoa; phylum Mollusca; class Bivalvia; order Mytilida; family Mytilidae; genus Mytilus; species Mytilus galloprovincialis. The sequence goes on along the minus strand of NC_134851.1, from coordinate 58,591,018 downwards.
ACCACCAATAATTGCCATTAAAAACTTATTCTCGAAGAAGGTGTATTTACTCAACGAAGAACACAATATAAAAATAAGGATATGTGGTATTCCTATCAATGAGACAGCTATCCACCAAAGTTCATATGAAGAGGATTTAAGCAATTATAAGCAATTGCACGGCCTTTAACAATGACAATAAACAATACCGTATAAATAGTCGGCAATAAAAGGCCCCGACAACACAGGCACTTGTCTCAGAAAAAAAATCCTATATACGTTAATATAACAGATATACATAGGAACATTTTTTTCTGAGACAAGTGCCTGTGCCCGACAAGCTAACATTACCATTGTCTATCAACAGTTCACAATATGTATTGAAAGAAACGATTAATTCACATCAAATAACAATACGTATATAACAATAAGTGTTGTGCTTCCAAGAAATGAACTAAAATTGTGCCGGCTCCTAAAGGATATGCAGATCATGCTTCATAAATGGCAACCGTCATGTTGATCATTTATGAACAAATTTGATAAGAAGTTTCATTCCTAGATGTAACGTTCAAGGCAAACAGGACGATCAAAACATGCAATACTCTAAGGAACATATTGCTGGTTATCTGTGAAATAAATATTACTGAATTGTAACCAACACGAGATTGGTTCGTAGCAGCTCAGATTGTCATATTATTTTCGATCTATAAGTTTGACGGTCCCTTTGGTATCTTTTGTCCCTCTTTTCGAAAGGATAACTATAACTACATCACGTGGAACCCATGGGTTTATAGCTTGCTTCTTATTATCAAGTAGATCCTATTTGTCGTCAGGGGTCTAGAAACATGATAATTGTTTGGTCATCTTACCACGACAGAAGACACACTGGACTGTGTGTGATGTATAAATTCGTCCTGTCAGAAAGACAACGTTACGTGACAAGATGCCGATGCTTTATTATAGTATGAACCCTTGTAACAATTCTGTGAGAGGAAAGGAGTTGGTCAGTTACAAGGCCTAAATTCTGTTCCTTTTCCATATACCAACATTTTCAATTTGCATTCCAACTTTCCAGGCACCATCCCGGTATAACCATATTCCAGGACCTAACTATTGTATAGATTTACTTTTGATTGGTCTCATCCTGATAATGCATGACACATTTGTCCTAGACCTTAGTCAAACATCAATAGTATCACAGAAATTGTGTGAGGACATAAAAGCTCCGGAATATTGTATCAAATGGAGCTATACAAGCTATACACAAGAGCTGCTAAGATATTTTTCAAAGACATGAAAAGTTAGGTAGACGCCATCATCTCTTTTATGTCAAGTGTTTGTTTGAAATCGGCCATCATGGTAAATTTCTAGATGTATAAGTCAAGTTGAGAGACAAACTTAACTATACAGTGGTATCCTTTCAAGTTCGATACGATAGATCGATACATTCGACGGAGTCACCATCATTGAACTATTTAGCGAGAGGACATCATCTACATATCGGACTGTTAATATAATTCGAATGTTCCGAATGTTATGAATAATGAAATAGTCTACGAGCATAAACCCAGTTAATTTCCATATAATGCCGATTCCTTGTCGAAAAGTTGTCACCCAAACTTACAGATATGTAGTCAATAAAAATTACCAATCATCTTGAAAAAAGCTGCTTCAGAGAATTTCTGTATGAATATAAAGAGTTTTTTTTTTACATTATGTTGATAAATTGTTCATTACTAAATGTTCTGTGACAAAGTCATGTGTGTTTAGGACGATGACCATCGTTAGGATGTGCAAGGTTCTGGTCTGCAAGGAAGGCGGACGGAAAATGTTGGACTGTCATTGGAAAATAAGGGCATGTTACGTACGGACTCCTTTAACGTGCAAGCAGCAACACTCGTTTACACAAAGCACCGGATTACATAGATATAAGAAGATGAAGTATGACTGCCAATGAGACAACTCTCCATCCAAGTCACAATTTGTAAAAGTAAACCATAATAGGTCAAAGTACGGTCTTCAACAAGGGCCCCAAAAATAATTAGTGGAAAACCGTTTAAACGGGAAAACCAACGGTCTAATATTTTGAAAATAACCACACCAACAAATGATAACCACTGAACATCAAGTTCCTGTCCTAATTCCGAAGAGGCACGACTACCTATATTTATGTATCCCAAACAACCAAAATGGAAGCCGCAATAGCGCAAGGATTTTACTACTGGAACCATTAGTACCAAAGAGGACAATATATCTAAATCCCAGTTAACCCTTGGGGTCTATCACCAAGTATAATTTATTCCTCCATGAAACCAGATATCAGTATCTACGTTAAACTTTGCTTTTTTTTTTATAAAGCAAAATTGGACAAATAATTTTGATTTAAAATTTTAAATATAAGTATAAAATCTTTATAGGATTACAAGAGAAAAAAAGTCTATGGAATATTTTGTATCCACATCTGATTCGTTATACATCTCTTACATGTTATCAAACGAATGTTTATATCCGCATATACAAAATGGTTCAGTAGGGATTTATTCAGGATTTAATTATTCTAGTAAATATCTCTGATAAATATCTTTCGAAAAATAGTAAAATATCCATTATGCATTTTTTTTTAAATAATATTAAAAAGGATCAATACAAAAAATGTAGATTCCTTGTCTAAACATGTTTACTATAGAATACTTTATGATATTATAAAATGTATTTTAGAATACAATTTATATGTTTTACATCGCCTTTTGTAGCAGCCTTTTAGCTAAGTAGACATATTTTCTTTTAGTCTATTCATGCAATGCATGGTGCAAAAATAAATAAAAGAAAGAGAAAAACTGTATGGAATATACATTTATATTATTTACTATTTAAACACCCGTCTACATTTGTAAATATATAAAAAGAACTTTACATTGTTTAGATTATATGTCGATTTTCTAAATTTGTAGATAAACGACTATATATCAAGTCAGAGTTCAAATTATCATATAATAGTTTAACACGTCCCATTAAGTTAATTGATCAGGAACGCCACGATCTTATTGTGATGAAAGTTTTATAATAAAGTACTATTGGCGTCCTTTGATCCTTTATCAGAAAATGCACCCTACTACGAAACATTTGTTCTTGCGGATGTGAAAATATCTGCCAGATTTTATTTACATTAGAGTTAGGGCAATGAGGTCATATAACCTCTTTAGTTATTTCACTTCCATGGTTAGGGTAAAAAAAAAACTGAATAATTAAAAGTCAGGCGTTGATAAAATAAATAATAATAATCTTTATTGTCATATGTATTTCAACAAATCAAACGTGTTTGTGACAAACAGAAAAAAAACCGTAACATATACACATACATATAATATATATATGTATATATATACATGTATCTATTGTTGCAAGTATATACATGTAATATAGTGAAAAACCTAAATACAAATTACAGCATATTAATAAACCACAAAACTTTAAACCATGCATCGGTAAATCAAGCCCTGTCCTCAGTTTACAAACGAGCCTAAAATATGCTGATTTTTTTTATTTATTGATCACGATGAGTATGTTTTTGTCTGTTAGTGCAACACATAAAGTCAGTATTTTGAAAATCATTTGCAGAGAAGTTATCATTTCTTACATGTTTATTTATTTCGCAATAAAAGAAGGAGTGAAATTCACAATCTGTAACTTTAAAAAGGCAAAAATTTTAGAAATAGTTTAAACATGGAAAGCAGCTAATTTCCTTTAATTTTTTTTCTACTAAGACCATACATGTAGTGTCAAATGTGTACTTTTAGACTTACACATATATTTGTTTTACATATTTTCGGACACGTGATTATCTTATTACTGTATTATTAAAGTTTGTTCAGATGAATGGCACACGACTTCAATTTTACAGATACATGTACATGTATTTGCAAGTTTTTAGTATTTATTATTAAACGATCTGTTGGACACCCATAAGCAATTTAAATCGCAGGGGAGTTTTAAACTCCATATTGGATTATAATTGATAAACTCAAGTTACGACCTTTGTATACAGACCTTTATATTTAAAAAAAGCTTATGGAAATTTTGATCTCAGATTTTAATAGATACCTAAACCATGGAAGTATAAATATTACTTACATGCCTAGACAGCGCATTTGGAAAGGTTCAGAGTTTGAATTTGGAAAGGTTCAGAGTTTGAATTTGGAAAGGTTCAGAGTTTGAATTTGGAAAGGTTCAGAGTTTGAATCTGAAAAGTATTCTTGATATCCATTCGTTAGGCTAACATTAAAAGAACAAAGCATGAGATTATGGACCATGTATATTTTTCCTTCCAATAAAATAGACTTGTGGTTAATTTTCACTGATGTTTTATATGTTGTACACTTGTAATGTGCAATGTTATGTAAATCATATGTGCTTTATCCAATGGATAATTTGGATATTTGCAAGTACGAAATTTCGACACGTTACATGAAGTATAAAAAATACAGGGAAATTAACCGTACCTCTATAAAATTCCATATACTTAAGTTTTGCTTTATCTAAATCTTGAACTCTGCTTTAATACACAAGGCCAATGTATACCAAATTGTATATGCCACATCTGTCTATATCATAGAAACTGTGATTGGTAAACAAACATAGCTGTAATAGTTACACAAAAGATTCCATTGAATCACATTTGCATCTTTCTTTCTATGATACTAAAAGATGAAATATACATGTACATACAAAGACACATAATAACGATTTCTCGGTTTTTACAGATTGGATTGAGGTGCGATTGCCCATATATTACGACATTTCATAGATCCGTCACCCATTTTGTTTGAAAATGATAAACCACTTAAAAAAAGGGACTAGTCAGCAAATATTTTGACTGTTACTTTTAAAAAAGTGTAAGCACTTTACAAATATGATATTCCATAAGGGGACCGTTCCCCTGCCCCTCCCCACTTCCTCATCTTCTCACAGTTGTAATCGAAATTTCGCTTCATTGGAGTCGGTGTTGACAAAGTCGTCTGCCGGTGAACATTAAAAACAAACCTGAATGATACAATGGCATACATACTTGTATTAACTATATTATTCAAGATCTCCGAAATTAAAATGATTTATTCAATATTTTTGGCCAAAAAATACAGTATATCTGTTCTTAGGAATAGGCGCACAATTAGGGTTCTCCGAAAATCAGTATAAAAAAGTGATGAAAAATGTTTGCGCACTTATGTCTTGCAAATACATGGTTCAAACTAAAATAAAATCATTTTACCCGTAAACGAAAAGTCGTATGAACAATTAGTTGCTTGCTTGTTTTAGTGACACTTTCATTACGCTTGGTTTTCCATGACAATCAAGATTAATTTGTAGAGAAAGCCAGAGAAAACCACTGGCCTTCGACAAGAAAACAAGTAACGTGTGTCTATTTGTAAAGATCTAAGCTGAACACACTTTGCCGAAGAAAGAACCACAGTCACAGCCTCAGTTTTGACACGCTTGTGGCCATTACAGGTACTAGATTGTCGTTTCGGGGCCTTTTATAGCTGACTATGCTGTACGGGCTTTGCTCATTGTTGAAGGCCGAACGGTGATCTAAAGTTGTTAATTTCTGTGTCATTTTGGACTCTTGTGGAGAGTTGTCTCATTAACAATCATAACCACATCTTCTTTTTGTATACGTTGACACCTCGGTGATAAAGTTCCCTTCACATATCGACAGATCCAGTTTTCTTATGACAAATGAACATTCTATGTCATATTCATTGAAATGGATATGGTTTGTTGAATTGGTTCGTTCAAAATATATCTGTAATACTTGCCACTGTACGATGAAATGATCTATTAACCGTTCATAGGAATTGCGAAAGTGTTCTCTTTCAATTTCTCTTCCTGTGTACTGTTAAAGAGGATGACCATGTTATTGTTGCAGAGGGGCAGTAGACGATTTCGGGTGGAGAATTTTTCTTTTATTTATCTAAAATGGTCTTTTTCCAGAGACATGTATAACAAGACCAGAATACTCAGGTGTTATAATCTCCCTCAAAGAATATCAAATGTTCGTTCTCATATAAACAAAGAGAATCTTTATTATTTTAATACATATTTATAGAGAAAATTGATTAAGATTTTTAGATAGCTGCGTAACATCAACAAACAGTTCACTCTAATTTTAATGCGAACGGTTTTAGAAGATTTACAATGTATGTAGACCGATACACTGAGTTGGCATTTTAAAATAATGACTTCATTTATAGTGCGAAAAAGAACACAATTTGCTTGATATTATTACAAGACTTTGTCTTTGCTCTTTGATCAAAGCCACAACATCTAAGCCTGTACATAGGACAATTACAAACTCTTTACCGTGAAACTACCGATGTGGTACAATTGTAATACAAGAAAAAATTCTAGAGTTAAATAGAACTTAATTCAAAAGCAACATGCAACTGTTGTATAGGATAATTCAAGCATATTGTGTATGCCATTTTACCTGTGTGGAAGTTCTTGTAAAAAAACTTTCTTTTGAAGAAGACCTACGACATACGATGATTTTGAGCTTGTCATCATGACTTGTACAAAATGAATATTACCTTTAAGTTCGGTCCCAATGTCAAAATATCAATGTCGGATTATTCGTATTAATGTTACCTTTCCGAATATAGTCCTTTGATTCGACCTTTTTGATTTGATGTTAAATGAGTCGGTGTATTTTTTTGTCAATCGTACATGACTTTGTACTTATGCATGATATTGGTTCTCTAGAAAAAGTTCTCGGTTTCGAACTTTATGTTCGTGTGACATTAAATAAAAAACAAAGATAGATTTCAGTATTAAAATAAGATAGTTTTCATACAATAACAATTTGAACTAATTTTAGCCAGATTATGAAATTCTGTGATATATGACAAATCTGGGTGTAGAGAATATACGGAGAAATGCATAACGTCAAAATGTAATAATGGGATGGAAATTGTGTTTTCGTCATCAGTTGTTATAAACTGACTACTAAAACTTTCAAATAGTTCTGCAAGATTGCCTAGTTTTCATTTATGAAACAAAACATTCACAGCTCAACTTTCTCATATGATTAAAAAAAAAAGGGGGTGCTCCGCATGCTAAAGTTCATCATTATTCCTGAAACACATTTCGAGATAGTTTTTTTTTTCTTCGCTTTATGAGAGAAGTAAGCGGTCTATTTTTTTATATATATATATATATATTATAAGTCCGTCTGAACCAGTGACAACTCTACAACAGATTTATCCATCGGATCATCCATCAGCAGTGATGGTGATACGTGGCTGTGTACATTCTGTATATACAACTCGTCTAAACATCAACCCAACAATGTAAGATCTGTAAATTTGCTTTCGCAAGCTTTTTGTTCTTCCCTCGCCGGGATTCGAACCCATGCTACTGAGATATATATGCATATATTTGTTTTTAAATCAACGCGTTTTATACGTTCAGACAGGATCTACACATTTTTCAATTACGATGTAAAATAAAGTCATATTCTGATCAGTACACAATATAGTAAACTGCTTTGTGATTCTGCAACACTATTTTCAAGAGTTTGGTTTGATACAGTCGGGAATCGAATATATATACGAGTTTTCACATTTGCAGAGAGCATACTAGCCTAAGATTTCAGTTCAATAGAGTAGATATAGGCTTCGAGATTTAGTTCTAAATATTTAAAAACCCCAAAAAGGTACGGTTAACTGTCGAAGCAGTTAACATTTCAGTACTATAAGGCTAGGTTGTAGTACTAGGATGAACCTAGCACTGCTTTCGTATTTAGATAATATTTAGGGGCCAGCTGAAGGACGGCTCCGGGTGCAGGAATTTTTCACTTCATTGAAGACCTGTTGGTGACCATGATTTCTGTTGTTTTCTTTTTCTTCTATGGTCGGGTTGTTGTCTCTTGGACACATTCCCCATTTCCATTCTCAATTTTATTAGAGTATAACGCAAATCTAGGCAATGCTCGGGAATGTGTAAATAGTACTAAATACGCAATCACGCATGGTGAAGTCAGAAGTCAGATCAGTGAAATTATTCTGATTCTACTTCTAAATAGATTGAACATAGCGCATTTTCACGCTTTAGAACCGTTTTATCAAAAGTATGTGACTTTTCAGATTGAGGCTTTTTAAAGCAGAAACTTTTATCCAACATATCTTCTTTTTATGAACACTCCAAATATTATAACGTAAACACATTTTATGTTACAAGTATGATTACAAGCATTTTAATCACGAACATTGATTCAGATAATATTTATAGTAAGAACAATTAGAAACAAGCACTTGACGTATGTTTTATGTCAGATAAGTTTTGAGCAGTCATTGTCCTAAATCCGACATCAGCGATTGTTACAACACTGTCCAAGATATATAAGCGGATTGTTGATATGTTTAAACCGGTTCTTGGACGTTCCTGTCCAAAGTCAATATCAAGTCCTTGGGTTTTCTTGTTTTCGTTTAGTTTATTATTTACGTATATTCTGACCGTGCTTTTTCAATTTCGCTTAGTTGTTATTGTTTTATATTTAATTACTTGTAATTGATGGCTTAATTTCAATACAGTGTATGAGATTAGCTCATTGGTGACGGTCATGCGATGAACCCATATCTGTTGGTCTCTGGTGGATTTATGTATAATCCTAATACTTATACAAATTGTGAGAAAATAAAAATTTATAGAAGACTATATAATGTAAATTATCTATTTAAACGTTTAATAGTTTGGATAAATGTTTTACATTGTTATAAATAAAATATGAGATTTTGAATTAAATCGGTGAACATGAATTTGACAGCTAGTGCCCCTTTAACATAGTCATCATGTCAACATAACCATTGCACTATGATTTTCCTATAATCATTGTCATACTTGTTTTAATATCATGGACAGAGTGTCACACACACTTGTATAAGGGAATCTGTTTGCAACTACAGTAAATGAATTAGCAGATACGAAATAAATAGTATAAGATGTCAAAAATAAAAAAAACGGAATTTGGAAAAAAAGACCGATTTTCTACATTTCTACATTTCGTAGTGGTTGTGTAGGATTTTTATAGTGTCCCTCATGAAATAGTGTCCACTGGACATTATTTCATAGTAAATACTGTCCATGGACACGATTTCCTATGCAAAATATGCCCTCAGGTATGAAAAAGTGTCCATGGACGTGGACATTATCTAATTCTATAATTCTGCCCAGGGGGATATTTTATCTCAGGATAATGTGTCCACACAGACAATTTTTTATATGATAAAGTATTAAATGATATTTATCGCCTTGTAAACTATACGTATTGTAACCTACATGTATAATTGCGAACTTGAATACATTGTTACTTTGAAAAAGAGTTGTTTCATTAGTACACATGTATACCATCCTTATCTTCTTATTTATATTTTTTGATAAGTACATGTATAATGATTTAAGTTCAAAATGCTTTTCAGTATTATTTTCCAAGGACATACTAGACATATTTTAATAACACTAACTACTTATAAATATTGTCCTGTAGTTGGACCATATTTCATACCTGTAGCTATTATTGTTAACTGCTGTCCACTTACAGAACAACATTTTATTACAATGGACATTATTTATACCAAAATTCTATATTTTATTTTGTCTTCTTCTCATTATAAGTATAGTAAAGTTGCTCAAATTTGATTTTTATACTTTACAAACTTTCTTCTTTCATTGTCATTAGCATTAACTGGGTATTTCAAAGAAATTAATGTCTCTATATTCGTTTCCAACCATAATATGTTTGTTAACATTTGTATATCAATCAGTCATGCGAGTTTCTTTTCAATTGTTCAGATTTTATTAAAATTCAAGTATATTAAAACTTTTTAATGACCTTTGTATTACTTCCCTTGGAGGACACAATTTAATAGCAGATTCTATGAAAGTTGTCCTGTGGTTAACGCTATTTCATGGTTTTTGCAGTAAAAATATGTCCACTTAAGCGACAATATTTCATGGCAATTAATGGACATTATTAAATACCAAAATTCAATGAGAAACTGTCCAGGTGGACACATTTTCACAGGACACTATTATGTCTTGCAACTGCTTCATATTTTTATTTTTCTTCGGCTTCTTAATTCAAAGATTGGCCATACTCTTTCAATTGTTTTGTTTACATAAACAGATACTAGATATATGATCTGTTTAGGAAAATAGCCATGCCCTTTTTCTATTTTTTTTTAACCTTGATTGTATATTACAAATTCGTTTATGTGCTGGCGTTGTTGTGGTAGTAAATAGAAAGATATAAACGGTAAATTAACCAATCAGCATGTATCTAATATTTAAGAATAACCAAATAAAACGTTGTTGTAAATGCAGCGCAGTTAGTTCCCCTGGATGCATCTTTTGCAATCAAAGGGAGGTAAACTCTACGAACATAAGGATACAATTTTGGATTCATACTAAGCAAAACTAGATGTATGCTGAACAATTACAACATATGCTTATTTATTGCAAAATTTAAAAACACTGACTAAAATGATAATGCAAAGGAATATAAATAATGCCGAATAATATACGAATGATTAAACCGTTTAATAGCATAATACACCATAGTTGATGTTTAAAAAAATAAGGAGATGTGGCATATTTGCCGATGAGACAACTAAGTTTACTTAAAATTGAATTCTGTGTCCACACTAGTAGAAAAATAAATTAAATTATATATATATATTGAGCATTTTGAAATTTAATTTAATTTATTTTTCTACTATATATATATATATATGTATATCCACCAAAATTCAGATGAAGTGGATTTAAGTTATAGGCAACCGTACAGAACGTCCTTCAACGATGAGAAAAACCCTATACCGTATAGTCGGCTACAATAAGCCCCGACATAAAAACTATGAAACAATTAAATTGAGAAAACTAAAAGCCATATTTCTTAATAACCCCAAAATTGTTAAATTATGTACGAGGAAAATTAGAATTTGCAATGTAACTTGAAGAAGTTATATAATAATGGAAAGGGGAGTAAAGAATTAGTAGCAACTTTGACCCCAAAACATAGTCTTTTTTAATAAATGATTTATTAGCCGATATATCCAACCTATAAGATTAAATAACTGTTGTCTCAAATGTCTGCACAAAAGTAATGTATAGTAACTTTCCTCGTTATCCGATAATTCAGTGAACAAATGCAAAGAAGAAAAAAGAATAGAATAACTTGAATATAAAATAAATGCTATATTGTGCTAATTTGCTTTAAAAACTCCTAACTATATGTATACTATAAAAATAACTCTCATTAAAGATGGGGTCAAATGTAATTTAACTAGACTTTAAATTGCAAAAAAACATAACAGATTAAATTCTCATAAATTAGAAGTAGAAAATATTTTAAATTCTCATTATTCGTTATTCAATTCCAACTAAAAAACTTTTTATAAATTCTGATAAACTTGAAAGACCGTGTATATTTACGCCAAACATTTTTCATTTTAAACTGAAATATAGATTTTGCAAAATACTCTACAAATTTTAAAGTTAATTTGTTTGATAAATGTTACAAAAATTTGTTGAAGTCACTTCTTAAAATTCACATTCGTTATGAGATTTGAAATTTGTAATTTTCATGATATTACATTATTTGATTCCAAGAGGATAATATAAAAAGAAATGATAAGTTTGTGTTAAAAACACTTTATCTTATCAACATTTTGAATAAATTTAAACATTTGAATTTGGTTGTTTTCAAACAAAATCAAATTTCAATCTCCTTCTTAAGAACAAAATATTGAAATTGCTTACCTTAATCATTTTTCAATTTGCCTTAAAAAATTGAAAAATGAAAAATGCTCCAACGTGGAGTATTTTTCAATTTGTCTTTCAAAATTGAAAAATGAAAAATGCTCCATCGTGGAGCATTTTTCAATTTGTCTTTCAAAATTGAAAAATGAAAAATGCTCCATCGTGGAGCATTTTTCAATTTGTCTTTCAAAATTGAAAATTGAAAAATGCTCCATCGTGGAGCATTTTTCAATTTGCCTTGAAATATTGAAAAATGAAAATTGGTTGAATTTTCATTTTTAGAAAATTTTCTCAAATATGAAAATGTTTTTGTGTGTAGCATTATTCAATTTTTGTAATCGTTAAGAAATTGATATAAAAGATAATCAAATTATTGTTTCATTCATTCACTTTAGAAGTTTTGTTTTTATACTTTAAATATAATACACATGTGTGTATGTGTGAACCCGTAAATACACATTTATTACCAAACCCCGAAAAGATAGGAGAACAGCAACGCACCAGCAAACTTTTCTGATGTGGAATATCATGCAATCTTTATATCCCTTCCTATTTTGTTATCTTCATCCAGGTTAACTAAATATTCTCTATTTATCATATTTAAATTTTGAGATAGCTTGATTTTTGAATGTTAAGCACCCTAATTATAGTTTAGGTGAAGCTTTATCACCGGCTATTGAGCATGAAGCTGTTTATTTTTCTGGTGATTCAGAAACTATTGATGAGTAAGAAAGCTGTTTATAACGGTTTTTAAATTGTATTTGATAAATTGAGGAGTCGATAAAGATCACGTAGGGAAAGAAAACCTAGGAAATATTTGAATTGTCATTAGTTATTTTAAGTCATGTCTAGTTGACCAAATACTTATTTTAGATGTCATGCTTTAGATGAAAGGTCTGCAGATAGACATTAGTGAAGTGAAATTTTTAAAAATAGACGAAATAGTAAAGAAAGATTTGATTCACAAATTTTAAATTTCAGATTGTGTTACCTTTTATGTTTGATGTTAGATTGTGTTGTATATACACAGTTTTACCTTAATAGATATAAGAAGATGTTGTGTGAGTGCTTAAGGTTATTTCAATGTACTCAGATATGTAACACTTCTCAATGTTTGTTGTTTGTTTTGTCCAAGCGAGGGATGATGCGCGTCTCATAAATCGCATTTGTTATATGTGTGTATAGAAACATATTGTACGGCTGATCTGTGTAGTTTGAAGTGCATACTGTTAAGTAGTTTTAGTATGAATTGAATTGGATTTCTTTATGAGTTGTTGCATGTTTGTGATCTCTATCTAAATATTTAAATATTTAAAGTATTTAAAGAGTTTATTGAAGTCAGATTTCTGTTAGATATGGCAGAAACCAATAAAGTTCATAAACTTGAAATAAGGAACACTATATAAGCCTATACAATTGCATCTAATTCATGTCCTATTCTCTTTTCAGAATCTTGCATTAAAAGGTGTCCATTGCAACTTTTCATGGATATCAACATTAGATGTGCCGTGACAGTATATGCTTTTTATATGAAACTGAATTTGAAGACCTTTACCAAGAAGACGCAAAGTTCCCGTCATAAATACAATAAATCTGATAAACGTTGATAGACTTCTGTTAAATTTGATTGTCAAATGCTAATGCATTATACTATTGTTTTCGTAAAGGAGGAGAAGGGTACCTAGCAAATTGATGCTCCTCCTTGGACAGCTTCGTTATTTAACTTTAACTGATATATATCTGATTTAATAGTTGATAATTACAAATTATTCAAAATTATTCTATTTGACATTTGCAGTTTGCGTATTTATTGTACAAATACATTTTGCAGACTTTATTTATGAAATATATTGTTTGTCTTGCGGGGTAAGAATGTGGATGACAGGATTATTAATTAATTCTTTTTTCCCAAGATGAAAACTAGAAACTTTAGAATTATTATCTAAGGCAAAGTAAACGTTTTGCACGCCTCCAGAGGAAATTGTTACAAAAAAAAAAACGTGCGTCGTTAGTTACACGCGTTATCTCCCCTACTCTCAATACCAGAACCATATTTTTGCAATATGACCAGAACGAACGGAAGTTCAGAAGATAAAAAAAACCCCACTCAATCTACCTTGTAAAACTGTGACTGATAGTGGTATAATTTGCATTTGTACCACATCTTATTTTCATATTATTTGAAGAAAAAAAATACCAATTCATTTGCATTATATACAGGCACACATTCGCCATTTCCATTTGTATGGCATTACATCCTTACATTATTCCGTCCTATAGGACATTGGCAACATGCATATATAAATTATGTACAATTATAAAGTTTTAAAATTATATAAAAAAAAAATTTCTTTCGTTAAGTACTTCTAAATATGCTCTGCCTAGTGTTAAAAAGTCTAAGAGAGCTTCCTGATTGCCAAGCAGAAGTAAGACACGTACTCGTCTGATTTCAAAAGCATTGTGTGAAAGAAATTGTCACTGGTCATTTCTGATAGTTTTTATATAGCAAGTGTGTTTGAAGTTCTGTGCACATACTAATTTAATGGTAAAATGTATTTTGAACATAGTGTCCACACAAGTTACAGTTCCAATGTTCAGCTACATATTTTGCGGTTTTAAATCTGCCAGTAATTTCTTCAAAACAACGGGAGTGATCTTGGATATACGAGATGTCACATAAACTACTCCGATCAGTAATTCATATGCAGGTTCTACTTTTGACCTGATTACAACCATACAAAATTCTTAAGATAACATGCAAATGCAATTTTCTTATTTTTTCGGGAGTCGTTCGTGTGGATATTTGATGAATAATGGTATAACTTCGCAAATTATTTCCCCTGTTATACTGAACTTCCAGGAATTATTATATCAATATCTCAATACCTAGAGTATCACCGTAGATTTTGAAAACGGAAAGATGCAGAAAAAGACACAGTTGCTATTTGTACGGCTAGCCGAATGAAAAGTACCCAGGACTTTTTGTTCGGCCAATATAATGCGAATAGTACATTTTCGTGTTCATATATACTATTGTCTCCAGCAGCACCATGGGTATATTATTTATATGGGCATTTAAATTTTTTTTTTAACGCACGAGTAAACGTCTCAGAAGATAACAAAACATTAAAACAGACTTATTAAGAAGGGATATAGTTAAGATAATGTTGTCAGGTCATTAAAGATTGCATATTTCTGCTTTAATATTGATTCTCTTATAGAGTCTTTACATCGGACTAAACACATTTGTTTAAAACCCAGTTGTTGGCATGACTGGGGTTATGGTCTTCTCTTAAATATTTGATGATTGTATAATACTGAACCCATAACGGGAGTCTTCTGATATTCCTATAATGAAGACATAATATTTCAATCAGTTTAATTGAGGTCTGGAGTTGGCATGTCAGTAACTGCTAGTGGTCTGTTGTTATTTATGTATTATTGTAATTTTCTTTATTTCCTAAATTGTTACCTCTTCTGACATCAGACTCGGACTTTTCGTGAACAGAAAAGACTGTGCGTACTGTTATTCGTTTATTTTCTATATTAGCTAGAGGTGTAAGGGGGGGGGGGGGGTGGGGGGGGGGTGGGGGAGGTTGAGATTTGAAAAAAAACATGTTCAACCCCACAGGATTTTTGCGCATGTCCCAAGTCAGGAGCCTGTACCCTTTGTGGGTCCTGTATGGTCTTTTGTGTTTAATTTGAAGCTGAGAATTACGTCCATTACCACTGAACTAGTACATGTATATTCCGTCTAAATTGAAAGTGGCCGCATTTGTGTTTATTCTAAATATTTAAATGTAAGTTGCATTGGAGGATATACACAACATATATAAAGGTTGAGGATGAACACAGGTGCGGCCACTTTTATTTTTGACAAAAAACATCTGAAAGGTGAAAAATTGTTGGCAGATTTGATATACTTTTATTATTTAAGCTTGAATCAGAGCGTTTTTAATGACTAAATTAGTTTAAATTTTTCATAAAGTAATACAATGAACTGACATAGCGCTTACGTGTTCAAAAATTGTTCAAAATCCTTTGTCATATGAACTTGAAATTCGAGGCGAAAATCGGCCCTTACCGGACAGACTTCTTCGCTTTCGCATAAAAAAGATCTAATATTGTTAGGCTGATGTATGGACGAATTCTATATACAGAATTTGCTGTCCACCTTGTAGCATCATCATCACTGCTGGTGATCCGATGGATAAAATCTGTTGTAGAGTCTTCACTGGTTCAGACGTACTTCTGATCATATGTTTGTTTTAAAAACGATTATTGATAAGTATTGTAATTCTGGTAAAGTAAGTCTGTATATGCCTGCTTTGTTGATTTTTTAAAGAGCATAAAATTATATGATACTGTTTTTCACACTTGTATTAAATTGAAACTCTTGGATATCGGTGTAAGATTTTTATTCTATAACATTATAAAGATTATATATGCATTGAGCAAATCATATATAAAGATATATTCAGGTGACATAAACGTCAACGTGTTGAAGGCGGTCACTAAAAAGTATAAGTAGAAGAAGATATATAATAACTTAACAGAAAGTTATGGTGTCAAGCTTGGTGTTAAACAAGGCGATAACCACAGCCCTAATCTTTTAAATTTTTTTATTAATGATTTACCAAAATATCTGCAGGCTATAGATGATACCATATCCTCGAACAACCGTTCATTTGATATTTTAATGTAGACGACATTATTTTACTATCAAGTTCTCCGGAAGGACATCAAAAGAAATTTGATTTACTTGATCAATATTGTAATGATTGGTGTCTTACTGCAAATACAAAAAAAAGAGTAATGATATTCAACAACGCAGCAACATATCCATCATATATTTAAGATTTAAAATGTGTTGCATGAATGTATAAAAAGATTCAAATATCTTGGTATTCGCTATTGTGCACCAGGATCATTTTCCTTTGCGCAAGAATAACTGTATAACTGAAAAGCCTTAAAAGCATACTTCAAATTATCAAAAGATTTATTGTCATTGAGTACTTCTGTTCTAGTATGCATGTTTTTGATCATACAATTAAACACATTCTGTTATATGGTTGTGAAGTGTGGGGGATGTTTAATCCGTTCACATCTAAATTTAGGAATGGCTTGTTATTCTTTGATCAAATTTATGATACATGTCAAGCAGAAAAACAACATTTTAAAATCTGTAAATATATTCTTGGTGTCCACTCAAAAGCAACAAATATAGCTGTCTAATCTGAATCGGCAGACTTATATTACAATATTGTAAAACCTATGGTTCATTACTATAACAGGTTAATAACAAATCAGTTCATATCTCCACTGCCATATAGTGCTTTTCATGAATCAATATTTTTATCTCATGCAATAAAACCTTCATGGTATATTAGTTTCAATGTGATATTAAGTCCGCTAACCCAATGAACAACCAAAACTTACTAAATGTTGATAGTAAGTTTATTGAGAACTGTTTTTTACAAGAATGGTAGCAGACATAACAAAAACATGCTGGTAGTAAACTATGTTCTAATGTACTTTATAAAAATACTTTTGTCAGTGAAAAATATTCATCTGTAATCCCCGATGTTGATATTAGAAAACATCTGACAAGGCTGCGTTTTTCAGCACGTTCCCTGAACATTGCATTGAAAATGTAAGATATCATGGTATTCCTCGACACGATACAACTTGTCCCAGATGCTCAAGTTCTGAAATTGAAGATGAATGACATTTTCTTCTTAATTGTACCCCATTCAGTAAGGAGAGAAGGGTGTTTAACTTAGGAAATATTGTTGTAATTGATTCTGATATGTTGACAATTAAAGACCAGTTTATTTGGTTAATGAGTAATGTAAACAAGGACATCTTGTATGAAATGTGTGCTTTTATAAAACAGAATGAAAAATACTCATAATCCATCCATTGTTTGTGTTTTCTGTGTATTATTGGTTATTTTTCTCTCTCAGTGCATTGGAACAAATTGTACTAGAGGCTGCGTCCAAATACAAATATGTTTAGACAGAAATTTTACACAATATATTAATTTGTCCTTTTAAGCACCTGTCTTTGGTGGCATTTGGATACCTACATATTAATCTTCTTTGTGTGCTTCAGCCACAAGGAGGACTATTATATAGTAATTCTTTTGTAAGTATTTGTTTATGCTTGTTTTGTGACATGAGTATTTTATTCAGATTTCTGTGTTTAGGCTTGAGTGCTGCCCATGGTGACTCCTGCATATGAACAACAATACTATTTGGAAGGACTTAACTCAAGTTTTTTTTTCTACAATGGATGTGATGCTGTTTCTAGTGCATGGTCAATAAACACTAAACATATTGGTTTTGATATGTGACTACATGTATTATAAACTAAGTTTATATTTCATGTTCTTTGTCAAACGTATTTCTATTTTCATTCTCTATCTATCTATCTATCTATCTATCTATCTATCTATCTATCTATCTATCTATCTATCTATCTATCTATCTATCTATCTATCTATCTATCTATCTATCTATCTATCTATCTATCTATCTATCTATCTATCTATCTATCTATCTATCTATCTATCTATCTATCTATCTATCTATCTATCTATCTATCTATCTATCTATCTATCTATCTATCTATCTATCTATCTATCTATCTATCTATCTATCTATCTATCTATCTATCTATCTATCTATCTATCTATCTATCTATCT